>NC_137149.1:112067197-112667197 GCF_951394435.1 Stenella coeruleoalba
ACTCAGCCCTGTTTACAACAGAGGTTTGAACCCTCCCATATTGTTCCTGCTTTATTTCTTGCATGTATTCAATTTCAGGGGAGGAAAAATAATTTTCCCTCTACCCTTCTAGGTTCTTGGCTGAGACCCTTCTCTAGTAAAAAGATTAATAGAAGAAAAACTAATGAACTATGCTATGGCAGCCTCCACAAAGGTATGAATTCAAAGAAGTGACCAGGGCAGGAAGCTTTTACGCCTTTTAGACAAAGAAACATACATTTGTGAAGAATTAACAAGACAAAGGAGTTTGAGCTGGGGTAGGTAAAATGGTGAAGAGGTAACAAAATTTGTTATATAAGCCTTCTTGGCCCTGAATTTCCTATTGTTTCACCCTCTTGGTACCTTTCATGTGGAAGATTTATTTCCTTCTTTTAGGGAGACCAAGAAGACTCAGAGGGGTCCTTCCTGCACTGGCTGTTTCTCAGCACTTTTTAATTCAAAATAATCAATATATCATAGTGGCATGTTTTGGGGTGACATTCTGAACCCCTACACAAGTCAGATCTGGTTCCATCCCTGCCTGTCACTTCATCTCCTCATCATCACCAACATCCTTACTACCTGATGATAGAATTGGTTTCTTCAGCTTCACCCTTGGCGATCTTCCATGGATGTGATGTGACATGTCTCCTCTAGCTTATCCATTGTGACATTTCTCCAAACAGGTCCCAATCTCTAGCCCCATCCCCTAGGATGTTGACCATTTATTAAGGAGAGACTCATACCTGTTTAATCTTAGCAGCAGAGTCTTTCTTCATTTTAGGCTGGTGAGGCCCTCTCAGTCCTGGACTCTCATTTTTTTTTTTTTTAAAATAATATGTGTAGAGGGACTTCCCTGGAGGTCCAGTGGTTAAGACTCCGTGTTTCCAATGCAGGGTGTGTGGGTTCAATCCCTGGTCAGGGAACAAAGATCCTCCCACATGCCATGCAGTGTGGCCAAAAGATAAAAATAAATAAATAAAAATATGTGTAGAGACTTTTATAAAGGAAATAAAGATATTACTTGTAGACAGCTAAACCAACAAGAGGATATTAATAAAATACAACCTACTAGATAGTTCACTAAAGTATTTATATGTGTATAAAACTAACAGTATAACAGAGATGACTATAGTTTATCCCCATTTTATGGATGATAATACTGAGGCTCAGAGTTTTCTCCAAGAGATTTGCTCACAGCTGGGTCTAATTCTGTACTGGGTATCATATTCCAGAGCTGAGATTCTTAACCACTACTGAAAACTGTTTCCTAAGACTCTATGGAAGGATAGGATACAAAAACAAACAACTCCAGTTGAGTTGAAGGGAATTTGACATTCCTATGAATCTTTATGAATGATTCATGGAAGATGTGTTTCATTGTTCAGAATGTATAAGATATTTATGAGTAACTGAGAAGACCAGAAAAGCAAAAGTGAGCACTTCCCTACGAGGAACTGTAATGGTTAAGTCTGATAAATGTGCTCAGAGTCATGTGATGGTTACATGATTTAGTGCAATTACTTCCCAAAGTAGGTTCTCAGGAACAGTAATCCTGAGAGATTCCCCTTTCCAACAGGATTCTCTGGCTAAATACAGTTCGAAAATGTTTAATATTCTTGGATATTCACCATGCACTTCAGCATGCAACTGATTTTAAGAAGTGATAAGGATAGATATGTCTCTGTTAGCCCAATATATCCCAAATTTATGTAATCATGGAACACTTTTATAACATTTGTTAACAACCTTTAGGATTCATGTCCTTGAAACACATTTTGGAAAATGTTATTTTATAATAATGAAGGAAACAAAAGTAACACTTATTGAGCACTGTTACTCATGTTATGTAATACTCATAACAACCCCATGGCTGGTATTACTGGACTTTGGCCACTCATTTCTGTTTGAGATTTCATTAAACAATCCTAAAATTCTCAACTCAGGTAATACCTTCACCACTTGAGTGTTACACATAGCACTATAAATAGCTGTTTATGAAAATATTTAACTACAGTTCTGGTCATTGAATTATCAAAAGGTTTGGAGACTCAAGGCAATTCAAATAAAGTTTACAATGTCTTCAAACAAAGCTAAAGAACAACAAGTGGAAGACTCAGCCTTGAGGCTGATGTTGATGACTTTTCTGGGTCATAACAAGTAGATATTTTTTCTTTATTTTATAGAGAACCTTTGGCTCTCTCATTCTAACAACCCCACATTAACATTTTCTCCCCTTGAAGCTTCTGCTTTCTCTCCTTTCCTTCAAAATCAAATTTCTGAAAAAAATAATCTCCACTCCCTGTCCTCATTTGTTATCTTTTCTTCTCAACTCACTGTAGCCTGGCTTCTGCTCTGAAACTCTAATAAATTCACCCTGACGAAAGTCACCCATAATCTCCTAAAGCAATTTTATAGACATTTTAAAACTTTTTAATGTGAGAAATTTCAAACATAAATAAAACAGACCAACTACTACAATATACTATTTGTCCCATGTACCCATCCCCCAGTTTCAACAATTATCAGTTCATGGTCAAGCATGCTTCATCTATACTACCGTTTCCTATCCTCTTATAGTATTTTGAAGCAAATCCCAGAAATTGTCATATCATCCTTTAACTATGTCAGTATCTATTTCTAAACTATTTTAAAAATACTTTCAGAAAGGCATAACCAAACATTAATGGCCCTTTTCTGTTTCTTCTCTCACTCAGCCTCACTGCATCATTTGATAATACTGACATTCGCTTTCTTCTTGAAACTTCCTCCTTTATTTTCCTTGTCAGTTCTTTCTCCTGATGTTGTTTAATTTCTCCTGATGTCCCTCCTCCCTTGCTAGCAACTCCTCCTCTGCCACTGTCACTTCTTTTTCTCTGCCCAACTTTTAACCCTCCCCCCCTCCCATACTTACTGTCCTGGGCTATCTTATCTTTTTTTAACTCTGTACTAGGACTTCTCAAACTTAACGTGCATACAAATCACCAGGGGCTCTGTTAAAATGCATATTCTAGTCCAATAGGTCCTGTGTAGAGACTGAGATCCTGCATTTCAACAAGCTTTCAGGTTACAGCTTTGATGCTGATTGTATTAGTTTTCTATTGCTGTATATAAATTATTCCAAAATGTAGGAGCTTAACACAGCAAATGTATTATTTCACATAATTTCTTAAAGGTCAGGAAACCTGGGAGCTGGATTGTTCTGGCTCAGGATCTCTTGTGAGGCTGTAGACAAAATGCTGGCAAGGGCTGTAGTCATCTGAAGTTCAAGTGGGGGATCATCTGATTCAAGTATAGCTCACCCATGTGACTGTTGGAAGGAGTTCCTAATTATTTGGTTATTTCATTGTCCTCAGGACTTGGCAGTTGACTTCCCATAGAGCCAGTGATTCAGGAGAGCAAAAGAAAACCACAGTGTCCTTTATGACGCAGCCTCAGAAGTCGCACTGTCATTTATACGACATCCTGCTAGTTATACAAGTCAGCCTTTTTCAGTGTGGGAGGAGACCACAAAAGGTCATGAATACCTGGAGGTGGGGACCATCTTGGATGCTGGCTTTCACACTGGTCCATGGGCCATGCTCAGAAGAGCAAGACTTTACACAATATCCTTGGAGGATTTTGTTGTTGTTACTCCCATAGCATCAGATTTCACTTATATATGAATAAGCCCTAAATGTTTTTATCACCCTCATTTTTATTCCTGAGTTCCATACCTATATATCTAACTGCCAAATGGAACATATACTGCCATCTGAGAAGTATCTCAAAACTCAGCATGCTACAAAATGAACTAATTTCTGCTGTCACATATGCTCCTCCTTCTAAGTTCTCATCCTCTCAGGATGGGATATAGTATCAGTACCTACACACGTGTTCAAGGAAAGAATGTGAGAATCAACGACTCCTTCTGTGTCACTTTCATATATCTAATCTGTTCCCAAGTCCTGCATTTTTGCCTTCTAAATATCACCCTTCCTCACCAACCTTATTGTTCTTGCCTTAGAAACAGACCAATTGACCTTAAAACAACTTCCCTTAATCTAATTCAACAAATATTCAAATTCTTGACATAGTCACCTAAAATTTATTTGAAGCATTCCATATGTGATAGGCAAACATCAACCCCTTTTAAGTATTTTCCCATACTTTCTGTGGTCTTACTTTCTATTTCACCTACTATTTAACCTTAAGAATTTTTTAAAAATATGTTTGCCTAAGGACATTTCCAATGAATGACATTCTTCTACTATGATTTTATATCATATTAATGCATTTTATATGCAATATGATGTTAATCTCATTCTGAATATGAAACCAAGTCCCCCTAAAACTGAGTTACTCTGCAGAGTTTATGATTAACCTCTCTATCCAAAACATAATTCCCTTTCTTGTACGACACCTGTTCCCCTTAAGATTGAGATGCATCAAAGAAAAGGGGGGATTGAATCCACATACAAGCCCCTGTGTACCTGTCTTTTGAAGTAAAAGACTTTTGCTTTAGCCTCCCAGGCCTCTGAATCTCAGAAGTCTGCTGCAAGAGTTAATGATTAGGAAATGTGAAGATGGAAAAAGAAAGAATACTTGTTGGGCCAGGAAACTGGTGCTAATTTAGACTATAAACCAGCCACATAGCAGAGTCACTAAACTCCCAGTTCCCTGAGATATATATATTATATATATATAATATATATATATAATATATATATATTACATATACATAAATATAATATATATAATATATATAAAGGTCTGACTCACATTCCTAAGTCATTTTTACAGGAACCAGACTACTACCAGATTAAAACTGCTGACCATAAACATGTAGACCACAGATAGTTTGAAACCAGAAGACTGGTGGTGCTTGGAACTTCACCTTGATGCCAACCAATCCAAGAATTGGTTGTGTGAGCATGAGCTGCTCACACACCCTGCAGCTCCCCTCCCTCACACTGCCAATCAGGAAATACTGGTATGATAAACAGTTCACAGTTGCTTGCTTCTTAGTTTTTGCTACGGATTAAGCTGTTTTAAGGGTTAAGAATTATAATATACATGTAATTAAAAGCTACTAGAAATAATAAGGGAAATATTTCAATGTTCAAGGAAAGCAGGATGTATGTTTTTAGAAGAATGGAAATGCATTTATTGTGGAAAAAAAGGGTGATTTTATCCTAGAGTTGGTTGTTTCTTCATAGAAAAATAAGGGACAAACTAATATGGATATAGAAATTGATGGTAGGTTTGTGGAAAAGAAACCTTGAGAAAAGGGTTTTGTGCATGATGAAGAGTGACTAAGATTAGATTGAATTTAAGTAAATTTTGTTATTAAAAGTAAACCGGGGGCTTCCCTGGTGGCGCAGTGGTTGAGAGTCCGCCTGCCGATGCAGGGGACACAGGTTCGTGCCCCGGTCCGGGAAGATCCCACATGCCGCGGAGCGGCTGGGCCTGTGAGCCATGGCCGCTGAGCCTGTGCGTCCGGAGCCTGTGCTCCGCAACGGGAGAGGCAACAACAGTGAGAGGCCCACATACCGCAAAAAAAAAAAAAAAAAAGTAAACCGGGACTTCCCTGGCAGTCCAATGATTAAGACTCCACCCTTCCACTGCAGGGGGTGTGGGTTCGATCCCTGGTTGGGGAACTCAGATCCTACATGCCACAGGAGGCGCGGCCAAAAAAAAAAAGTAAACTCCTACAAGACTGGGGTTTGGTTTTCTCTCTCTCTGCTGGGAAAACAAAGTATTCTTGGAATGCCCCTTCTGATAACAGAATATGTGAGTTCCTTTACCTTTAAGTGATCTGTATTTGCTTTTGCCATTTTTTTCTGATTGTGCCTATTTGTGCTCACAAAATGGATTTATTTCATAAATTAGCACATGCTCAATGTGCATTCCTAATTATTTCAGCCTAATATTCTGAAAGTAAGAGTAAAAAATTATTATGGATATATCCAATGCAAGTTCACTGTACTCTACTTCATTTTTCATACTATGTAAATCGTAAAGTGATAATGCTAGATTTTAAAATATTTATCAATATAAACAACATCTTTTAACCTAGCTTTTAAACAAAGATCTTTAAAAAATAAAAGTAATAGAGCTCATTTTTTAAAATAAATTTATTTATTTATTTATTTATTTTTGGCTACGTTGGGTCTTCATTGCTGCACATGGGCTTTTTCTAATTGCAGCAAGTGGGGACCTACTCTTTGTTGCAGTGCGTGGGCTTCTCATTGCAGTGGCTTCTCTTGTTGTGGAGCACGGGCTCTAGGTGCATGGGCTTCAGTAGTTGTGGCATGCAGGCTCAGCAGTTGCAGCTTGCAGGCTCCAGAGAGCAGGCTCAGTAGTTGTGGCACACAGGCTTAGGTGCTCCATGGCATGTGGGATCTTCCCAGACCAGGGCTCGAACCCGTGTCCCCTGCATTGGCAGGCAGATTCTTAACCCCTGTGCCACTAGGGAAGTCTACAGCTCATTTTTTAATTTGAAAAATACTTATAAGTTTTTAAAAATCAGCTGTAATTAGAGCCAGATTATGAACATTAGAAGCTCTAATGTCGAAAAAATTGCTTGTCAACTCTCAGCATAATTCTTTTTTAATCACAAAACTCAAAACTTACATATATGTTGGTATTGAATAGGTTATTTCTAGATTTTTCTGAAACTCTAATTTGAAGCTGAACTTTTCTCTCTCCTTCTCTGTCTCTCTGTTTTTGTTTATGTGTTCTCTTTTGCTGCTGTCTTAGTTGCAGTTTTCATTTACGTATTGCAAAATCTATCATTTTCCTGGCCCCACTCTTTCACTTAACAAATACATATTGAGCATGTGATATGAGCCAGGTGTTGTATTAGGTGTTAAGAATACAATGGTGAGCAGAAGAAAAACAGTACCTGTGCTCCTGAAGTTTATAGTCAGGCATGGGGGTTAGTTGTTTAAAAAAATGATCTGTAAATAGAGAATTTCATACTGTGATCAGTGCCTTGAAGAGGCAAGCTAGGGTGGAGTGAGAGTTGATCTCCCTAATTTAACTGGCCAGAAGTCTGTTCTCTCGTGAGAAGGAGACATTTTTGAGCAGAGATCTTAATCCTATGAAGGAGTTAACCAGGCAAAGGGAGGAACTGAGAGCAGTGCAGCCAAAAGGAACCATATTTGGGAAAGCCCGAAGGCATGAAGGAGCTTGCTGTACTAAATGATAAGAAAGGAGGCTGGTGTGGTTGGAGAACAATGAGGAAGGAGAGCTGGAAAGGCAGGTGAGGCAGGATCATGCACAGCTTTTATGTCTCCAGAAGCATCTTGGTCTTTAACTTCAATTAACCATTGAGAAACCACTGAAAGAGTTTAAGTAAGGGAATGACAATATTTGTGTTTTTAAAATATGTATTGGGCTTCAGTGTCATACATGAGTTCGACAGGAGCAAGAAAGAAGCAGAGGGACTGTTGAAGCCAAAGTCGACCAGATGAAGTTAGCACAGGCTAGGATGGTAGCCCTGAAAGGAAGGTGTGGGACACTTGCTGCATTTTCAGGAGGTATAGTAACACTGGAGGGTGACTGACTGCATATAGAGGTAATGAGGAGGAGGGAGGTGTCAAAGCATAGAGTCATAGTGTGGTCAACTGGAGAACAGAATCTGGCAAAGAGTCTATGTATGTAAATATAGCAATTATTTGAGTGTCAAATATTTGTGAAGCATTTTCTCAAATTTTTTACAACTTTGAAATGTAGGTATCTTCTCTATTTCTTAAGAGAAGAAACTAAGGCTTAGGAATTTTTGTGCTATCTAGTATGGTAGCCACTAGCCACATGTGGCTATTTGTTTTTAAATTAAATAGGACTAAAAATCAAGTTCTTCATTCATACTAGTCCCACTGCAAGTGCTCAATAAGCATATGTGATTAGTAGCTACTCTATTTGACAGTGCCAAATTATAGAACATTTCCATTATTGCAGAAGTGCCATTGGACAACCTAATCTAAGTTACCCTACCTGATCCCACTGCTGGTAAGTCATGGAGTGGTGTTTGAGAGCAGATTTGTTTGACTGCAAATCCTGCTCTTTCTACCAGCAGGAGAATGGACAACAAGAATCTGCTTGATTCTGAGCTAAATGTGTCCTAGACAAGGACTCACTGAGGATGGCCTGACCTGGCCAGAGTCGACCCAAGAATGCAGATGGATGAGCCTTAAGGGGCCAAGCAGGTTGCTCTGGTTGAAATAGAAACTGATGTTGTAGGAGACAAGCAATGACTAATTCATTGACTTAGTCATCATATAGTTCATAGTCCACTTTTGAGTGTGAAAGGGAGCACTACTAATAATTACACCAGACAACAGGCAAAAAGCAGGATTGTGCTGAGCATACTGGGTCACCCTGCTAATCAAGCCCCATGTGTGGTATAAGTACACAAAATTCATTTTAAATTTACCTTAATGTTTTGCAGTTTTTATGTAATTATTCTTTTAGAATAAAGGCTGTAAGAAAATTGAAAACATATCAGTCCTTCATTGTTCAACAAACAATGTAACTTTATAAGTTAAAGGTATAACAAGTCTTTTTTATACCATTTTTATATCATATACCCCAAAAAAGTTCCTTCATAAAGTGACCAAGAAAATGTGCCCCTGATAAATGATGTTAAAATGAGAAGGAAACACAATTATGAACTTTACTCAGCAATACCACTTGCTGGCTGAGTATTTTTGGATAACACACTCAACTTTTCAGTGCATCAGTTTCCTCATCTGTAAAATTAATTTCCTATTGCTGCATAACAAATTACCCTAAAACTTAGATGCAGTTTAACTGGGCAGACCTGAGGCTCAGGGTCTCTCATGAGGTTGCAGTCAAGGTGTTAGCTGCTGCAGTCATCTCAAGCTTGTCTGGGCTGGAGGATCTCCTTCAACCAGGAGCCTTCAGTTCTTCCCTCCCTGAGCCTCTCAGTACAGTTACTCCTGACATGGCAGCTGGCTTCCCCCAGAACAAATGATCCAAGAGAAAAACAGAGGGAGCCACCAAGATAGAAGCCACTGTGGCTTTTATAATCCAATCTTGGAAGTGATAAATACGACTTCTGCCATCTACCTTTGGTCACACAGACCAACTGGCACAATGTGGAAAGGAACCATATGTGTGTGAATACCAAGAGGCAAGGATGGGGGCCACCTTGGTGGATGGCTACCACAGGTGCAAATTGTTTTGTTTGGGCTTTTGTTTCACCTCAAAAGTATAACAAAAGCAGGGGAATTACCAAATAGTTGACAAGAGGATTCTAGGTAAAGATTTGCATTAAGAACAAAGAGTCCTGGGGACTTCCCTGGTGGCACAGTGGATAAGACTCCATGTTCCCAATGCAGGGGGCCTGGGTTTGATCCCTGGTCAGGGAACTAGATCCCACATGTATGCTGCAACTAAGAGTTTGCAACCGCAACTAAGGAGCAGGTGAGCCGCAGCTAAGGATCCCTGGAGCCACAAATAAGGAGCCCACGTGCTGCAACTAAGGAGCCCGCAAGCCACAACTAAGACCCGATGCAAACAAATAAATAAATAAATATTAAAAAAAGAAAAAGAGAAAAAGAACAGAGTCCTAATGAATTACATTGAGCTTTTGAAATCCTAGAGAAAGAAGACATTACATGAGAACAAACTGCCCATGCCACTCAATTATGAATCATACTTTGAGGAACCATTTGGGGATGCAAGAATGAAAGAAGAGGTAAAGCAATATGTACTACTTGGACACATTCCATTTAGCTGAAAAGTTGACAAAACTCAATACTCCAGAAGAGATTTATTGAAGGCTGGACATGTCTCCTTTTGAGGTGCCTCCTTTTGTGTGAACACCACACAGAGAATCACAAATCTGAACAGGATCCAGAAGATAATCTAGTGCTAGTCCAACCCCATGCCTACAGACCGAGTTTATGAGGCTATTTCAAGTTACATAACTGGTTTATAGCAGAGGCAGGAGGAGAACATCATCTCCTAATTCCCAGCCCAGAGTTTACACACCTCTTACCAACAGGGCAAACTTGACCCACTTACTTTCTGTTGCATCACTGTCTGTATCTATAAAATGGAGATAATATTAAAACCTATCTTGTTAAGGCTGTTCTGAGGATAAAAATAGTCAAGTCATATAAGTTAACATTTTAAAAAATGATACTTCTTATTATATTATCCACCATTGCAAATGCAAAAAAAGAGCAAACAAGGTCCTTCTTTAACAAGGAAGTATATGACCTGGCTTCTTTCTTTACTTTTTTTTTAAATTTTATAGTTGATTTAGAATGTTGTATTAGTTTCAGATGTACAGCAAAGCGATTCAGTTATACATATACATATGTTAATTCTTTTTCAGATTCTTTACCCATATAGGCTATTGCAGATTATTGAGTAGAGTTCCCTGTGCTATACAGTAGGTCCTTGTTGGTCATCTATTTTATATATAGTGGTGTGTGTATGTTAATCCCAAGCTCCTAATTTATTCCTCCCTGCCCAAGTTTCTCCTTTGGTAACCGTGCATTTGTTTTCGAAATCTGTGAGTTTGTTTCTGTTTTGTAAATAAGTTCATTTGTATTATTTTTTAAAATTAGATTCCACATATGAGTGATATTATATGACATTTGTTTTTCTCTATCTGACTTCTTCCCTTAGTATGATAATCTCTAGGTCCATCCATGTTGCTGCAAATGGCATTATTTCATTCTTTTTTATGGCTGAGTGATATTCCATTGTATATGTGTACCACACCTTCTTTATCCATTCCTCTGTCAATGGACATTTAGGTTGCTTCCATGTCTTGGCTATTGTAGTAGAGCTGCAATGAATATTGGAGTTGCATGTATCTTTATGAACTATGGTTTTCTCCCAATATATGCCCAGTAGTGGGATTGCTGGGTAATATGGGTAGTTTTATTTTTAGTTTTTTAAGGAACCTCCATACTGTTCTCCATAGTGGTTGTACCAATTTACATTCCCACCAACAGTGTAGGAGGGTTCCCTTTTCTCCACACCCTCTCCAGCATTTATTTTTTGTGGCCTGGCTTATTTCTAAGCCTGGTATTTGCTCCTCTGTAGGGACAGCTGAGCAAGGACCTTACCTGGGTCAATCACGTTGAGTGGAGGCTTAAGAAGAGGGTTAGGTCAAGCCAGAAAAGCAAGTCCAATGCAAGTCTCCAGTTGAAAGGAGACAAAGAGAATATCAGGGGGCATCCTGGGAGATGAAGAGAAGAGAAGCAGATTCAAGTGGGCAAATACAAGATCGATTTTTATTTGTCCCTGAGGTGGGGTATTACTCTCTGGGATGGTTGTTGCATGTTCCTCATTCATGCTTTTGTGGGAAAGCCAGGTTTTAAAATTTTTTTAATGTTTATTCTATTTGAATTCTTTTTATTTTTACATAAATAAATGTTATGTGGCAAGATATTGATTTTAATTTTGAGTCATGATTTGAAAAAGTGATTTCTGATTTTGCCTATATGACTTTCTGGAAACAGCAAAAGTACAAAGATGGTAAAAGTGATTGTCAGAGGTTAGTGGAGAGAGAGGCATGAATTGTCAGAGCACAGAGGATTTTTAGAACAATGAAATTATTCTGTATGTTATAATTGTGGGTATGTGGTGTTATACATTTGTTCAAATTTGTAGAATGTACATCAAGAGTGAACCCTAATCTAAGCTATGAACTTTGGACGATAATGATCTGTCAATGTGGGTTCATTGATTGCAACCACTCTGATGTGGGATGTTGATTGTGGGGGAGGCTGGGGGAGGGGTGGACAAGGGGTATATGAAAACTCTCTGTACTTTCTGCTCAATTTTATTGTGCTTCAAAGATGCTCTAAAAAATTAGGTTTATTTTTAAGTGATTTTTCTCCTTTTAAGGTTTTATAAATTTTTTCAAAAATACAAAAGTAGAAAGAATAGAATGAACGCATCAAGCCAGCTTCAGTAATTACCAACACACAGCCAATCTTGTTTAATCTATACACCCATTCATTTCCCTCCACTCACTCCACTGGGTTATTTTGAAACAAATCCCAGACATCAAACCATCTCATCAAGCCAGGTTAATTACAAGGAGCTGAGAAAGACTTAACCAAACATAGCAGAGACTCACTGTAACATAAAATTTCAAAAGTCCTCACCATTTTCCTCTTTATGCAATAATAACTAAAAATGGAAATTTCAGAATAACTTCATATTCAGTCATGTAAGCTAATCATGTGAATTAGTTTGACATGAATTATTTTCTTATATTTTGCCTTTTTAAAAATTAAAGTATACAGTTGATTTACAATATTATATTATTTTCAAGTATACAGCATAGTGACTCAATATTTTTATAGATTATACTCCATTATAACTTATTACAAAACAATGGCTATAATTCCCTGTGCTATACAGTGTATTCTTGTTGTTTATCTATGTTAGATAGTAATTTGTATATGTTAATCCCAAAGTCTGAATTTGTCCCTCCTTTCTTCCCTTTCTGCTTTGGTAACCACAAGTTTGTTTTCTGTATCTGTGAGTGTTCTTCTGTTTTGCATATACATTCATTTGTATTATTATTTATTATTATATTTTATTATTATTTTTTAGATTCCACATATAAGTGTTACCATACAGTATTTGACTTATTTCACTAAGCATAATATTCCTTAGGTCCATCGACATCACTGCAAACGGCAGAATTTTACTCTTTTTTTTTTTTTTACAGCTGAGTACTATTCCATTATATATATATATATACACACCACATCTTCTTTATCCATTCACCTGTTGATGGGCACTTGGGTTGCTTCCATGTCTTGGCTATTACAAAGAGTGTCACTATGAACATTGGGGTGCATGTATCTTTTTGAATTAGTGTTTTTGTTTTCTTCCAGTATATATCCAGGAGTGGAATTGCTGAATCATATGGTAGTTCTACTCTTAGTTTGAAACCTCCATACTGTTTCCGCAGTGGCTGTACCAATTAACATTCCCACCAACAGTGTACAAGGGTTCCCTTTTCTCCACACCATCACCAACATTTGTTATTTTGTAGGCTTTTTGACAATAGCCATTCTGACAGGTATGAGGTGATATCTCATTTTTTTGATTTGCATTTTTCTAATAATTAGTGATGTTGAACTGAGCATCATGTGCCTATTAGCCATCCATATGTCTTCCTCAGAAAAATGTCTATACAGGTCTTCTGCCCATTTTTTGATTGAGTTTGAATTTTTTGGTTTTGGTTGTTTTTTTTTATATTGAGTTGTATGAGCTATTTATAGATTTTGGATATTAATCCCTTATTGGTCATATCATTTGCAAATATTTTCTCTCATCCAGTAGGTTTTTTTTTTTGTCAATCATTTCCTTCGCTGTGCAAAATATTTTAAGTTTAATTAAGTCCTTTTTGTTTATTTTTGCTTTATTTATTTCTTTTGCCTTAGGAGACAGATCCAAAAAAAAATATTGATACAACTTATGTCAAGGAGTGTTCTACCTATATTCTCTTCTAGGAGTTTTATGGTTTCAGGTCTTACATTTAGGTCTTTAAACCATTTTGAGTTTATTTTTGTATATGATGTGAGGGAGTGTTCTAATTTCATTCTTTTACATGTAGCTATCCAGTTTTCCCAGCAGTACTTGTTGAAGAAACTCTTTTCTCCATTGTATATTCTTGCCTTCTTTGTCATAGATTAATTGACCATAAGTGCGTGGGTTTACTTCTGGTCTCTCTATTATGTTTCATTTATCTACTTGACTGTTTTTCTGCCAGTGCTTTATTTATTTATTTAACACCTTTACTGGAGTATAACTGCTTTACAATATTGTGTTAGTTTCTGCTGTATAACAAAGTGAATCAGCTATATGTATACATATATCCCCATATCCCCTCCCTCTTGCATCTCCCTCCAACCCTCCCTATCCCACCCCACTAGGTGGCCACAAAGCACTGAGCTGATCTCCCTGTGCTATGCAGCTGCTTCCCACTAGCTATCTGTTTTACATTTGGTAGTGTATATATGTAATGCTACTCTCTCTCACTTCGTCCCAGCTTACCCTTCCCTCTCCCTATGTCCTCAAGTCCATTCTCTACGTCTGTGTCTTTATTCCCGTCCTGCCCGTAGGTTTATCAGAACCATTTTTTTCTTTTTCTTTTTCTTTTTAGATTCCATATATATGTGTTAGCATATGGTATTTGTTTTTATCTGTTTTTCTCTTTCTGACTTACTTCACTCTGTATGACAGATTCTGGGTCCATCCACCTCACTACAAATAACTCAATTTCATTTCTTTTTATGGCTGAGTAATATTCCATTGTATATATGTGCCACATCTTCTTTATACATTCATCTAATGATGGACACCTAGGTTGGTTCCATGTCCTAGTTATTGTAAATAGTGCTTCAATGAACATTGTGGGACATGACTCTTTTTGAATTATGGCTTTCTCAGGGTATATGCCCAGTAGTGGAATTTCTGGGTCATATGGTAGTTCTATTTTTAGTTTTTTAAGGAATCTCCGTACTGTTCTCCATAGTGGCTGTATCAATTTACATTCCCACCAACAGTGCAAGAGGGTTCCCTTTTCTCCACACCCTCTCCAGCATTTATTGTTTCTAGATTTTTTAATGATGGCCATTCTGACTGGTGTGAGGTGATACCTCATTGTAGTTTTGATTTGCATTTCTCTAATGATTAGTGATGTTGAGCATCCTTTCATGTGTTTGTTGGCAGTCTATATATCTTCTTTGGAGAAATGTGTATTTGGGTCTTCTGCCCATTTTTGGATTGGGTTGTTTATTTTTTTGATATTGAGCTGCATGAGCTGCTTGTATATTTTGGAGATTAGTCTTTGTCAGTTGTTTTGTTTGCAAGTCTTTTCTCCCATTCTGAGGGTTGTCTTTTCATCTTGTTTATGGTTTCCTTTGCTGTGCAAAAGCTTTTAAGTTTCATTAGGTATCATTTGTTTATTTTTTTTATTTCCATTTCTCTAGGAGGTGGGTCAAAAAAGGATCTTTCTGTGATTTATGTCAAAGAGTGTTCTTCCTATGTTTCCCTCTAAGAGTTTTATAGTGTTTGGCCTTACATTTAGGTCTTTAATCCATTTTGAGTTTATTTTTGTATATGATGTGAGGGAGTGTTCTAATTTCATTCTTTTACATGTAGCTATCCGGTTTTCCCAGCAGTACTTGTTGAAGAAACTCTTTTCTCCATTGTATATTCTTGCCTTCTTTGTCATAGATTAGCTGACCATAAGTGCATGGGTTTATTTCTGGGCTCTCTATTATGTTTCATTTATCTACTTGTCTGTTTTTGTTTCAGTACTTTAGATTTCTTTCTTTTATGTCTAAAATTTTTGGATAGTTCTTCCCTAAATCCACAGTATCTCCATCTTTCCCAACCTCCAAATTTAATTTTTTCTATACTCTCAAAACAAAATCTCTCTGTAAAAATTGGGAAATGTCATGACCATAGTAATGACAAAGTGAATAATTTACAAAAATTCTAAAAAAGAAAAAAACTCTATAAAATAGTGTCTTCTTATGACCCTTAAATATGTTTTAAGAAGTAAGTAAAACCCATGCTTTTATTATCATATTTTCTTTGGTACCAGGATGTCTCTTTATGGGCAGGGTTCTCATTTATCACTTAAGTAAGCTATTATGAGGCACAGCTTGGCCAAAAGTCCTAGAATGCTGAAGTCAGTGACCCGAGCTTCCTGAGGGACTAGTTAAGTAACTTCATATGATATGCCTAGAAACGCTAACAACAATATTACTTGATAAATCAGGGCAGGGCTGGAGATCCTCTTTTTGATAAGTATTACTGTAGGTCATATTGCAATAAGGATCTCCATTTAAATATGGTGTATTTAATACCATGTTTATCTCTACTATCTACCAAGACTCACTAAAGCTAGAGTAAGGAAATTTAAAAGATATGAAGCCAGAAGAATAAAGAAAAATGGAGATAAGAAAAAGAAAAGAAAGAGGAAATGAGAAAAAAGCAGGTAAAATGTCAACATTTTGGAAACTAGAAAGTAGACAGATGAATAATAACTGATGTATAAAGCTGAACTTGAATTGTTACCAGGAGAAAAGCCAATAAAAAGTAAGGTATTTCCTACTACAGTGCACCTCCTCCTCTTACTGCTGCCACTGAAAAGTTGTGGAAGCACCAGGCCCACCTGCAGGTGGATGTTAGGAGCAGGGCTAAAAACTGGAGGATTGACTGAAATTTGATATAAGGAACAAATATACTAATTATAAAGAGTTCAAGATACCCATGCGCACCCTATGTAGCCAGGCTAGTTCCTCACTCTGGCAGAAGACAGTTGATTCGCTTGGGACCATGCAGTCCATGGAGCTAGAGACATTGTAACAGAGAAGAGCAAACCTGACTCCATATTGAATCTATTCCTTTAGCTCTAACCTTTGTGCTCTGTTGCCTATGCTTAGTCAGCTAGCTCTGCACCTCTGTAAAAGAGTGTTGCCTGTAGCCTGAAATGTACATAATAGCCCTTTCTCAAGGCTCTGCCTCCCATGCTTGACCCTTAAAAGTATAACACTTTAAAGCTAAAAAGTTGCAGAATAGAAAATTTGAGGTTTAGAGGAACACGGTGACCAGACCTACCTGGGCAGCTGCAAGAATAAAGGATTATCACATCTGCTCTGTGCAACAACCAGCCACACCCCCTTACCTTTTAGTATAAAAGGAGGCTGAATTCTAACATGGATAAGATTGTTCTTTGGGACACTAGTCAACCATCTTCGCAGTCTACTCGCTTTTCAAATAAAGTTGCTCTTCCTTGCCCCAACATTTGTGTTTCAATTTATTGACCTGTCATGCAGCGAGCAGTATGAGCTGGGATTCAGTAACAACATTACATACAGCTGAAAGTGGTGGTACGGGACTGAATTGAAGGCAAGTATAGAAATCTACATTCTCAAAAGTGAGACTTCTAAATCTACACCTGTCCACCACTAACCTCCATACGGCTTCCAAAACATGAGTGATAAATCCATAGGCAGAAGACTGGAGAATTTCTCTCTGAGGAAACTGACTAAATCAAGAAAAAAAGAGAAAAATAATATTGATATTCAGGGGCCTCCACTTGATCATGAAGTGATGAAGACCACCAGTTGGCAAGGCCTACAATACACAGGAATTCCTAGCAGCTTTTTAGGGGTCCTGTTGCTGGCTGCAGAGCTCCAGACAATTGCTCTCTGATTGTCCCTGAGATTTCTTAAACTGCTCTCGTCTGTTTAAATCATCCAGAGGAAAGTCTGGTGTGCACGACTAAGAATCATGAAAATTACCATACAATGAAAAATAGAATGCTACCCAGACATTAAAATTATGAAGTTCACTGATGTGTCCTCATATACAAAGAGTTCCAAGGTATATTGTTAAACAACAAAAAAGAAAAGATGCGGAACAATGTGCAGTATTCAAAATAAATAAATATAAGAAGGGCCCTTAGGGTCACTGAAATATATTAACTTGATAGAATGCTGAAATATCGCCATATATGGGTAGTCAGATCGTCATTGTGGAAAGAACAAAACCTTAATATAAAGCAGACCTATGTTCAAACCCTAGTTTTGGCAGTGAATGACCATTAGGTCTTTGACAAATCTCTATCCTTACCTTCTCTGAACCTCAGTTTAGAAACATGTAAAATAATGGCAATATCTGGTGCCATCATTGTAAAAATTTAAAAAGATTGTGGTAAAGCTCTGAGTATAGTGCCTGGCCACTTTCAGGCTCTTAATAAGTGGTACCCACTTACCTAGTGATGCTCCCCTCAGCTTACCACGTGGATGGGAAACCCTAAACCCTGCTTTGGTTCACATCGTGGGGTGTCCGAGGGAAGTGGAGGAAGGCTGGAACAGACAACGGACTGGTTGTCTATCCTGCATTAAAGCAGAGTGTGGATCATTGGCAATTACACTTTGGGCTGAGGAATCTTAGCATTATGAGAAAAGAAACTTGGCTGGCATCCCTTTTCTCCCATTTCCCTCATCCCCAAGGTCTGGCTCTAGAAATGGACACCCTAACCAGTGGAGTGGGTAGGCATGTGTGACTGGGAGAATGAGGACTGAATAGCTAAGCCATCAAGGCTTGAGGTTGTGAGAGGCTAGGTGCCACTTAGGATGGCAATGTAGTGGATACACTGGGAAACCAGCAAGGAGTAGGCACCACCAAACCCCTCCCAGCCCCGTCACAGGTGTAGCACTGCCACATCAAGCCAACTGTTTGAGGCTCTACTTCACAGAGAGGTAGAATTAGGAGGAAAAATTCCTGTGAAATCCAGGCCTTAAAAGTTGTGCTTGGGAAAATGCTTTATACTATTAAGCGAAGGGGAAAAAAAAAAAAAGACTAAAATGCAGCGTGTGGAGATGCTTGTGTGTGTGTATGTGTGTATATGGCCATCCCTCAGTATCCCTGGGGGATGGATTCCAAGACCCTCTGTGGATACCAAAGTCCACAGAAGCTCAAATTCCTTCTATAGGATGATGTAGTATTTGCGTATAACCTATGCACATCCTCCTGTATACTTTAAATCATCTCTAGATTTCTTATAATATGTAGTATGATGTAAATGCTATATAAATAGTTGTCAGGCATGCAGCAAATTCAAGTTTTGCTTTTTGGAACTTTCTGGAATTTTAAAAAATATTTTCAATCGACGGTTGTTGGAATCTGTGTATATAAAACCTGCAGATAAGGAGAACTGACTGTGTGTGTGTGTTTGTGTCTGTAACTAAAGAAGACTAGAAGGGACTATACCAAAACGTCAGCAATAATTTACAGTTTAAAGGAAGATTTCAGAGAAATCCAAATCCTGGAAAAACAATATAACCATTTTAAAGGGTAAGAGTTAATAAACAAACCAACCCAAACCTCATATAATTCACTTCAGTTTTGGCCAGAAAAAAAAAAAATCAAAGTGAGCATCCTATCAACATGAAATAAATAATCCTTAGGCTGTTAGTGTTCTTTTCATCTCCTTGCTCTAGAGGCATGCTGATTTGTGGGCTTTGGTTCTTTGTTTAGATAATGATCTTTAAGATTGTTTCTGGGTGTGGCCGAAGAAGCCAGCAGGGTAGTGAAAGCTGGAACTCCACAGCCCTGCAATTCTTATTTTAGTTTCTCCTTTGCACAGAAACCTGATATTCTGGGTTCAGTCTTTTCCTTTGAGTTGCAGGGCTCAAGTAGAAGAAAACAAAGAAATCTTTTCCTGATTAACATATTGAAATACACTTGGAGAAGTTAGGCTGTCATTATCTGCTTTTAACTTCCTCCTGGAAAGAGATACTGTTTGTGCTTAAGGATATTTCAGAGCAGCAAATAATTTTCAGTGTTATAAGCAGCATGTGGAAACAGGAATAACATCTTTAAGCGGTAACATCCTACTAGCTATAATTAAAATAACACTCCTTGAGCAAAATATAAAATAAAACGACACTCTTTTTGTGGGAGTTCCCTGGTGGTCCAGTGGTTAGGACTCAGTGCTTTCACTGCTGTGGTTCCGGGTTCAATCCCTGGTAGGGGAACTAAAATCCCACAAGTTATGCTGCATGGCCAAACAAAAACAAAAACAACCTCTTTTTTCCTTGACCAGCTGAGCCAATGGTTTTCAATAACTGGAATGCCTGAATAAAACTGCTAATTAGAATGATAACAAGTCTTAAAAACTAATGTAAGTAGAAAGTATTTCTTGTTTTATAAATTTCACGTCAACCCTATGAGGTTTATAGTATCATTTGTTCAGTTTTACAGATGAGGAAACAGGCTTATGGAGATTAAATAGCTTGCCTAAAGCTATTCACATGTCAGGAAGTAAAAGAGCCAGAATGACAAATTAGGGCAGTCTGCCTGGGAAGCCCAGGCTCTTACCCAATGGATGACATGGCCTTGCTACAGCCAACCACCCAAAACGGCTTAAAGTGTCAGGTCACCTCTCCTTCCCAACTCTCAGTCTCCCAATCCCCTCCCTCCACTGTCTCCACTACTGCCTACTACACACTGACACTGATTTGCCAGGGCAAATCTAGAACTATTGAAAAGTTTGACTCTCCTGAGGTCAGAAGGACTGAGGTCAGAAAGAATGTGTACTTTAGAACAAGATTTTAAACAAGCCAGGAAGAACTTGCTCTTTAAAGTAATACCATAAATAAATCATTTCCAAGGCAATAGTTGTGTTTGTGTGTTTTTTTGTGTGTGTGCATGCATGCATATGCATGTTTATTTGGGCAAATTTGGATTTCTTTTTTTTTAAATTAATTATTTTTCTCTGTGTTGGGTCTTCTTTGCTGCCCGTGGGCTTTGTCTAGTTGCAATAAGTGGGGGCTACTCTTTGTTGAAGTGCGCAGGCTCTAGAGCATAGGCTCAGTAGTTGTGGCACCTGGACTTAGCTGCTCTGTGGTATGGGGGATCTTCGTGGACCAGGGATCAAACCCATGTCCCCTGCATTGGCAGGTGGATTCTTAACCACTGCGCCACCAGGGAAGCCCCAAATTTGGATTTCTTTTTTTTTTTTTTTGTGCTGTACGCAGGCCTCTCACTGTTGTGGCCTCTCCCGTTGCGGAGCACAGGCTCCGGACGCGCAGGCTCAGCGGCCATGGCTCATGGGCCCAGCCGCTCCGTGGCATGTGGGATCCTCCCGGACCGGGGCACGAACCCGTGTCCCCTGTGGACTCTCAACCACTGCGCCACCAGGGAAACCCCAAATTTGGATTTCTTGATATTCAGTTCGGATGTGTAGGTAGAACACACTCCTACAAAATACATTTCAGAATTGAGCAGTCAGGAAACATAGAATGAAAACAAGATTAAAGAACCATATTGGATTTATTATGAAATAGAGGTCATTTTATTTAAAAAGAGTAAGTAGATACTGAGGAACCCAACTGCGTATATGGAGGGCCAACTATAAATTATGCTTGGATTTTGACTCTGTGGAGGGTGGGCGTCCCTAACTCCTGTGTTGTTCAAGGAGCAACTACATTTGCCTTTTATTAATCAGTGTTGGGGTTTGCACATATTTTATATATTAAAGGAAATAGCATCTGAGAGTATTTTCAGCTCCATCAGGGCAGACATCAATGCAGGTCTGTTTCACAGACAAAACTATAATTCAAAACATTCATTCACCCCTATGATGATTGAGCATCTTTTCATGTGCCTATTGGCCATCTGTATGTCTTCTTTGGGGAAATGTCTATTTAGATCATCTGCCCATTTTTTGATTGGGTTGTTTGTTTTTTTTTTCTATTGAGTTGAATGAGCTGTATTTTGGAAATTAAGTCCTGTCCGTTGCATCATTTGCAAATATTTTCTCCCAGTCTGTAGGTTGTCTTTTCATTTTGTTTATGGTTTCCTTTGCTATACAGAAGCTTGTAAGTGTGATTAGGTCCCCTTTGTTTGTTTTTGCTTTTATTTGTATTTCCTTGGGAGACTGACCTAATAAAACATTCGTTCAATTTATGTCAGAGAATGTTTTGCCTATGTTCTCTTCTAGGAGCTTTATGGTGTTATGTCTTATATTTAAGTCTTTAAGCCATTTTGAGTTTATTTTTGTGTATGGTGTGAGGGTGTGCTCTAACTTCATTGGTTTACATGTGGCTGTTCAACTTTTCCAACACCACTTGTTGAAGAGACTGTCTTTTCCCTTTTGTTGAAGATTAATTGTCCATAGGTGTGTGGGTTTAATTCTGGGCTCTCTATTCTGTTCCATTGATCCATATGTCTGTTTTTGTGCTGATATATGCTGTTTTGATTACTGTAGCTTTGTAGTATTATCTGAAGTCTGGGAGGGTTATTCCTCCTGCTTTCTTCCTTCTTTTTCCTAAGGATTGCTTTGGCAATTCTGAGTCTTTTATGGTTCCATATAAATTTTAGGATTATTTGTTCTAGTTCTGTGAAAAATGCCATGGGTAATTTGATAAGGATCACATTAAATCTGTAGATTGCTTTGGGTAGTATGGCCATTCTAACAATATTAATTCTTCCAATCCAAGAGCATGGGAATATATCTTTTTACATTAATGTTTTTATTTTCTTCAGATATATACCCAGGAGTGGAATTGCTGGATCTTATGGTAGTTCTATTTTTAGTTTTTTGAGGACACTCCATACTGTTTCCACAGTGCCTACACCAATTTATATTCCTACCAACAGTTACAAGGGTTCCCTCTTCTCCACATCCTTGTCAACATTTGTTATTTGAGGTCTTTTTGATGATAGCCATCTGACAGGTGTGAAGTGATATATCACTGTGGTTTTGATTTGCATTTCTGTGATAATTACTGATGTTGAGCACATTTTCATGTGTCTGCTGGCCATTTATATGTCTTCTTTGGAAAAATGTCTACTCAGGTCTTCTGCCCATTTTTAAATCAGGTTTTCTTTTATATATATTGAGCTGTATGAGCTGTTTATATATTTTGGGTATGAATCCCTTATTGGTCATAACATTTGCAAATATTTTCTCCCATTCAGTAAGTTGTCTTTTCATTTTGTCAGTGGTTTCCATTGCTGTGCAAAAGCTTTTAAGTTTAATTAGGTCCCATTTGTTTATTTTTGCTTTTGTTTCTTTTGCCTTAGGAAACAGATCGAAAAAATATCGCTATGGTTTATGGCAAAGAGTGCTCTGCCAATGTTTTCTTCTAGGATTATGATTTCCAGTCTCACATTTAGATTTTTAATCCATCTTGAGTTTATTTTTGTGTATAGTGTGAGAAAATGTTCTAACATTACATGTAGCTGTCCAGTTTTCCCAGCACCACTTATTGAAGAGACTGTCTTTTCTCCATTGTATATTCTTGCCTCCTTTGTCATAGATTAATTGACCATGAGTGTATGGGTGTATTTCTGGGCTCTCTATTATGTTCCATTAATCTATGTGCCTATTTCTGTGCTAGTACCATACTGTTTTGATGACTGTAGTGTTGTAGTATAGTCTGAAGTCTGGGAGCATTACACCTCCGGCTCTGTTCTTTTTCTCAAGGTTGTTTTGGCTATTTGGGTTTTTTTTTTTTTTCAGTTTCCATAAAAAATTTTAAATTATTTGTTCTAGTTCTGTGAAAAATGCTATTGGTATTTTAATAGGGATTGCATTGACTGTAGATTGCCTTGGATAGTATGACCACTTTAACAATATTAATCAATATTAATTCTTCCAATCAATGAACATGGTATATTTTTCCATTTGCTTATGTCATCTTCAATTTCTTTCATCAGTGCCTTATAGTTTCTCAGGTACAGGTCTTTTACCTCCTTAGGAAAGTTTATTCCTAGGTATTTTATTCTATTTGATGCAGTTGTAAATGGGATAATTTTCTTAATTTCTCTTTCTGGTAGTTCATTGCAAATGTGTAGACATGCAACGGATTCCTCTTTATTAATTTTGTATCCTGCAACTTTACCGAATTCATTGATAAGCTCAAGTAGCTTTTATTAGCATCTTCAGAATTGTCTATGTAAAATATCAGGTCATCTGCAAACAGTGACAGTTTTACTTCTGCCTTTCCAATTTGGATTCCTTTTATTTATTTATTTCTTTTCTGATGTCTATGGCTAGGACTTCCAATACTGTGTTGAATAAAAGTGGCAAGGAAGGACATCTTGTCTTATTCCTGATCTTAGATGAAATGCTTTCAGCTTTTCACTGTTGAGTATGTTGTTAGCTGCAGCTTATCATATATGGCCTGTATTGTGTTGAGATATATTCTCTCTATACTCACTTTGTGGAGAATTTTTATCATATATGGATGTTGAATGTTGTCAGAAGCTTTTTCTGCATCTATTGAGATGATCATATGATTGTTATTCTTTAATTTGTTAATGTGATGTATCACATTGATTGATTTGTGGATATTTAATCATCCTTGAATCCCTGGGATAAATCCCACTTGATCATGGTGTATGATCCTTTTAATGTATGGTTGAATTCAGTTTGCTGATACTTTATTGAGGATTTTTGCATCTATGTTCATCACTGATATTGGCCTATGATTTTCTTTTTTGTGTGATATCTTTGTCTGATTTTGGTATCCCAGTGATGCTGGCCTTGTGAAATGAGTTTGGAAGTGTTCCTTCCTCTGCAATTTTTTGGAATAGTTTGGGAAGGATAAGTGTTAATTCTTCTCCAATTGTTTGATAGAAATCACCTGTGACACCATCTGGTCCTGGAATTTGGTTCATCAGGAGTTTTTTAAAACTACTGATTCAATTTCATTACTGGTAACTGGGCTGTTCATATTTTATATTTCTTCCTGGTTCAGTCTTGGGAGTTTGTACACTTTTAGGAATTTGTCCATTTCTAAGTTGTCCACTTTATTGGCATAGAGTAGTTCATAGTAGTCTCTTATGATCTTTTGTATTTCTGTGGTATCGGTGTAACTTCTTTTTCATGTCTGATTTTATTGACTTGGATCCTCTCTCTTTTGTTTCTTGATGAGTCTGGCTAAAGGTTTATCAATTTTGTTTATCTTTTCAAAGAACCAGCTCTTAGTTTCATTGATCTTTTCTGTTGATTTTTTAGTCTCTATTTCATTTGTTTCTGCTCTGACCTTTATGATTTCTTTCCTTCTACTAACTTTGGGCTTTGTTCTCCTTTTTCTAGTTCCTTTAGGTGTAAAGTTAGGTTGTTTATTTGAGATTTTTCTTGTTTCCTGAAGTCAGCTTGTACTGCTCTAAACTTCCCTCTTAGAATTGCTTTTTCTGTGTCACGTAGCTTTTGCATCATTGTGTTTTCAGTTTCATTTGTCTCCAGGTATTTATTTGCTTCCTTTTTGATTTTTTCAGTGATCCATTGGTTGTTTAGTGGCATATTGTTTAGCTTTCATGTGTTTGTATTTTCTGAATTTTTTCTTCTAATTGATTTCTGGTCTCATAGTGTTGTGGTTGGAAAAAATGCTTGATATGATTTCAAGTTTCTTAAATTTACTGAGGTTTGTTTTGTGGCATAGCATGTATAGCATGTGATCTATCCTGGTGAATGATCCATGTGCACTTGAGAAGAATGTATATTCTGCTGCTTTTGGATGGAATGTTTTATATATATATATCTATCTATTAATCCATTTGGCCTAATGTGTCATTTAAGACCAGTGTATTCTTATTGATTTTCTGTCTGGGTGATCTGTCCATTGATGTAAGTTGGGTTATTATTATTAACACACTACTATTATTGTGTTACTGTCAGTTTCTCCCTTTATGTCTGTTAATATTTGCTTTGTGTATTTAGGTGTTTCTATGTTGGGTGCATATGTATTTACAATTGTTATATCTTCTTCTTGGATTGATCCCTTGATTATATCATTATGTAATGTCACACTTTTTCTCTTGTAATGGTCTTAAAGTCTATTTTGTCTGATTCAAGTATTGCTACCCTGGCTTTCTTTTGATTTCCATTTGCATTGAATACCTTTTTCCATCCCTTCACTTTCAGTCTGTGTGTGTCTTTAGATTTAAAGTGAGTCTCTTATAAGCAGCATATATACAGGCCTTGTTTTTGTATCCATTCAGTCACTCTATGTGTTTTGGTTGGAACATTTAGTCTATTTACACTGAAAGTACCTATTGATACATATGTTCTTATTGCTATTTTGTTAATTGTTTGGGAGTTGTTTTTGTAGTTCATTTTTGTTCTCTTTTTCTTCTGTTCTTGTATGATTTGATGACTATCTTTAGTGTTATGCCTGGATTCTTTTCTTGTTTTTGTGTGTGTATCTATTATTGATTTTTGGCTTGTGTTTACCATGAGATTTATACACAGATATAAAAAAATCACAGATATTTATATCTATCTGTCTATCTATCCATCTAGCTATCTATCTACATATGTATGATTGTTATAACAATCATATCTATATATAGCTCTGTGATTTTTCTAAGTTGATAAACTTTTAATTTCAAACACATTTTATGAAAACTGTGTTTATACTCTCCTCTCCTCACAATTACTGTTTTTGACAATATATTTTACATCTAATTGTTTTGTGTATCCCTTATCTGCTTATCCTGGATATAGATGATTTTACTACTTTTGTCTGCTAACCTTCCTACTACCTTTGTATGTGGTTGATTTTCTAACTTTACTGTATATTTGCCTTTACTGATGAGCTTTTTCATTTGTAATTTTCATGTTTCTCATGGCCTTTACTTTTTGCTTAGAGAAATCCCTTTAACATTGCTCATAAACTCATTTGGTGGTGCCAAACTCTTTTAGATTTCATTTGTTTGTTGCTCTCTCCATGAAATCTGAACAAGAGACTTGCTGTGTAGAATATTCTTTGTTGTAGGTTTTTCTCTTCCATCACTTTATGTATATTGTGACACTCCCTTCTGGACTTCAGAGTTTCTGCTGAAAAGTCAGCTAATAGCCTTGTGGGAATTCCTTTTTATACAACTTACTGCTTCTCCTTGTTGTTTTTAATAATCTCTCTTCATCTTTAATTTTTGCCATTTTAGTTGCAATGTATCTTGGCATGTTCCTCTTTGGGTTGATCCTGTATGGGACTCTGTACTTTCTGAACTTGGAAATCTGTTTCCTTTCCCAGGTTTGGGAAGTTTTCAGCCCTTATGTCTAATATGTTCTCTGCCCCTTTCTCTCTTTCTTCTGGGACTCTTATAATGTGAATGTTAGTATGCTTGATGTTGTCGCAGAGTTCTCTTAAACTGTCCTCATTTGTTTTTATTCTTTTTTCGTTTTTCTGTTCACCTTCAGTGATTTCCACTGTCTTCCAGCTTGTGGATCCATTCCTCTGTATCATTTAATCTACTGTTGATTGCTTCTAGTGTATTTTTCATTTCAATTACTGTATTCTTCATCTCTGTTTGGTTCTTCTTTATATTTTCCAACTATTTGTTTAAAACTTCTAACTTCTTGCTCTGTGTATCCTCTGGAGTTCTTTGATCATCTTTACCCTGAACTCTTTCTTGGGTAGATTGTCTATCTCCACTTCACTTAGTTCCCTTCATTTGGAATATTCCTTTGTTGACTCATTTTGCCTAACTTACTGTTATTTTCTTTTCTATATATGCGGTAGGTTGGTTACATTGTCCTGCCTTGGAGAAGTGGCCTTTTGTAGGAGATGTCCTGTGCATCTCAGCAGTGCACTGCCCTCTGGTCATCAGAGTTATATGTTATAGGTGCCCCCTCTTTGGGCTGTGTGGATCCTTCTGTTGTGGTGGACTGACAATTGTGTTTGGTTTGGTAGGCTTGGTTGGCCCCTGGTCTGGTTGGTTGCCAGGGCATGCCTCATGTGGAGCCTTCCAGCTGCTGGCTGATGTGCCAATTTGGGGTCCAGGAGATCCCAGGGCTGGTGTCTGCCCACCAGAATGTAAAATCAGACCTGCGTCTAGTGCCAGCCCACTGGCAGAGCCAGGTCCTGGGGTCTGGTTGCAGGGCCCAGGGGTCCTAGAGCTGGTGTTGGACCACTGATGGGGGGGTGTCAGCTCCTGATGCAGCTGGCTGTAGGGTCCAGGGTATCCTGAAACTTGTTTTGGCCTTCTTGTAGGTGGGGTCAGGGCCCAGCCAGTCCCGGGGCAGGTGTTGGCCTGCTGACTGGTGGGCTGGGTCTGTGGGCTGTGGAGCTGTTGTTGTCCTGGAGCTGGTGTCTGCCTGCTGGTGGGTTAGGCTGGTCCCAAGGCTAGGCATGCTTCATGGTGGTTGGGGCTTGGTATTTTGGGGTTGATACCTGCCCACTGGTGGATGGAGCTGGGTCATAGGGTTTCTGGATGCAGGGCCCTAGGGGTCCGGAGTCTAGTGCCTGCACACTAGTGTGTGGGACCAGGTCCTGGACTCTCTGGTGGGCAGGGCTGTGCCCAGGGGAAGCTGTGGGCTGAGGGAGTTTTAAGGCAGGCTCTCTTCTGGTGGATGGGGCTGTGTGCCTGCCCAGTTAGTTGCTTGGCCTGAGGTGCCCCAGTACTGGTGCCTACAGGTGGTAGGCAGGGGAGTGGGGCTGGGTCCCAAGGTCAGTACGCTAAAGGGAGGATTCCAGAATGGTGCTTGCCAGCCCCAGTGTCCATGTGGTAGAACAAACTCCCAATAATGGCTTCTACCAGTGTCTGTGTCCCCAGGTTAAGCTCCAGTTGCCTCCTGCTGCTCTTAGAGACTCACCAAGATTAGCATGTAGGTCTGACCCAGGCTGTTATCAAATTACTGCTTCTGCCCTGGGTCCCAGAGCATGAGATTTTGTGCGTGCCCTTAAGAGTGGAGTTTCTATGTCCCACAGCCCTCTGGGTCTTTCAAAAGTAAGCCCCGCTGGCCTTCAAAGCCAAGCGTTCTGAGGTTCATCTACTTGGCACAGGACCCTTGGGCTCGGTAACCTGATGTGGAGTTAGACCCATCACTCCTTAGAAGGAACCTCTGCAGTTGTAGTCATTCTCCTGTTTGTGGGTCACCCACCTGGCAGTATGGGACTTGACTATACCTCAACTCTGCCCATCCCACTTGTCTTGGGGTTCCTTCTTTTTTTTTTTTTTTGCAGTACGCGGGCCTCTCACTGCTGTGGCCTCTCCCGTTGCGGAGCACAGGCTCCGGATGCGCAGGCTCAGCGGCCATGGCTCACGGGCCCAGCCACTCCGCGGCATGTGGGATCTTCCCGGACCGGGGCACGAACCCGTGTCCCCTGCATCGGCAGGCGGACTCTCAACCACTGCGCCACCAGGGAAGCCCTGGGGTTCCTTCTTTATATCTTTAGTTGTAGACAGTCTTTTCTGGCAGGTTCCAATCTTCTTCACTGATGATTGTTCTGTGAATAGTTGTAATTTTGCTGTGCCCATGAGAAGAGGTGCACTTAGGGTCTTTCTATGCTGCCATCTTGGCTGATCCTCTGCAATCACATTTCTTTCTGATTAGATTTTTAAAATAGTTTTATAGATAAGGAAAAGGGTCTGAAATTAGTATAGTATATAGAGAGTGAGAAAGTGGGTAACCCAGTAGACAATTAGGTTACCTCAAGACTTAAACCGGATGCTTAAAACTAAAAACGAAAGGCTCTGGAGGGACTTCAAATAGTTATTTACTTGATTTAAATAAATTCGAAAATGTCAGAAATGACCGTAATTTTCAATTAGATAGATTTAGCCAGTGAATACTCAAATTCACTATGAAACCAGACAGCTGCAAGTCACCCAGATTCAAATTACAGCACAAATAAAATTTCATTCTATGTTAGCTGCATCTCCATGCTCCTTTGCCTGGGGAATGTGGGCGTCCTTGCACATAGCATCAGAGTACTCAGGAAATGTGGTTTATAAATATCTCCAGGTGAGTTCAAATGGAACAGCCTTTCAGATGCACCATTTTGCACCATTTCTCATTTTGTACCATGAATTACTGGGTTGTATTAATTTGAATTGCCAACTCCAAAAAAAATGACCTGAATTCATAGTCTGGTATAGTTGCCAGATAAAATACAGGATGCCTAGTTAAATTTCAATTTCAGATAAACAGTGAATATTTATTTTTAGTATAAGTATGTTCCAAATACTGCATGGGACATACTTATACTAAAAAAAAATTATTTTTTAACTGAAATTCAAATGGGCATCCTTTATTTTTATTTGCTAAATCTGGCCACCCTACCTTCTGCTCATAATAAAAACATAAAATTTCCCTTTAACCACTGCTCCCGTATCCATTCATGGATGAGGGGAGGAGAGAATACTAGTTTAAGAGGTGATGGAAAATATTTACTATTTGTCCTGGCTTTGAGCAGACAGAAAAGAAATAGAGAAGGAAAAAAGTAAAGAATACCTACATGACTGACAGTTTTGCCACATTAAGGACAGTCAGCTATTTTCTAATATTAACTAAAATCTGCTCAACGAAGACTATTGGGACCTTCAGAAACTTTAACTTCCCTGCAATGGTTGAGAAGAACAAAAATGAGAAAAGGCAGCAGGAGACCATGGAATGGATAAGATGTTAGGATTTTCTGAGAGGCTGAGCCTGCAAGGTGGACACAGTGTAAGGAGACAGCTGACACAGGTTAAGACGTTGGCTTTCAAAGTTTCATCCCGTGGAATATATTGCAGAGTGAGAAAGGGCTCGATGTTTCTTAACTGCTGAAATGGAATAATGGCTTCCCTCCACCCCCTTAACCTTTTTTTATATAAACTCTGGAACAGAATGACAGAGTTCAAATCTCAGCTCCATTACTTAACCATGTAGTTTTGGGTGAGTTACATAACACTTCTCTATATTTTATTTGGGGATAGTAGACCTTCAGAGTGTGGAAAATTCAGTAAGTATATAAAAGACACGTAACAGAGCCTGGTATGCAATGAGGATTAAATAATTGCACAGAAACTCTGGATTCTCAAATGCATCCTGTAGAGTAGTGTGAAGGAACTTGGATTTTTAGGGTCCTAGTAGTCTTGATTTGACTACCAGCTCTATGACTTCAGACAAAATTATGTAAGCTTCCTAAGTCAGTTTCCTCATTAGTGAGAAGAGGTATAATAACAGTACTTCAATCATATAGTTATTGAGAATTTCAACTGAAATAATGCATGCTATTATTAAAAGCTCATAAATGTTAGCTACTGTTTTTGTTGAATGTTTTTCTTGTTTGGCTTCCATATTGCTGTAACATTCTGATTCTCTTCTTACCTCTCCGTCCTTTCTTTGCTTGTTGTTGTCTTGGATTCTTTCTCTTTGCCCTGCCTCACTCAATCAACATTTTGCATGTATTCTCTGAGGGAGTCTCTCCAGTCTCTCTGCTCCAGCCCACACCTATATGCTGTCAATTCCTAAGTCTTTTATCTTCAATCTTTTTCCCTCCACTTATACCACACTCATATACAATTTCTACTACCCTAATGTTTTACTTCAGAGTATTACTATCATCTCAAAATGTGCATGTCCAAAATAAAATTCTCAGTTCCCACCCACCACTAATTTCCATTGGGATTAGGGAGGAAGTAGCAGCTTTTTCCAATTTCCCTGTTTTTGGTGAACATGACCATTCTCTTGTCGTCCCCAATGTCAAGACCTTGTAGTCATCCTTGACACATCCATTCCTATCATCCTTCATATCCAGTCAATCACCAAAGCACTAAGCAACCTCCCAAATACCAGGAAAAGAGAAGTAAAAATCCTTGAAAAACAAAAACAAAACTAACTTACAAAGACACATCTTATAGGAAAACAAAATTAGTTATTATTTAAAATTACCCTCCTGCTCCATACACACACTTCCAACCACCCTTCCCAGGAGGATGAATATTGGTTGGTAATTGAAATATCTTTTGCTTGTCATCTTCAGGATAAATGTTTTTGCATATTTGAAATAGTAGGAGTAGGAAGGACAACTGAGACAGCTGGGACAGAGCTAAGTTGTACTGTATGAAAAGGAGGAGAGATGAGGGGGTCAAGAAGGTGATGATGGGGAGGTAGAGACGCTGCAAGGGAAGGCTAAGGAGACCACTTCAGCAGCACGTAGCTGAAGATGAACTGCAGGAGAAAACAGAAGTAGTGCTGACAAACTCTTCCATTAAGCGTGGGACCTGGTTTGGTCCCGGCTGTACCACTGTGATGGTTAATTTTATGTGTCAGCTTGACTGGGATAAGGAATGCCCAGACAGCTGGTAAAACATTATTTCTTGGTGTGTTTGTGAGGGTGTTTCCAGAAGAGATTAGCATTTGAATCTGTAGACTGAGTAAAGGTTGCCCTCACCAATGTGGGTAGCATCATTCAATCCTTTGAAGGCCTAATAGAAAGAAGTAGTGGAGGACGAGTGAATTTGTTCTCTTGCTTGAGCTAGGGCATCCATCTTCTCCTACCCTTGGACATCCACACTCCTGGTTCTTGGGCCTTCAGACTCAGATGGGGATTTACACCATTGGCTTCCCTGGTTCTCAGGCCTTTGGGTTTGTACTGGAACTACATCACCCAGCTTCCCTAAGCTTCCAGCTTGCAGACAGCAAATAGACAGTAGGACTTCTCTATCAGACAAAATTCACTTACATTGCCATGAACAAGAACCATATGCATGGTTATCAGTTTTCCACAGATTAACTTTCATCCCTACAGAGTTGTAAAATAGCCTAATTAGATCAAAGGCAATTGCTATAGACTGAATGTTTGTGTCCCCCCCCCACCACCCAACAAATTCAAATACTGAACCCCTACCTCCCATGTGATGGTATTAGGCAGTGGGGCCTTTGGGAGGTAATTAGGATGAGATGAGGGTGGAGTCTTTATGAATTGGATTAGTGACATTACAAGAGTCATGTGAGAGCTGGTTTTCTCTCTCTGCTCTCTATTATGTGAGAATACAAGGAGAAGTCAGCAGTCTACAACATGAAAGAGGGCCCTCACAAGAACTCAACCATGCTGGCACCCTGATCTTGGATGTCCAGCCTCCAAAACTACAAGAAGTAAACTTCTGTTTATAAGTCACCTGGTCTATGGTATTTTTGTCATGGCGGCCTGATCTAAGACAACAAAGGTGCATCCCTCTTTAGTATCAGATAATCCTCAGCAGGACTGCTAGGTAATGCCTAACGCCTACTGCAAGGACAGCCAGGGACCCTTTGCTCATTACTGAAGCTTTGTCAATTTTTCCTGACATTGTTATATTAACAATTTTCTTGGTGTTTTGAAGCACTTATAAACCTCTTTTCTAGTATATGTCAATGATTGCATAGTTTTGAGTAATTTCTTTAATCTATATTTATGCAGAGTGATACTATTCATGCATTCTCTTGACTGGATTGCCAAATGACAAGGTTGTCTAAATTTGCTCCGCAAGTAAGCTAATTGAAAGTCTTGCCTTATAAAAAACTCAGTGTCCTTGCACTGGATTTTTAAATCAATAAAATGTTTTCATTGCACCACTAATTCCTCCTCAAACATACTGGAAATAACTTGGCAGAACCAGTTAGTAAGTCATTTTGGCATTTCTTCCCTGAACACAGCAGTACAGTATTTACCGTCTGAGTGGTATGTTGCTGAAGCCACGTTTGTTGAGAAAAAAACACACACTGCAGTATTAGGTCCTTCTTAAGCATATTAGGTTAACAACCTCTTCTGGTCCACCCAAAGATACTCTAATCGATTTCCTGCTTTAGGCTCTTCCCAACTTCCTGGGGGGCACAGTGAAGGCCACAGCCCCTTCCCACTCCCATACATCAACCCATACCAGTTAAATGCAGAAAATGCATCAGATACTAAATGATCAAGGCACAAATTATTGTTATTAAGAAGATGGATGAGATTGATTTATGTCCATGATAATTTAGGATATTAATATTAATTCGGGGAGCAAATCAATTAAATCTCTTAATATATGATAAATATATTTTTTCTAAATCAAACTGTGAGAAAAGAGGAGCAACAGACAATAGGCATTACTAGAAATACATCTAATTTTAAAAGCCTTTTGTAATATGCGGGAATAAAATAGATTCACTACTGAAATAATCTTTTTTTTTTTTTTTGGGGGGTGGGGTACGCGGGCCTCTCACTGTTGTGGCCTCTCCCGTCGCAGAACACAGGCTCTGGACGCGCAGGCTCAGCAGCCATGGCTCACAGGCCTAGCCGCTCTGAGGCATGTGGGATCTTCCCGGACCGGGGCACGAACCTGTGTCCTCTGCATCGGCAGGCGGACTCTCAACCCCTGCGCCACCAGGGAAGCCCTGAAATAATCTTTTAAGCATGCTTGCTGACGATATTTTCCAAACCAAAAATTAGGCTTCATAAAGTCTAGCAAAATGTATCTTTTGTTTTTGTTTTTTGCTATGAGAATATAAAGACATGGGAAAGTTTTGTAGATTTTTTAAAACCATTGTCATACATGGTTATATATTTAATAAATACACTTACTGAAAAAAATACATATAATTGGGACGATCTGGAAAAATCCAAGATGTGTAATCTTCCTGACCAACAATAGTCAATCTTTAAAGTGCTGTATTTCATTGACTCAATTAAACCATCATCTAAAAATCTCACCATTATTTTATGTACTGCTAAGAAAAATAAAATGGCCAATTAAAATATAAAACAATGTTTTCTTATTACTTATTATTCTTATCAACTGTAAGACACACTATGATTTCAGAGAGGTTAAAATGTAAATTAAAAAGGGTGTCTTAGAAGAGATATGGTATTTGATATGGCTTCAACAGACATGAATCGTTTAGCTTTTATTTCTCTGATCAGTAAGGCTTTTTTCACAAAGAGATCTTATGGCTATTATTGCGTCTTATAAGGAAATGATTCCATTGTAAAAGTATAAGTATACAAGAGTTTGTAAAATAAAACATAAGTGGGAAAGGTGAGCTATGGCAACGGTGGCACCCAGTGGCTGGCGCCCTCACAGTGATGGTGCAAGCTGTGGTGGTCTGTGCCAGTGGGTCTAGCAATGTGGGCCCTAGTTGGCTGGTATGGGTATGGCTTTGACTATGGTCCTTGCTGCTGCTGGGCATCCTTTGTTTCTGCCAGTTTTCTATGCTGGGTCCTCCAGCTTTCCAAAGAGTTCTGTGAGCTTCTTATTAACCTTTCAATAAATTCTTTGCCTAAGTCAGCCAGACTTGCATCTAAGGACCTTGACTGATACTTCTGGATTTCAGCCATTTGTTGAACAGAGATAATTGATATAATTTGAAGCAAATCAGTGATTTACTCTTCTAAGGACAGTTACCAATCTCTTCCACTTCTCTAAATGACCATCTCCAAAAAAGATATAAATCCAGCTATATTCAACATTTAAAAAATAGTTGAATCATGCAGTATCAAAAGCACACATACACCCATTCTTTTAGAATATAACTTACAAAGTCCTAGAAGGAATAGGGACTTCCCTGGTGGTGCAGTGGTTAAGAAACCACCTGCCAATGCAGGGGACACGGGTTCAAGCCCTGGTCTGGGAAGATCCCACATGCCGCAGAGCAGCTAAGCCCAACTAAGTCCACAACTACTGAGCCTGTGCTCTAGAGCCCAGAAGCCACAACTACTGAGTCTGCATGCCTAGAGACTGTGCTCTGCAACAAGAGAAGCCACCGCAATGAGAAGCCCACACACCGCAACGAAGAGTAGCCCCCGCTCACCGCAACTAGAGAAAGCCCGCACGCAGCAACAGAGACCCAATGCAGCCAAAAATAAATAAATAAGGAATATACTACCTATTTTACAAAGGAATTAAATCACCAAAATATAATTTGCTCAGATTTACTATGATTCAGTGGAGAAGCTAGAAATGGAAGGAATTCTGCAGTCATCATAAATATGCAAACTACATGGTAGTAAATTGATTCTAGTTCTTACTACTGCTGAAGGATAAAGCAAAAATTAATTAATTTGATAGGCTGATGATTTCTTTGCAATTATTTGCAAAGTTTCCCTACCTCATTTCATAATTTCTATGCACTTTACCAAAGCAATGTCAGCATGTCCCTTTTTCTTCAAAGTCTTCTGGGGTGTTGCAGCTTTAGTGAGTTTAGAAGCTGAATATTGCTCTCCTTGAGACATGCAGCTTTTAATAATATATTGATAAATGGTAATAATAGGTAACACCTGTATAGTGCTTCATTAGGCCCAAGCATTGTTCTAAGTACTTTACGTATATTAACCAATTCAATCTTCATAAGAATTCTGGGAGGAAAATAGTATCTCCCTTATCCTCATTTTTTTTTTTTTTTTTTTGCGGTACGCGGGCCTCCCACTGCCACGGCCCCTCCTGCCGCTCCGCGGCATGCGGGACCCTCCCGTACCGGGGCACGAACCCACATCCCTCCCCCGCCTCGGCAGGCAGACCCGCAACCACTGCGCCACCAGGGAAGCCCACCTTTATCCTCATTTTATGCATGAGGACACTGAGGCACAGAGGGGTTAAGTTACCTGACTGGTGACACGGGCCAGTAGGTGGCAGAGCTGGGACTTGAATTCAGGCAGGTTTGCTGATGAATTCCTGTGCTTAATTGTTATAACAAGTTGTCTTCTCTTAGAATTTACTTGTTTTTGCTACTACTTACTTGCAGTACATAGTGAACCTGACAGAATTTAAAATACAAAAAACCTGGGTTTCAATTCCAAATTTCCTTGGCAAACCTGGGTAGTTTACAGGCTGAACCTCATATTTTTTTCCATGTAAAATAAGAATAGGGCTTCCCTGGTGGCGCAGTGGTTGAGAGTCCGCCTTCCGATGCAGGGGACACGGGTTCGTGCCCCGGTCCGGGAGGATCCCACATGCCGCGGAGCGGCTGGGCCCGTGAGCCATGGCCGCTGAGCCTGTGCGTCCGGAGCCTGTGCTCTGCAATGGGAGAGGCCACAGCAGTGAGAGGCCCACGTACCGCAAAAAAAAAAAAAAAAAAAAAAAAGAATAATAATATTTGTCTTGCCTACTTAATAGGTTGTTGACTAGAATAAATAAAATCATGTGAAAATGCTTTTTAAAGTGTTACATAAAGAGTTATTACTTAAACTTTGGGCACGTCAGTTAGGATGTACCTTCAGCTGTGTGTGATCAAATGTTCTATAAATTTAATTGGGTCACACCTAGAAGATGGCGGAGCTATGACTTGAAACCAGGGTCGCCCGTATATAAAACCGTGCTTCTTACTATATCACTGTACTTGCTCCTCTGATAGTCAGATGTAATTGATGGTACACTGTTGTTTTCCTGTGCAGTTTCATTGAAAATAAGAATGTAAACATAAATTGTCCTTCAATAATTTACCACAAAATGTTTCTCTGGTTGGCCTAAATCATAAATTTCTATCTCTGACTTACAGATGGAACTGGACGGAGGGCAACAGAGGAAGATAGGTCAAGCGACAAAAACTATAATGCGGGTGTCCAAGCAACCAGAAACGCTTGGCTGAGGAAGATTTCTTCTTTCCCTGGCAGGCTGGGGACATTCCAGTTGAGCGCCTTTGAGCCTCTGATGTGGAAAGCAGCTCAAATCCCCACACAAGAGGGGAATGTTTATCACTCTGGGAACATTTTGAGGGTACTCAGGGAAGAGGGTGATAAGGGGTCTCTCCATCTCATAAGCTTACTACTTCGGGCAAGGTCCCTCCATCTTTGGGCAAAAGCGGAGGTAAAAAAAACAATCTAATAAAAATCATATAAATAGTTAGGACTTTCTCTTTCCTCTTTAGCAAATGCCTTGCTAAGAGTTACAAATCATTTCAATATCACTAAAGTAGAAAATCTATAAATCAACCAAGAAATGTTGGCCGAGTGTCTCCTGTGATTAGCCTATGCATGTGCTTTGAGTTTACATGGTGCCCTTTAGCAGATTAAATTCTTTTTTTTTTTTAATTACTTATTTATTTATGGCTGTGTTGGCTCTTCATTTCTGTGCGAGGCTTTCTCCAGTTGCGGCAAGTGGGGGCCACTTCTCATCGCGGTGCGCGGGCCTCTCACTATCGCGGCCTCTCTTGTTGCGGAGCACAGGCTCCAGACGCGCAGGCTCAGTAATTATGGCTCACGGGGCTAGTTGCTGCACGGTATGTGGGATCTTCCCAGACCAGGGCTCGAACCCGTGTCCCCTGCAATGGCAGGCAGATTCTCAACCACTGCGCCACCAGGGAAGCCCTAGCAGATTAAATTCTTATAAACCTAACAGGTGAGGCCTTAGAAACCATTACGTGCCAGATTTTGTGTCATCGAACATAAATGTAATAAACTTTGAGAACGTAAGCTCTCTGAATGAAGAAAAATGAAAGATAAAAATGAAAAAGAAAAGAAGACGTTAAAAAAGTTTGAGACTATAGGGCTCAGTAAGGCCAGTTCTGGTTGACTATATCATAATATACCTTAAGTAAACTGCACCAGTCATTACTGTAACCCCGTTTTAATACATCTTAAAATCAATCTTTCTCCTTTTCACATAAAGTGAAAACAAAGACACGTGAGTACCTTTCTAAGACTAATATAGACCTTTTTAGTTAAAAAAAATACAAATACTATATATCTTTCCCTGGTTATGCTATACCTCTGCCATTCATTCATTCCTTCGTTCATTTTTTCAACAAAAGTGTTGACTGTATGAGAGTGGGGACCAGCCCTGTGGCAAGGGATTGGGCTGTGAAGATGAATAAACAGTGGTTCCGTCTGTCTGGGTTCAGTGTAATCACTCAACGAGTGGCAATAACTATAATGAAGGCAGAAAGAAATGACCATTTCCACTGAAATACAGAGCTTAAAGAAGGGTGAGATAAAGTAGTAAACCACTCTAGTCTGGCAGTCTCTGCCCTGGTCCCACATTTCCTGGGTCAGGGAATACTATTTCGCGTGGCGTGCATTCCTGTCCTCTGTTGTTCCCTCCTGCCACTTTTCTCATTACCACTTTTTCTCCTGCAGCAAAGGGTGGAGAAAGTCAATGGAGCTATTGGGTTTACTAGGGGAAGGGGAAGGAGGAAATCATTCAGGTGCAATGCTAGGTCCCCTTTTCTTGAGGCATGGGAGAAAGGAAGGTCTGGGTTCTGATAGAGAGAGGCTTTAGTTGCAGAATCGTGTGTAAGCTGGAAGGGACCACAGAGGCCATCCTCCTTACTATCCACTTCATAGTTGGTGACATTGAGGCTTAATGACTTATCCAAGGCCACACCCAGTTAGTGGCATTGGTGGAACTAGGACTCAGGTGGGAAACTCCACCACTGCCTTCAGCAGTCTCTTCAACCTTATGTTCCTGACCATCAGGCAGTGTTTCATCTCTGGTCCTCCAAAGAAATGAAGAACAATTGATTAAACTAGTCACCCCATAGTCTTCTGTTCCTTAAGGAAAACCGCACCATGACTGTGACTCAAAGGACTTATTTGCATATCTTTTGTCATTTTTGTTACTCTTCCCATAAGACTGACTGATTCTTCTCTCTATCCCTTTGATAATATGGTGACCTAATCTGAGCTCAGAGCTTTAAAGATTTGTTTGATGAAGTAAAATAATGTCTTTGTGCTCTGCTTTTCAATGCCTCCTACTTTGACTTTCTGTTTTTGCTTGTTATTCAATTTTCGGAACAACCTTACTTATTTTCAGGGTGTCAGTAATGACCTGAAGAAATTTCTATTGTTGATTTATTTCTATAAGGGTGCTTTCCTGAACGTTGTCCTGTTTGTATGACGGCCTGTCTCCTCCCCCCGCCTCCCATTTGTCAGCTTGTCAGTAATGACCAGGTGGTACATACATGTCAAGAAAACTAATCACCTTCTAACAGGATTTGGAACGGAATTAATGCGGATCTTGTGCCCTTCCTGTTCCAACTTTAGCAGCCCAAGGTCTATGACTGCTTAGAGATTAGCTGGTTGGCAACTGCATCCCCTGGCACCTCAGGGTCTTGGTTCTCTCTTCAGGCCCTAGGCAGTGAATTTTGAGAGATTCAATACTCGAGTTCCTTGGAGACAGAGTTTGGGTATGTGGTTGAAACTGGCCAACCCGGGACGCCCAGTGAGGCAAAGGCATCTCCTATTTTGCAAGCGATGCCACTGGGTCACAATGCCGCGAAGTCATCGAGTTCCTCCTGCCAGACAAGTTTCTGCTTCTGGTCGCCTCTGAACCTCCGACACTCCGCGGTGTATCAAGCTGCGGCGGCCGCGGAGCCGTTCGAAGGGGTAGTGCTGAGTGCTGTCAGTATTGACCAGGCGTCTTCGAGTAGTTCTTTCAGCCCAGTTGCTCCGTGACGAGTCCACAAGTTCTCACGCCTCACTTCTAAGCAAGCTGCTCATCCCTCCTCCACCTCCCTGCTCCTCACCTTTGTTCCAGCCCGCACATTTTCTCAGCGCCGCCACCTGTGTGCTCGCAGAGACCCGGGCGGAGCCTCGGTCCGGACCCATGACGTCACCCCTCCGCGATGGAGGCGGGGCTGTGGGAACCGCAGTGCAGCGCAGAGGGGCGGGGTGGGGCGGGGCTTGCGGCGCGTGACCTGGCTGCGGGAGGCAGCAACCCAGAGAAAGGTGTAGGGGGGCCGGGACCTGCCGACTCCTGAGTCTGGGGGCGGGGCGGGGAGTGGCAGGGCCCGGGCGGCCGGAGCCCGGTGAAGCGCTAAAACGGGTCACGCTTCCTCCTTCCCTCCCCGTCCTTTCTTCTCCTCCCACCTGGGCCTCTGCGTGGGGACGCGCACCTGGCAACCAGCGGCCGCGCTCCGCCGCGCCCCCACCTTCTCCGCTCGGGCCGGGCGCCCCGAGCCTGCCCCGCACTCCGAGCTCGCCCCCGGCTCCCGCCCCTCTTCTCTCTACCGGCCCCGCGCTCGCAGGGGGCGGCCTCGAGCGCTCGCTCGTTGATGCCGTTTTGGGGGTGACCCGGCGCGGCAGGAGGCGGCGGCGGCGCCTCCACGGTGGGGGCGTGTTAGTGGCCGTGGCTTTGCGGGACGTCGGGTGTGTAGCTGCGGGGTGGCAGGGCGGCCAGCCGGCGAGTCCGCGCGTGCAGCTCGGGTTTCGGGACGCTGGAGGAGAGCGCCACGGCCGCGCGGGAGCGGGACATGTGGGAGCTCAGGCACCGGGGAGGCTGCCCCGGCCCCGTGGGAGCGGTGGCGCCGCCACCCCGCGAGGGAGAGGCGGCCGGCGGCGACCACGAAACCGAGAGCACCAGTGACAAAGTAAGTAGAGCCGCGAGAGGCGCACACCCGCGCCCCGGCTGGGTCCTGGCTGGGGCCGGGACACCTGGGAGGGAGGGTGGGGCCCCACTGAATGTCAGGTGAAGTTGCGGGCTGCGCCGCCCTCCCGGCCTGGCTTTGTTTCCTTCTCCCTCAAGTGGGACCCGGACCCTAGCGATGGTGCGTTTCCCAGTATGACCTCGACCGCTGCCAGGGTAGCTGGATAATTCAACTTGACTCTAATTTAGTTTCTGCCCATTCCAGTCGCCCTTCCCGGGATCTGGGGCCGACGCTAGAATCGGGATGGAGCCTGCCACCCTGAGAGCTGCAGCTTTCTAGTAGCTGCCACTTCACACCTCTTCTCGGGAGAGGAACACAGTTAGTAAGAACTAAACTTAAGTCATGCACCTTCGCTTCTAACATGTCATTGGATCCTGACGCTGGAGGCTTGGCTTCTCGCGCTCCCCCATCAGCACTTTCGTTTCCTCTATCCTTTTTCAGTATAATAGATTTTGGACGTTTGAGAGGCTCCTACACGTGACCCAGTTGTGACCCTCCACGGCCGACAGTGCAGCAGTAGATTTCATTTTACCTGACACGTTAATTCATGAGGACTTTTAAAATTCCCATTTCTGTAGATTGCCTTTGTAAGCAGATGTAATGCCACTATTCTTTTTAAAGGTAGAAGAAAGTCAAAGTGCAGCTTATTTGGTAATAAGTTTAGGAAATTGGGCCAGGCAATAGATTGTTTTATGAAATCTTCTGTTTATAAAATTCCATTTTATCTTAGAAACTCAAAGCACTTAAGCTATTCCTAGAAGCATTCTTTTTTGGAAGCAGGTATTGCAGTTTGAATTACAGAAGTGAAGTAGATTGCTCAAGGTCAAGTCGGTGGCCTTTTGGAACTAGAAACTGTTTCCTGATTCCCTTTTTTCTGGTTTGCACTGTTGCTGAGACTCACTCACTCATCAGAACTCAGAAGTTCTGATTTGGGGGAGGTTCCACCTGGAACTTGCTGTTGATGAACTTGAGGTCACCCCTTATAAAGCTCTGGCAGGAACATATCCCACAATATCATGAAATAATAAATTTAACAGTGATTTTAGGCATGAAACTTTAGAATCAATGGGAAGACAGATCCTATTTTTCCCCCTACCCTTGATAGGCAGGTGGAATACAATGAGTCTGTGATAGAACATATGTATCAAGGAATTATACAAAGTGTAACAGTTTCTAGCTTCTGAAGGTTGATGTTACAAAGCTAAAAAGAGTGGGCAAAGAATAGTTTTTGTGAAAACTGCCTTGGAAACTAGAACAAAAATAGAATTAATTAGGTTGGGGTTTGTTTTGTTTTAGCACTGATACAGTTTAGAATCAAGGAAATACCAGCTTCCCCATGTTCACTTCCTTAACTGGAACAAGCTTTTAATAAGAAAAAACATGTTCAAGGAAGCCATCCATAAAATAACTTTTGAATTAATTAGTTTCTTAACACCCTAATATATTTAAAATGGAAACTACTTCTCTGGTTTGATTTGACTCATTAGAACTGTTGTCTCTAGCTATCTGTGAGTGGGTTACCTCACTGCATATTTATTTATTTATTTATAGATGCCACACTATTGGTTTTCATTAATACATACCCAGCGGGATTTTTTTCCTGAGAGTAGGTGTTGCCATGTGTAACCTGTTCTGTTAAGATTTCTTAGACAAGGATGAGCATTTTCTAAACCATATCTAAAATAGTGCATACTTTTAGAGTTTATTGCAAGGAACTTTTGACTTGGCAAGCTTTGTGTCACTGAACTCTATCCTCTGTATGTCCTTTCTTATCAGGGTGTATATTTGAATGCACCTGTATTTCCAGGTCAAGGACCATTATAAAATCAGTTTGCACATCGGAGGCTGGTTAATATTTGGTCCATTGAAATTCTTTTAAGTGCCTTCTCCATTCAAGTTGCAGTAAAGGCAAAACTCTTATGGAATTAATGAAAGAAGTGCAGGAAGTGTGTTATATTCTGCTGTTATGGTATACTCCTGTGCCATTTTGTAGTCTTTTCTTATAACGGCATTATTAACATGACCTTCTCATTGTTTAGGACCTGGAGACATACTGAGAGAAAGTTCTGTGGTCCAGAGAATTGCTTAGAGGATATTCTCACTAGTATTTAGAAATGAGGAAGGGGCAGAGAACATGGAATTTAGCAAAAGATCTTTTATATTTTTATAATACTCATTCATTTAATTTCCCTCTCAATTTCTTTCTTTATTTTTATTTATGGCTGCATTGGGTCTTCGTTGCTGTGCACAGGCTTTCTCTAGTTGCGGCAAGTGGGGGCTACTCTTCGTTGTGGTGCACGAGGTTCTCATTGCAGTGGCTTCTTTTGTTGCAGAGCACGGGCTCTAGGCGCGTGGGCTTCAGTAGTTGCAGCACACGGGCTCAGTAGTTGTGGTACACGGGCTTAGTTGCTCTGTGGCATGTGGGGTCTTCCCGGACCAGGGCTCGAACCCGTGTCCCCTGCATTGGCAGACGGATTCTTAACCACTGTGCCATCAGGGAAGTCCCAGCAAAAGATCTTAAGAGAAGCCACGTTTTAGGCCGAGGAATGTGAGATGTAAAATATTGGTAGTAATTGTAGGAAGTGCCGGTGGAAGGGAGTACAGGATAGCAGCTAGAGAGGACTTGGAGGATCAAGTGAAAATATCCTTTTTCAAAGAAGGGAAGATAGGTATTCATATAAAGAAGTCAGTGGACTTCTGGTGGTGCAGTGGTTAAGAATCCGCCTGCCGATGCAGGGGATACGGGTTCAAGCCCTGGTCCGGGAAGAACCCACATGCCCCAGAGCATCTAAGCCCGCGCGCCACAACTACTGAGCCTGTGCTCTAGAGCCTGCAAGCCACAACTACTGAAGCCTGCATGCTGCAACTACTGAAGCCCACGTGTCTAGAGCCTGTGCCCCACAACATAGGCAAGCTACCGCAATGAGAAGCTCGTGCACCTCAACTAGAGAAGGCCCGTGTGCAGCAAAGAAGACCCAACGCAGCCAAAGATAAAGAAAGAAAGAAAGAGAGAGAGGGAGGGAGGGAGAAAGAAAGAGAGGAAGGGAGGGAGAGAGGGAGGAAGAAAGGAGGAAGGAAGGAAGGAAGGAAGGAGGAAAGAAGTGGGAGTGCAGATGCTGATATGAGGGTGGGCAGTCCCTAGGAAAAAGAAAGTAGACATGGTGTGGAGAGTACAGGTGGTTGGAGTATTCAAGGAAAGGAAAGAAGGAATCGAGGTTAGATACAGAAACATTTTGAAAAGCAGAAGAGGAGAGATCAGTGTTTGATGCTTTAAATTTTCCCAGTAAAGTAGGGTCTGAGAAACACAGAGCTTCAAGAGATCTTAGAAACAATTTAGTTCAACCATACATATATACATATATATGTGTGTGAGTGTGTATATATATGTGTGTGTGTGTGTGTATTTTTAAATAATAAACTTGCCCTAGACTGTGTTTGTTATTGCCCGAAATGACCTTAAATGGGTAGCAGAGCTGGAACTAGAGCTCATCTCTGACTGGGACACCTTTGGAATGTCATTTTAGAGAGTGTGATGTAAGATGACCAAGAGGCAACTGGCAGAATTATCAAACTCAGTGAAGCTTCAGTTGAAGTAAAATAACACAAATTTGTTACGTATTGAATTAGCATGGTTCTTAACTCAGTAGCAGTAGTAGTCATAATAGTTGATGCTTGTAGAGTGATTTAGAGAAAACAGTAATTTCACATCTTTCTTTTTTTGTTCCTCAGCTATATGGGTTAGGAATATTTCCCATTTAATAACTGAGAATAAGAAAGGCACTGGGAGTGATTGTGGTCGGGAATGCCAGGACAAGGATGCCAGAGAGGAGTGAGTGAGCCAGGGGGGCCAGGATTGAACACAGTTAGGGTAGGCAAGAAAGTGGACGGAAGCTCAAAGAGGGCTGTTGAAGCCCTGGATGGATTGAGAGAGATTGAGCAATTGAAGTGAAGCTAAGACCTAACTGACTGGACCGGAAGTGGGAGAGAAGGGGGTGCACAGGGAATCGTGGCCAGTACAGGGAGCACAGGTGGAATAGTGCACTGGTCAGACGAGGACCCCATGTACTCATATGTGGGGATGCTACTCTGATACAGATTTGGGTTTGCGAAGTTGAGGGTGAAACAGTCTGGAGGTCAATTAACTTCTGTCCTTCCTCATTTGAGATGGGTGTAGTTTCTTTCAAAAATATTCTAATATTTAAAAAATAAATTTTTAATTTTGGAACTTGTATTTCCATAAATTCTTCACTTTGGTACACTTCACTGTGAGTTGTCTTGGTGTCACTTGAAGGTGTACTAAACATTTTCTATATTTTTTCCATCTAAATATAGGCCATTAATAAAATATGAATATGTAGATCTAGATGTCCAGAATAAAATGTAAGTTGGTATTCCCCAATTGTTCATCAATTGTTAGTCACTGTTATCACCCAAATAAGTTTCCATGTTGTCATTTGCAGCATATTCATTTTATTTAACAACAGTTTTTGAATGCTGGCTCCCCAGATATCACCAACCCACCAGCTGATAAGACAAAGTTGAGTTTATTGCTTCCTGTGGTGAGGAAAAACACCACCTCAATACTAAGCTTTGGCAGAGCTTGGAGGGGGAAAGGCAAGGTTGGATTTTATTGAGAATTGGAAGTTTGGTTTAAGGCAGGTCTTTCAATGCAGGGTCTTGATCAGGACTGGGTAAGGATCACAATGTAACAGTTTGGGATTGGTGGCAATTGCCAGGCAAGGACTTTGAGGCAAGGGATCAAAGAGTTTTAGGAGGAAACTTGTTCGTTGGTGCTTCCTATTAAAGGATTGATGTTTTTCAGAAGTTCTTGTGATGAACAGTTAGCTCCAGAGCAAGCATCTGGGAATAGTAAAGCTATGGTAATGAAGATGATTGGATTCTAAAGTCATGTTCATGGAGGCAGTAAGCTTTGTGGGGTGAAGGCATGTAGTTTCTTTCTCACATCTTTAAAATACATGGAAACAATGAAGAGACTGAGAGAAAATGCTGAAATGAGTAGTATAACCTACCATTCTTTCAAGTAAGACCTGTTTAGCTTCAAGATTTTTAAAAGGCCCCCTCCTTTTAGGCACAGAGCTCTGTGTCATTTGAGGGTTTCCTTTCGCTTGTTTGCAATTTTAATGCTGTACTAGGTACAGCATGGGATCAGTGTGAACCTCAAGGGACCTAGAGTGGAGAAGCTGACCCTGATTGACTCACTTTTTATGGGACCAGGTGTAAAAGGGGTGGAAATTGTGATTGATTTAGTACGTTATCCTTTGTTTCATTCTAAACTGCTGCTTACCTTCATTAGTTTAGAGACTTTGGAGCCATCATCTTGAATGGTCTGGAATCCCATGCCCTTGTTCTTCCTGCTTTCCATTCTCCAGTATTGAGAAGCACCTCAGTCCTCTTTCCTTGTCCGCTGGCTCCTGCGCACTCTTCAGGAGTCACCATAGCTACAAGTGACAAACACTAAAGTGACCATACTTACACTGTGCAGTTGGACATGTGCAACACTGATGAGTTCATCACTGCAGTAAAGATGATGAACAAACCCTGTCACCACTAAAAGTCTGCTCCTGCCCTTCTGTAATTCCCCTTCTACACCTTGATAACCACTGATCTGCTTTTTGGCACTATAGATGAGTATGTATTTTCTAGAATGTTATATAAGTGGAATTCTAAACATACGTGTATGCATATACACATATGCATATGTATGTTTACATATACGTACTATATGTACATTTTGTCTGGCTTCTTTTATTTGTTTATTTTTAATTTATTTTTTGGCTGCATTGGGTCTTCATTGCTGTGCGCAGGCTTTCTCTAGTTGCAGTGAGCAGGGGCTACTCTTCATTGCAGTGTGGGGGCTTCTCATTGCGGTGGCTTCTCTTGTTGCGGAGCACGAGCTCTAGGCGCATGGGCTTCAGTAGTTGTGGCTTGTGGGCTCAGTAGTTGTGACTCGTGAGCTCTAGAGCACAGGCTCAGTAGTTGTGGTGCACGGGCTTTGCTGCTCCGTGGCATGTGGGATCTTCCCGGACCAGGGCTCGAACCTGTGTCCCCCGCGTTGGCAGGCGGATTCTTAACCACTGCCCCACCAGGTAAGTCCATGTCTGGCTTCTTTTTACTGAGCATAATTTTGAAATTCATCCATATTGTTGCATACTTCAATAGTTCATTTTTGTTGCCGAGTAGTATTCCACTGTATGGATGTAGCCCAATTCGTTTTTTTCAACATTTGAGTTGTTTCCAGTTTGGAGCTATTACAAATATAGCTGCCATGAACATTGTGTACAGTCTTTGTGTGGATATATACTTTCATTTATTTGGGGCAGATACCTAGGAATGAAATGACTATGTCATAGGGTGGATGTATTACTTAACTTTTTAAGAAACTGCCAAACTGCTTTCCAAAGTGGTTGTACCATTTCACACTTCCACCAGCAGTGTGTGAGAGGTCCAGTTTCAACACATCTTCTCTGAGACTTGGTATGTTCAGTTTTAAATTTTAGCTATGCTAGAAGATGTGTCATAGTATCTTACTGCGGTTTTGATTTGCATTTCCCTAGTAACTAAGATGTTGAACATTTCTTCATATGCTAATTTGCCATCTGTGTATTGCCTTTGGTGAGATGTCTGTTCAAATATTTTGCCCATGTATTTTAATTGAGTTGATTGTTTCCTTATTGAATTTTGAGAATTCTTTATGTGTTCTGGACACAAGACCTTTATTTGACATGTGATTTGCAAATATCTTTTCCCAGTCTATAGCTGTTTTTTCATTCTCTTAACACTGTCTTTTTTTTTTTAATAATGATTTTGGAAATCTTCTAGGATTTACTATTTATTTATTTTTAAAATTTTATTTACTTATTTTTGGCTGTGTTGGGTCTTCATTGCTGCATGCGGGCTTTCTCTAGTTGCAGAGAGCGGGGGGCTACTCTTCGTTGCAGTGCACGGGCTTCTCATTGCGGTGGCTTCCCTTGTTGTGGAGCACGGGCTCTAGGCGTGCAGGCTTCAATAGTTGTGGCTTGCGGGCTCTAGAGCACAGGCTCAGTAGTTGTGGCACACGGGCCTAGTTGGTCTGCAGCATGTGGGATCTTCCCGGACCAGGGCTTGAACCCGTGTCCCCCGTGTTGGCAGGTGGATTCTTAACCACTGTGCCACCAGGGAAGCCCAACACTTTCTTTTGAAAAGCAGAAAATTTTAATTTTGAAGTACTTTTATTTATCAGTTTTTCTTATATAAATCATACTTGTCATATTTAAGAAATCTTTGCCTAACCCTAGGTCCCAAAGATTTTATGGAATTTTTATATCTTTATGTAAATGTCTATGATTTGTTTTGAATTAATTTTTGTAAATGGTGTGAAGTACAGATCAAAGTTTTTTCTTCTTCCTTCCTTCCTTTCACATATGGATATTTAATTATTCCAGCATCATGTATTGAATTTACCTTTCAACTTTGTTGAAATCAGTTGGCCATAGAAATGTGGATTTATTTCTGGACTCTGTCTTCTGTTCCATTGACATTTTTTTTTCTTTTATGCCAGTACCGCAGTAACAACTTTATAATAACTTTTGAAAACAGGTAGTGTAAGTCCTTCAGTTTTAGTTCTTTTCCCCAGGTGGTTTTCGCTCTTCTAGGTCCTTTGCATTTTCGTATAAATTTTAGAATCAGTCTGTACATTTCCACACACAAAAAAAGCCTAATGAGATGATTGCGGTTGCATTGAATTTGTAGATCACTTTGGAGGAAAATTGTCATTTTAATTTCCTTTCTGCATCCTGGCTACATTGCTTAGAGCTGTGTAAACTTGGACACTTTACTTAACCTTTCTGAGCCTAAATTTTTTCAGTTACAAAAAGGATGTGATTACTTATCTGTAAGGTAATGTGAGGTATAAATAAATCAATATTTGTAAAGTACTTTTGCTCTTATTTTCTAAGTACATTTCACTGTAGGAATTAGATTTACAGGGTAATAAAGAAAATTTAATTTTTTCAACTTTCATCCACCATTTACCAGAAATATTTTCATTATCATTTTACATTTGGAAAAGAGTAGTCTTTCATAGTCAGAAGCCCTCATTTTATGTAAGTGCTACTGAGCTCCCAAGCAAGGTGACTTGGCCAAAATTACTCACCTAGCAAGAACAGTTGAGAACTATTTTAATCTTAAATGTTAGCATGAGCTGACAGACTCAGTTCATTCAACACATATTTACATAGTGCCTAATAAATGCCAGCCACTGCGCAAGGTCGTCTGCCAGCCTCTTGTGAGTCAAAAGTGAGGCCAATAGTATTTCTTCTTCTCACAAAGCTTATGAACTACTGGGGAGGGTTGTGGCACATCACCATTATTGCCAAGTGGACTTTGAGGTGGTGTGCTGAAAGTCCAATGGCTTTATTTTTTAAGGAAACCAAGGGCTGAGTTTCTTTAGGGTTAAGTGTTTTGCCTTTTGTCATAGTGCTAGTTAGAGGTGGAATCAGTACTGTCAGCCCTCATATCCGTGGGTTGCAAATCTGTGGATTCAACCAACTGTGGATCAAGATATTTGAAAAAAAAAAAAAAAATCCTAGACGGTTCCAACAAGCAAAACTTGAATTTTCTGCATACTCACAACTGTTTACATTGTACTTACAACTATTTACATTGTATTGGGTTTTATAAGTAATCTAGAGATGATTTAAAGTGTATGAGAGGATTGTGTAGGTTATATTCTCTGATTTTTGTATCTGAGGGTGTCCAGGAACTATTCCCCACCCCCCTTCCCCTACTCCCACCAGGTACTGAGTGATCACTGTACTTGCAACTCCTGACTCCTAGTCTGGTGCTCTTTCTGCAACCTGGTCATGTGCCCTTATGGAGCCATTTCCATTAGTCACTGTCTCGACTACCACTCACACTAAGTCTGCAACGCTCTGGGTTACTGAAGGTGAAAAAAAAGAGAGCAAAGCATAGAAAAAAATGTGATGTGTTCCATCATTCTAGATGTCAAAAACCTGCTGGCACATCCGACTAACAGCAGGTTCCCTGATGTTTTCAGGAGATGTCCTGTCTGGTGGTTTACTAGTCAACATCTCTCTTTGTTTAAGTTGCTGTGGGGCCAACTGACTCAGTGTCACAGTGGAAATGTGACATTTGTTTCATTTGTCATTTTTGGTATAATGTCACATTTAATTTTATAATTGTTTAGTAAGAAAGTTGTAGTTAGTAAACAAAAGTTTATTATTGCTTTATGAAAACTGATAATACAGCCTCAAGGCTAACATTTTATTTGTTAAGCCACTTAATGAGGAATTGGATTCGATAGTAATAATAGCTTACTATTTCATTGACTTAACTGAGTCCTTGGCATTATATTAAATGTTTCCATTTTATGGATAAAGGATCAGTTAGAAGGGGTGATGAAATTTGCCAAAACCTTGGTGCTAATAAAGCCTGAGTTCGGTTTGAGATTCCTAAACGTTTTGAATCCCTAGGCGCTTTCATTCCTAGTATCACTTCTGGCCCAAGATTCTGCTCAATGCTCCTTCTGCCTGTATTCACCTCCTGTGAATATTCTCTTCCCTCTGACCCAGTTCAGTCCCCTTCCCCCAATTCCCCCCTCAGTAAACCACTCTCCCAAAGCATTTGTGTGTGTAGCACTCTTTAATGAAGGTTGCTGCTAGGGGTGGGTATAGGAGACGGGAGGACATAGGAGTGGAGGCTGTTCCTTACAGCAGAATGAACAACTTCAAAACTGAGCATGAGGCAACTCTTTTCTTAAAATTCCTTAGCCACTCTATCCCTGGAGGTTCTACAGTGACCATCTGTGTGTAACGGCCCCAGCATACACACATAGTTCTTGTCCATGCACTCTTAGAAGTCAGTTTGGGTTTTAAATAACTTTATAAAAAATCACACCACCAGAGCAAATGCTTTTGATCACAGTTTACCTATAAGTAAAACAGCAATGATAGTGTCTGTTTGACCTGTTTCATTAGGATTGTCTCCTTTTTTGAAAAAATATATTTTTTTTCTGTACCTTATATCCTTGTAGTTATTTACTTTATACACAGTAATTGGTACCTTTTATCCCCTACCCCTATCACGCCTGTCTCCCCTTCCCTCTCCCCCCTGGTAACCAGTAGTCTGTTCTCTATATCTGTGAGTCTGTTTCTGTTTTGTTAGCTTCATGTTTTTTGTTTTGTTTTGTTTTTGTTTGTTTGTTTTAGAGTCCGCAGGTAATTGATAAGATGCACTGTTTGTCTTTCTCTGTTTGACTTATTTCACTAAGCATAATACACTCCAGGTCCATCCACGTTGTTACAAATGGCAAAATTTATTCTTTTTATGGTTGAGTAGCATTCCATTGTATATATATATATACACCACATCTTCTTTATCCATTCATTGGTTGATGACACCTAGCTTGCTTCCATATGTTGGCTATTGTAAATAATGCTGCTTTGAACATTGGGGTGCATGTATCTTTTTTAATTAGTGTTTTTGATTTTTTCAGATATATACCCAGAAGTGGAATTGCTGGATCATATGGTAGTTCTATTTTTAGTTTTTTCAGAAACCTCTGTACTGTTTCCACAGTGCCTATACCGATTTACAATCCCACCAACAGTGCACAGAGTTCCTTTTTCTCCATATCCTTGACAACATTTGTTATTTGTGGTCTTTTTGACGATAGTCATTCTGACAGGTGTGAGATGATATATCATTGTGGTTTTGATTTGCATTTCTATGATAATTAGTAATGTTGAGCACCTTTTCATGTGCCTTTTGGCCATTCCTATCTCTTCTTTGGAAAAATGTCTATACAAGTCTTCTGCCTATTTTTTGATTGAGTTGTTTAGATTTTTTGATATTGAGTTGTATGAGCTGTTTATATATTTTGGATATTAATCCCTTATCAGTCACAACATTTGCATATATTTTCTCTCATTCAGTAGGTTGTCTTTTTGTTTTGTTGATGGTTTTCACTGCTGTGCAAAAGTCTTTAAGTTTAATTAGGTCTCATTTATTTATTTTTGCTTTTATTTCCTTGCTTTAGGAAACTGATCCAAAAAAATACTGCTACAATTTATGTCAAAGAGTGTTCTGCCAGTGTTTTCTTATAGGATTTTTATGATTTCCAGTCTTACATTTAGGTCTTTAATCCATTTTGAGTTTATTTTTGTATATGGTATGAGAAAACGTTATAATTGCACTCTTTCACATGTAGCTGCCCAGTTTCCAGCACCAGTTATTGAAGAGACTGTTTTTTCTCCATTGTATATTCTTGCCTCCTTTGTCATAGATTAATTGACCATAAGTGCCTGGGTTTACTTCTAGGCTCTCTATTCTGTTCCATTGATCTATGTGTCTGTTCTTGTGCCAGTACTATACTGTTTTGATGACTGTGGCTTTGTAGTATAGTATGAAGTCAGGGAATGTGATGCTTCCAGCTCCATTCTTCTTTCTCAAGATTGTTTTGACTATTTGGGGTCTTTTGTGATTCCATACAAATTTTAAAATTATTTGTTCTACTTTTGTGAAAAATGCCATTGGTATTTTGTTAGGGATTGCATTGAATCTGTAGATTGCCTTGGGTAGTATGGTCATTTTAACAATATTAGTCTTCCAAATTCATGAACATGGTATATCTTTCCATCTGTTTGTGTCATCTTCAATTTCTTTCATCAGTGTCTTATGGTTTCCTGAGTACAGGTCTTTTATTTCCTTAGGAAAGTTTATTCCTAGGTATTTTATTCTTTTTGATGTGATTGTAAATGGGATAGTTTCCTCAATTTCTCTTTCTGGTAGTTCACTGTTAGTGTACAGAAATGCAATAGGTTTTTGTATATTAATTTTGTATTCTCCAACTTTATCATCATTGATGAGCCCTAGTAGTTTTTTAGTGGCATCCTTAGGGTTTTCTGTGTATAATATGTCAACTGCAAACAGTAACAGTTTTACTTCTTCCTTTCCAGTTTGGATTCCTTTTATTTCTTTTTCTTGTTTGATTGCTATGGCTAGGACTTCCAATACTGTGTTGAATAAAAGTGGCAAGAGTGGGCATCCTCACCCTGTTCCTGATCTTAGAGGAAACGCTTTCAGCTTTTCACTGTTAGGTATGATGTTAGCTGTGGGCTTATCATATATGGCCTGTATTATGTTGAGGTATGCTCCCTGTATACTTACTTTGTTGACAGTTTTTGTCATAAATGGGTGTTTTACATAAAAATTTTTGTCAAAAACTTTTTCTGCATCTATTGAGACAATCATATGATTTTTATTATTCAGTCTATTAATTTGTTGTTGTATCATGTTGATTGATTTGTGGATATTGAAAAATCCTTGCATCTGAGACAGATCCCACTTGATCATGGTGTATGATCTTTTAAATATATTGTTGGATTCAGTTTGCTAATATTTTGTTGAGGATTTCTGCATCTATGTTTATCAGTGATATTGACCTGTAATTTTCATTTTTTGTGATATCTTTCTCTGGATTTGGTATCAGGGTGATGCTGGTACCATAGAATGAGTTTGGAAGCATTCCTTCTTCTGCAAATTTTTGGAATAGTTTGAGAAAAATAGATGGTAACTCTTCCCTAAATGTTTGGTTAGAATTCACTTGTGAAGCCATCTGGTCCTGGACATTTTTGTTGGAGTTTTTTTCAAATAAATTTATTTATTTATTTATTTATTTTTGGCTGCATTGATTTCTTCAGTGAGCCATTGGTTGTTTAGTAGCATATTGTTTAGCCTTTTGTGTTTAGCCACGTGTTTGTGGTTTTTTGCATTTTTTTCTTGTAATTGAAATAGTGTTGTAGTCAGAAATGATGCTTGATATGATTTCAGTTTCCTTAAATTTATCAAGGCTTGTTTTGTGCCCTAACACGTGCAGCTTGTGATCTATCCTAGAGAATGTATTCTACGTGCACTTGAAAAGAATGTGTATTCTGCTGCTTTTGGATGGTATGTTCTATATATATCTATTAAATTCATTTGGCTTAATGTGTCATTTAAGGCCAGTGTTTCCTTATTGACTTTCTGTCTGAATGATCTGTCCATTAATATAAGTGGGGTGTTAAGGTCCCCTACTATTTTTGTGTTACTGTCAATTTCTCCCTTTATGTCTGTTAATATTTGCCTTATTTATTTAGGTGTTCCTATGTTGGGTGCATATGTATTTGCAATTGTTATATCTTCTTGAATTGATCACTTGATAATATCATTATGTAATATTCTTTGTCTCTTATAACAGTCTTTGTCTTAAAGTCTATTTTTGTCTGATATAATTATTACTTCCCTGGCTTTCTTTTGATTTCCATTTGCATGGAATACCTTTTTCCCTCTCCTCACTTTTAGTCTTGTGTGTGTCTTTAGATCTGAAGTGAGTCTCTTATAGGCAGCATATATACAGGCCTTGTTTTTATATGCATTCTGTCACTTTGTGACTTTTGATTGGAGCATTTGGTCCATTTACATTGAAAGTAGTTATTGATATGTATGTTCTTGGTGCCATTTTTTAAATTGTTTTTGCAGTTCTTTTTTGTTCCTTTCTTCTTTTGTTGTCTCTTATGATTTGATGATTATCTTTAGTGTTATGTTTGGATTATTTCCTCTTTTTTTTGTGTGTGTCTATTTTTGATTTTTGGTTTCTAGTTATCATCAGGTTTATACATAGCAATCTGTATACATACATGATTGTCTTAAGTTGCGGATTTCTTAATTTCAAATACATTTTAACAACAGTGCATTTGTTCTCACCAACCCTTACAATGACTGTTTTCAACATTATATTTTACATCTTTTTGTTTTGTGTATTCCTTGACTCCTTATTACAGACATAGATGATTTTACTAGTTTTGTCTTTTAGCCTTCCTACTAGCTTTGTATGTAGTTGATTTACTACCTTTACTATATATTTGCCTTTACCAATGAGCTTTTTCCTTTGTAGTTTTCATGTTTCTAGTTGTGGCCTTTTCTTTTTCTCTTAGAGAAGTCCTTGTGACTTTTCTTGTAAAGATGATTTGGTGGTGTTGAACTCTTCTAGCTTTTGCTTGTCTGCAAAACTTTTCATCTCTTCATCAAATCTGAATGAAAGCCTTCCCAGGTAGAGTATTCCTGGTGCTAGGTTTTCCCCTTTCAACACTTTAAGTATATCATGCCACTCCCTTCTGGCCTGCAGAGTTTGTGCTGAAAAGTCAGTTGATAAACTTATGGGAGTTCCTTTTTATATAACTTGTTGATTTTTACCTTGCTGCTTTTAATATTCTCTCTTTATCTTTAATTTTTGCCATTTTAATTATGATGTGTCTTGGTGTGTTCCTCTTTGGGTTGATCCTGTATGGGATGCCCTGTGCTTCCTGGACCTGTATGTTTGCTTCCTATTCCAGGTTAGGGAACTTTTCAGCTATTATGTCTGCCAATATGTTCTCTGCCCCTTTCTATTTCTCTTCTCCTTCTGGGACCTCTGTGATGCAAATATTAGTATGCCTGATGTTGAAGTGGAGCTCTCTTAAACTGTTCTCATTTCTTTTTGTTTGTTTTTCTTTTTTCTGTTCAGCTTCAGTGGTATCCACTATTCTGTCTTCCAGTTCACTGATCTGTTCCCTTGTATCATTTAATCTACTGTTGATTCCTTCTAGTGTATTTTTCATTACAGTTATTGTGTTCTTCATCTCTTTTTGGTTCTCCTTTATATCTTCTAACTCTTTGTTATGAACTTCTAACTTCTCACTCATCCATTCTTCTTCCAAGTTCTTTGATAGTCTTATGATCATTACCCTGAACTCTTTCTTGGGTAGATTGCCTATCTCCACTTCACTTAGCCTTCTTCCAGGGTTTTATCTTGTTTCTTCATTTGGAACATGTTCCTCTGTTGCCTCATTTTGCCTAATTTGCTGTTATTATTTCTGTGTATCTGGTAGACACATTTGACCTTGGAGAAGTGGCTCTTTGTAGGAGATGTCCTATCAGCACATTCCCCTCTGATCATCAGAGCTATATACTATAAGCATGCCCCCTATGTGGACTGCATGGCACCTTCTCTCATGGAGGGCTGTCTAATGGGGGTGGTCTGGTTGGCATGGCTGGCCCCTCGTCCAGTTGGTTGCTGGACCCTGCCATGTGCACAGGCTGCCAGCTGCTGTTTGGCAGGGCTGGGTCACAAGGTCACTGGGTGCAGAACCCCAGGGGGTCCCAGGGCTAGTGCTGGCTCACTGATGAGCAGAGCGAGATTCTGGGGTGGGAGGTTGTGGGGCCTAGGCATCAGAACTGGTGTCAGACTGCTATTGGGTGGGACTGGTTCCTGACATAGCTGGTGTGGAACCCAGGGTGTCCAGAAGCTTGTGTCAGCCCCCTGGTTAGTGGGGCCAGATCCAGGAGTGACTGGCTGAGGGGTGTCTCAGAGCTGGTGTTGTCCTGCTGGTGGGTGTGGCTGACTTGTCCTGAGGCTAGAGGTGGCTCACTGGTGGGCAGGGCCTAAACCCATAGCATTTGGGGGCCAGTGCCTGCTCACTGGTGTGTGGAGCTGGGTTCCAGGGTCTCTGGCTGTAGGGCCATGGGGGTTCTGAGTCTAGTGCCTGGGCACCGGTGTATGGCGCCAGGTCCTGGGCCCTCTGGTGGACAGGGATGTGTCCAGGGGTGGCTGTGGGCTCAGAGGGGCTGCAAGTAACATGCTCAGCTACTTACTAGGCTTGACGTATCCCAGTACTGGTGCCTGTAGCCTGGTGGGTGGGGGTGGGGTGGGGTGGCAGACGGGGTCCCAAGGCTAGTAAGCTAGAAGGAGAATTCCAGATGGACATTTGCCAGCATCCAGCATCACTCGACAGCATCAGAATTCTAGATGGACACTTCTACATGGTAGAAGGAGCTCCCCAAGATGGCTGCCACCAGTGTCTGTTTCCCTGGGGCAAACTCCAGTTGTCTCCTGCCTCTACTTGAGACTTGCCAACATTAGCAGATGGATCTGATCCAGGCTCCCTTCAAATTAGTGCCTCTGTCCTGGGTCCCAGAGTGTGAGAAGTTTTCTGTGCACTCTTTAAGAATGGAGTTTCTATTTCCCACAGCCTCTGGGTCTCCCAAAAGTAAGTCCACCGGCCTTCAAAGCCAAGTGTTCTGAGGGCTCGTTTTCCCCGTGTAAAACCCCCAGGCTGGGGAGCCTAATGTGTGGGGCTCAGACCCTTCACTCCTAGGGGAGAACCTCTGCAATTGTAATTATTCTTCTGTTTGTGGGTTGCCCACCTAGTGGTATGGCTCTTGACTATACCACAACACTGCCCCTACCCATCTCCTGTGGTTCCTTCTTTGGATCTTTAGTTGTAGAAGATCTTTTCTGGTAGATTCTATCACTCTCATCAGTAGTTGTTCTGTTAATAGTTGTAAAGTTGGTGTGCCCATGAAAGGAGGTGAGCTCAAGGTTTTTGTACTCCACCGTCTTGGCCGTGATTGTCTCTTGAGGGTCTAATAAAATGATGGAAGTTTAAACACTTAAAAAAACTATATATGTGTGTGTGTGTATATATATATATATATTCATACATATATATATGTGTGTATATCTATATATCTACATATCTATACCTATCTATCGATTGATACAGAGCAGGGCCCTGTGGGGCTCTTGGGCACAAAGACTTTCTGAGTCCCCCATTTCTTTGATTACAGGAAATAGCCTTCATTCAGCCTCCATGACTTTCCCTGAGTTCCAGTGAGCAGATTCAAGCAGTTGTTAATTAGGGAAGGGAAGGGATGTGAGACAAGAGAGAAACAGTCAAGAGACACAATAGTGCAGGCTTGGGGCAAGGTCCTGGTTCCCCATCAATGGATACACACAACCATACCTTTGAGCTGTTTTGCAGATACTGAAATCCCCTCCAGGTGGGAAGTGCTAACAAGTAATGATGGTATGCTTCCCACAAGCATGTAGACCCCAGACCAGTTGGAACCTGAAGGTTGATGATGCTGACTCCTACTTAGCTCACTGCCAACCAACCAATCAGAAGAATGTCCACAAGCTGATCACACCCCATTACTGTAAAACTTCTCACTACCCTCTCCAAGTTGGGACACACGGTTTTGAGGGCATTAGCCTGCTGTGGCCCCCTTTGCCTGGCAAAGCAATAAAGCTATTCTTTTCTACTTCACCCAAAACTCTGTCTCCAAGATTTAACTTGGTGTCGGGGTACAGAGGCCGGATTTGGCTTCAATTTTGGTGTGCAGCGTGGGACTGACTTAGGGACAGTCCCAGGTCGGGGTGGGGGGGTCCCTTGGCTTGATTGGACGCTCCGAGGTTTTCTCCATGCCAGCCTCTTTAAAGAGAGCAGAAGGTTGGAGAATTCCTTTAGAGGCCAGATCGCCTGGGACTCTTGCCTGGAAAGGCCAAGCCCCAGTTTATCCTGTCCGCCATCCTGGCAGCTGGAACTCCAAGGCGGGAGTAGGGCAGAAGAGGGACCACCCTAGCAGCTGCCAAGGCCATCTCTGCCTTGAGGACATTCCTCTCTTCCTCCCCCCTCACTGCCCTGGACTTCCTACTCCAAGGAATTGTTTTGGGGAAGCAGAAAAGTAGCGTTTGGGATGTTACGACACCTCTGCCAGTGTTTTGGTAAGCCCCCTCAGCTTGCATGCTGAGGCCACTTGGTTTGGTCTGTTTGGCGAACCTCTGGTTCCCGTTTGGGGATTTTTCCATTAGGAAGATCCAAGGCCACCGGGTTAGTGGGAGTTGGAAGCCAGTTTGAGCCTTGGGCTGTTTGTTTCTTTTTGTGTGTGTGTGGCTTCTGTTTGGCGGCAAGGATTCTGGTTTTGCTTTCCATTTTGTGTGCGAGGCTGTTTAATTTGACTCAACATGGGAAGCACTTCTTCTTGTATTCCATCTGATAGCCCCCCGGGAAAATGTTGGCAGATTAGTCGACCTATAACTATGAATCTATGACTAAAAAGAATAAGGTTCTATTGTAATTCTGTTTGGCCAAAGTATATTCTTAAAAGTGAGGAGAGGTGGCCTTTGCATGGTGGCCTAAATTATTATACTATTCTTCAGGTAGAATTGTTTTGTCACAGGAATGGAAAGGCTGGGAATTCTCTCCACTCCATCTGGGCTAGCCACTCTGGGCTCCCTGAGAGCCACCTCCGGGTTTGTTCTCGTTCAAGAACTGACCCAATCTATTTGCAAGCCTTTCTCTGGGAATGGAAGTGGAATTTTTAAACTATACCTCCTCTGATATTCTGTCTGTGTGGCCGTAGTTTATCTGTTGTTTGTGTTTTTGTGGATATTGTTTTGGGGTAAGCCACTCAGGCTTGCACAGGATGGGAAAATTCTACCCAATCATTGCAAGCCATTTTGAGTTCTCAGTCTGGGAGTGGAAATGGAATCTTTGGGCTACACCTTGTCTGATCTTTTGTTTGTGGGACCGTGTTTGTTGTTTGTATGTATGTGTGTCAGTACTTATATTGACTGGTCGAGATGTCTTTGCTAAATAACAGGGCTCACATGAGACAATACCAGGGAATCCTTCCCTGTAGTGTCAGGCTTTGCCTGTGGCAGAATGCTGGTTGGGATTTTCCCTTTGGGACAAGCCTTGTTATGGGTAACCAGAGTTCTGTTCCATCTTGTAACCGCCCCCCGCCCCCCAGGGTATTGTTACAAAACTTCGAGAGACCACTGTGCCCAGACCCTCAGGAATACTTATCTTATCTAGACTATCTGTAGAAAAAAAAAAAAAAAGATGGGGGGCAGAGGGGGGAAGCCTTTTTAAAATCAAGTGGAAAAACTGAGATTCTGGTTGTCTTTATGTAAAAGTTAACTTGTAAATGAGCTCTATTTAATTCACTTAAAATTGAGCACTTACAAATTAAATCTAAATGTGTAGAAAATGGCCAAGATAAATTTTGGGACCACATGATCTGGGGATTATTCAGTACTGAACTGATATTTGCTATTGAAGGTGGCTTAAGCTTGTTGGTTTGATTAATATAGACATTTCTTTAGAGTTATCAATGTTAAGTAATGCAAGTGAGATAAGAGCTTTTGGGTAAAACTCTTTAGGAATAATTGTTTTAGGAATGTGTACTTAAGAATAATCTTTTCAGCTGCTTGGTAGCTTAATAATTTAGAGTTAAGTTAAATGATGGAAGTTTATTGAATAGGTAGATCATTTCCAAATAAAATATTAAGATACTGAAACATTAATTAGTGAATGTTGGCTTCCCTTGGCAGAGAGGAGACTAAAGGTATTTAGGAATCTAAAGGTATTTGGTGCCACCCTGGGATATTCTCCATAAGAAAGCACATGTTTTGAGAATTGTGCGCGGTCAGGATTTTCTAAGATTGGATTATTAAATCTAGTTAGGTAGATGGATTTTGTTGGGAGTGGGCTAGAGCAAGACCAGATTCAGATTCGGTTTCTCCCTTCAAAGTTTTCTTAGAATACTGCTTTTGACGACAGCTCGTGAGTTTCTTTGCCTTTAAGCGATCTATATTTGCTTTTGAAGTCTCTTCACTTTGGTTAAATGAAATAAGTATTGTGTGACAGATTCTAAAAGTTCTTTCAACCTCCAACTAACGTTAAGATGCTTTAGAAGGCCGAGGCATCTCAGAGAGAAATATTTAATTAGTATGTTAAATTACATGGCATTCCTAAAAATCTAGTATGTCCTTGTAAAATGTTATCAGTCGTAATTCTAGTTATTTAAAAATGTTGCACGTTACAGCAATAACTAAGTTTCTTTTTGTCAATCCCATTGTGATCAAATGTTTAACCATGACTTTTTAAGTCTATGATTTGTAGACAGTTATTATTTTGTATTTTGATAAATCTCAGGTTGTACTGGGAAACTGGGTAAGAAATTAAAAAAAAAAATCCTAAGGGAAAGCTTGATGGTTTCATAAAAAGTTAACAAGAGGATTGGTTACTAAATGAACTGGTGAATATGGTTATAATTTTTATGGGTTTTGTCTGAAATGTTACTGGCTTTGATCTGTGTTTTCCAGATATAGGAAAAAAACTTCCCCTCAAGTTGGTTATGATTTGCAACAATTTGGTAAATTACACCTCTGTGAGTAAAATTGAGATATTTTTCTTTTCCCTCTGCCTGTTCCCTTCAAAAATTGGAGACTCTTGGGTTCTGAGCAGCCTTATCAGGCGAATGAGAAAAACTGTCTCCTGGCATGTGCAGAAATCTTGATATTTTGGGGACCTCTAAAAGAGAGAAATCAACCTAGGCAAAATCTGATGGCAGGCCTTTGATATGGCTTTCTTGGCCTTGAGAGGCCTTTTGGAAATTTAGTCTGAGACTTCTTCTGAGGAATTACACCAGAGTCAATGTGGAAGAACCTATGTGGTCAATGGACCAATCTTATTTTAGAAACAAATTAGTCTTGGCTATACTTGATGAACATGGGGGCAATTTTAGAAAAAAATTATGTTTCACTGAATATTAAATTCTAGTTTTGTTAATTAATGTCTGTGCTTACCAAGACTTACTTCCCAGATAGTTCCTTGTGGTTATGTTATATTGTTCCAAAATTTAATTAAATTGTCAGAAGAACACTCTAAGTTTGTTTCTGAAGCCTAACTTTGTAATCAGTCTTTGGATAAAGATCAGATGCTCCATGATCTAGGAGATTAACACCAGGAGATTAACACCAGGTTATGTTCATTCAAATTTAAAGGGTCACTTATGTTGGGGACAATTAAACCCATACTAGGGATAACCAGACTAGTAACACTAGGAAACTGGGCTGGGTGCCTTATGGATAATGCCAATATATAATTTCCCTTAAAGATGAGGATTGGTACAGAACAGACTAAGTCAGAAGACCTGGGATATACTGGGCTGCACCTAATGGAAGTTCTTAACTTATATTCTGAATTATGACCTTACTAATCTGCTAGCTATATTGTTTTTTATATTGCCTGTTTTGCAAAATTGTTGTTTCTTGCATTACCAAATGTGTGACTGAGCCTCTGATAAAATGATGATGTATAGTTCCATATGAGATCAATGATTGTAATAGTGTAACTAGATATGGGAAGAAGCAACAAGAGGGAATAGTTTCCTGGACCATAAGAGACTAGTAAGACAGGTGGCCCAGAGACTTTTGGTTACTAGTAAGGCCTAGTCCAGTAAGTAAGAGCACATTGAGTGGCCTATCAGCAAAATCTTTGCCAGACCTGGGAATGAGCATTCCTAGCACTGTGGGACAAAATGGTCATGAAATGCCCCCCAAACCATGGTCAAGTTTATGATCCTGAAGGGGCTCTGCCAACTGCAAATTGCCATCTGCCTCTGCAAGGATTAGACCAATGGCCACTGTGGCCACTGACCTTCAACACCCCCTGAAAGGAATTCAGGGTGGAGATCAGGAATGAGTCACTCTGCTCTGAGAAAAACTGGCAGAACAGGGCTTTAGATAGTTAGATATTTTCAGAAGATTTTATGAGCCCAAATTCTTGCATCTTCTCATATCTAGAAAAGCACCGAAATCATTAACGGTGACATCTGCTTTGGCCATTAAGAAGAGAAATGCAATTGGAAGTCAAAATGGAGGAGCTGTTGGTTCAGACATATGGATGTGATTTCAGACATGTTCCTGTATTGCTGAGAGCTTGAATTTTCTGAGCTGTGTCAGACCTAGGGGATGGCACCAGCCAATCTCAAAACAGTGTCCACTGGTACCTGCAACCTTATGGTTTCAAGGTATCCCCTTGTAACTATTAAACTTTTTAGACAATAAAATTGCTTTAGATCAGATATTAACAACAAACGAGGAGACATATTTAATGGCCAATGGCTCCTGTTATATATATCTGAATACCATATCAGAAGTTAAAACCTAGTTAGATAAAATTAGACAACTGGCTACCTGGCTACAAGTCTCCCTTAAAGAGCCAGGTCCAGACTGGGTTTCAGGCTTAAATTCCCAGGGGATTGAGACCTTAATCATACTAAACTCAGATCCAGGACTTGGAACTCAGTAATATTTCCAACTCGGTGTCCCAAATTGAGGCAGGACTATGCCCCATTTCAGCTGGAAGTAGTCAGAGCGGTTGTCACCCTATTCCCTAAAAGATTCAGGGAAAGTTAAAAAAGGGAGATTAAAACCAAGTCCCCTGAAACCAAGTTCCTCTGCTGAGTTTATGATTAATGTCTCTATCCAAAACAGTTATTCCCTTCCTTGTCCAACATCTGTTCTCAAGATTGAGGAATATCAAAGAAAAGGGGGGATTGATACTGAGCAGGGCCCTGTGGGGCTCTTGGGCACAAAGACTTTCTGTGTCCCCCCATTTCTCTGATTGCAGAAAATAGCCTTCATTCAGCTTCCATGACCTTCTCTGAGTTCCAATGGGCAGATTCAAGCAGTTGTTAATTAGGGAATGGAGGGGATGTGAGACAAGGGAGAAACAGTCAAGAGAAACAATAGTGCAGCCTTGGGGCAGGGTCCTGGTTCCCCATCAATGGATACACACAACAGTATCTTGAGCTGTTTTGCAGATACTGAAACCCCCTCCAAGTGGGAAGAGTTAACAATTAATGACAGTATGCTTCCCACAAGCACGTAGACCCCAGACCAGTTGGAACCTTAAGGTTGATGATGCTGACTTCTACTTACCACATCAACCAACCAATCAGAAGAATGTCCACAAGCTGATCACACCCCATTACTGTAAAACTTCTCACTACCCTCTCCAAGTTGGGACACATGGGTTTTGAGGGCATTAGCCCACTGTGGCCCCCTTTGCCTGGCAAAGCAATAAAGCTATTCTTTTCTACTTCACCCAGAACTGTCTGAGATTTAACTCAGGGTCGGGGTACAGAGGCTGGATTCGGCTTCTCTATCTATCTATCTATCTAAAATGCTATGCCAGTGTAAGACATTTCTCTTGTTGTTGATGCTTTGATTGTAATCAAATAAAAAAAGAGACTATGTACAGTTGATCAGAATCTATGTGGCATTAACACCATATTCTTTGTTAAGTAGAAAAACAATGAATGTTTGATTCTGTGGAAAATTTCTGATTTGGATAATATAAGAGTTTCTTTTTGTGTCTTTTGTTTAAATTAATCCTTTATATTGATAGACTTTAGCAAAGATAATCAAACTTTCCTAACTAGGATGTACAACAGTGCTTGGATATTCAAGGTAAGTTAATAGTTATTTTTTTGTTTTAAGTTATGTAAATGAGAGTTGGCACACTGAGCAATAAATAAATGCATTGGCAAGCATGTGCTTTTTCTTCCTTTTATTTTGCAAAGTGATTTTCTTTTTTCTTTAATTTCAGGAAACAGATATTGATGACAGATATGGAGATTTGGATTCCAGAACAGATTCTGATATTCCAGAAATTCCACCATCCTCAGATAGAACCCCTGAGATCCTCAAGAAAGCTCTATCTGGTTTGTCTTCAAGGTATGGTTGGTTGAAGATGAATCTAATGGGTACACAGGATAAACTGTGAGGTTATCCTGGACCATGTCCAATGTAATAAATTTCACTTTTGGTGAGTTTTAGAGCTATGAGAGGAGGCTTTACACTTTTTCACCATATATGAGCACAGTATTAGAGGCTTGATGTACATCCTTTCGTTCATCCTTAAAATCTTGTTAAGTGTGAGAAAACCAAGTCTGAGAGGTTAACTGGTGAAGGTTACAGAGCTAGCAAGTTGTGGACCTGGCATTTCTGCCCTTGTCTGACAGGTTTCTGAAGCCAGTGACCCATTTACCAAATCAGGTTGCCTTTTCTGGTATTGGAACATCTAAAAAAGAAAATTCTATATTCTCTGTTCCCTGTTTTTCAAATGCCAGATGGAAATAGGTATTTTTTTTCCTTTTAACAGAGTTTAAAATCATTGTCCAAAACTCTACAACCCTTTACCACTTTATATTTGTGCTATACTTTTAAATGTTTGATAACCACCCAATTTCAGCTAATTTTATATTGCCCTTCATTGTAGTCTTTGTAATATGAATTATAAAATTTATAAAAGCAAAATAAATACAATATCCAGATTAACATATGAAACCTGAAATATTGGTACAGAACACTCTTTTTTCAAGTTTTTAATACTGTTACACACGGTAAGAGGTCCATTTTACACCATGCCCCAAGAGACACACAAATGTATATTTTAACTGCTGTAAAAATGTTATAAAGCAATTCTTGCCATTGCTATGTGTGATGCTCTCTGATTTCTTTTATTTTTGATAGCTGTTCTATGTTATTGAACAAAAATATGCTGGATTACTAAATTGATTTTACTACCCATGGGTCATAAATTGGAGTTTGAAAAATACTGATTTAGTCATATCTAGTGAATATAATGTGAGCTTTTCTGATTTTTAATTTCCTAGAGGATGATCATAGTAGAATAAATTGGTTCAAAACAAAGTTTTCATATTTTTTAGCCAATAGATATATAGTTTTTTGCTGTCCATTATTAAAAGCATGGTTATCATTTTAGTAGTTCTTGTTCCCAGTTGTTTTCATGACCTAGTTCACAGATGTACCTTTTTTTAAAAATCTCACCTGGTCTTTCTCAGATCTGGATTTTTTTTCATATTGATGTTATATAAGAATAATGCTGGATTCCTTTGTGTCACTCATAACAAGATTTTCCTTAATAATTTTTTTTTCCTGGCATAAAGCAACAATGGCAAGTAGTAGTAGCTGGTATTTATTGAGCATGTATATTTGCTAGGTGCTGCTCCAAGCACTTTATATGTGTTGACTAATTTATTCTCACAACAACCCTGTAACTGTATAAATGGAGAAACTGAAGCACAGAAATGTTTTATATCAAGGGTCGTGTAGCTAGCAAGTGATAGAGCCACATTCTGAACCTAGGCATTGTGCTCTATTTATGAAAGAATTGGTTTTAACAGCAGATAATATATGACTAGTTTCAATCTTTTCGAGAAACTTCTCTGTAAAGATTAAATAAATGTTTTAAAATCTACATTTTACACATTTTAGCCTCTTTTTAATATCCCAAATAGTCTGCCTTACAAAGATTTAGAAATTGTAGATGCATAGGATTAAAAATACTAATTATATAAGGAATGTACATGGTTTGTCGAAGAAAACCCTATAATCCTCCTACCAAGACATTAATATTTAAAATACTGTGATGTTTATCTTTGAAACTTTTTTGTTTTTTACATTGTGTGCATGTGTGTGCCTGTGTGTGTAATGTAAAAATAGCACTGTACTGTTTTCTGCCTTGTTATTTTCATTTTCATTCCATGGTATTAGGAGCAACATCCTGAAATATGTGTAAATATTTTAATGACTGTATGATATATTTCTTTGTAGAGCTATAGTTCAACTTACTTAACTTAAACAGCAACTGCTAGACATTTAGCCAATTTCTAAATTTTCACAAAACCAACTCTGCTTTAAATATATTTCTTTATAGCTAACTTTTATTTAGAATCAATAATTATTTTCTTAGTATAAAACTTTAAAAGTGAAATTCCTTGGTCAAAATTTATGTTCATTTTTTAAGGCTCTAATATATAATGCCAGAAAGAGCATAAGCCATTGAAATTGGAAAGAGTGTGAAAGGTCTTCAGTCACTTGGCAGTTGTCCCAGTCTGTTTCTTGACCCGTGTATGGGTCTGTGGAAATGAATATTCATTAGCTAGTGAAGTCTGGCTGTCTCCTTTAGTAAAGAGCTTCTTCAGCAATGAGTCTAACTTAGTAGTTCTCTCTGGAAGGGGCAATGCCTTGGATTTTGTACCTTCCCCCAACCAGTGAACATTTGGCAGTGTCTGGAGACATTTTAGGTTGTCACAATAAGAGATGGTGCTGCTGGGGCTTCCCTGGTAGCGCAGTGGTTGAGAGTCCGCCTGCCGATGCAGGGGACACGGGTTCGTGCCCCAGTCCGGGAAGATCCCACATGCCGTGGAGCGGCTGGGCCCATGAGCCATGGCCGCTGAGCCTGTGCGTCCGGAGCCTGTGCTCCACAACGGGAGAGGCCACAGCCGTGAGAGGCCCGCATACTGCAAAAAAAAAAAAAAAAAAAGAGATGGTGCTGCTGGCACTTAGTAGGTAGAGGCCAGGGAAGATCCTACAGTACACAGAACAACTCTTCACAACAAAGAATGATCTGGCTCAAATGTTACTAGTGAAGGTTGAGAAACCGTGGAAATACCCAGGCATAGTCTTGCTGGTGCTCTTGTACTCTATAATGCCATCTTCTTTGTCCCTGGGAACCTGCACACATCCCGTTAACTTCCTTCTAAGGCTGGTAGATAAACTTTCTCAAAACCCCTGCTCTTTGCTAGATGGCCCACCAAGTTCTTGTTTGTTCTTGAAGAGTGCTTCTGTGCCCTAATTCTTGGCTCAGGTGAACTGCCTTGCCAACCTAGGTCTTTCTCATTATGCTTGTACCACTAGGAAAATTTTTTAAAAAATTTTGTTACTTTTGGGACTTCCCCAGCGGTCCAGTGGTTAAAACTCCGCATTTCCACTGCAAGGGGCATGGGTTCGATCCCTGGTCGAGGAACTAGGATCCCACATGCTGTGTGGCATGGCCAAAAAAAAAAAGCCAATAAATTTTTATTACTTTTTTTGTTTTTGCGGTACGCAGGCCTCTCACTGTTGTGGCCTCTCCTGTCGCGGAGCACAGGCTCCGGACGCACAGGCTCAGCGGCCAGGGCTCACGGGCCCAGCCGCTCCGCGGCATGTGGGATCTTCCCGGACCAGGGCACGAACCCGTGTCCCCTGCATCGGCAGGCGGACTATCAACCACTGCGCCACCAGGGAAGCCCAAATTTTTATTACTTTTGAAATAAAAACCCCTTAAGAGTTGTAGTAACAGTAAGACATTGTGCATCACATAACTGATTTGAGCAATAAATGTGTAACCACTTTAGATAATCACTTAAAAGGACGCTGCTTAATTATATACTTTTTAGAAATTTCATTTCTAGCTCATATAGGTCCTGGAAACATGAGACTTGAATGGATTTCTCTACTGATTCTGAGTTCCTTTACCTAAAACAATCTGTGAGGTGATGACTTGGACTCAAAATTAAGGCTTACTCTAATGTGATCATGGTGGCATGGTAAAGGAAATCAAGAATTTTGAATTCGGAACCAGACTTTCCTCTGGATTTTAGTTACAATGGTACATATTCTTTTACGTATCAGTGCTCTGTAATATTCTTTTACGTATCAGTGCTCTTTTACGAACTCAGTGCTTCTCCCCTGAGAGATAACTTTGGGTTACTGTATCAATGGATATATATATTAAGTTTAAGTGTGTGCTTTTATGTGCTTAACTTTGTGTTAGGTATTCTTGGGAGATTTGGGGAGTCATTTAAATTAAAATAAGGCAATTAAGTCTTGTTGGGGAGGGGAATTTTTCTGCCTGGAGTAACATCTGTATAATAAAAGAGAGTAGGTCTTTGTTTAAATCTCTGGTTCTCAGAAGCTACCGTTCTCTGCTGGTCAGAGCCACCCCTTTAACATTAGAGGTACACTTGGCCCTTTCAACTCCCACCAGAGTCTGATTTCTGACACTTGGGTAGTATCCTCTTTTCTAGAAGAGGTTCTCAGTAATTCTGAGTCTGAGAATCAGTTATGAAGGAGGGCTAAGTACATTTCTGAGGTTCGTGCAAGGAAGACAGGATTATTATCAGGAGACTGGCTTATGGTCTTTTATTTACCTCTGACTAGCTGTGCGACCTAGCCCAGTTTCCTAATCCATTCATTCATCCTCAAAGAGTTCGTTCTATTAAGTCAAATAGAACCTTTCAGCTGTAGCATTTTTGATTCTGCATTCATTTCAGTTCAGCCCCAAAGCTTACAGTCTCATGAAAAATGTATGAGTCTACATACTTATAACAGTAGAGGGAAATAAAGTTGGGTAAGTACAATTTGACCACCATGTGAAAAACCTTGGAAACTATATAAAAGAGTTTGGACTTACTGTTGGCATTTTAGGTCTTGTGTGGACATGATCAAAGGGATATTTGAGGAAGAGTAGTTAGGGGTATCTAGGCTATATAGGAGAGTGATTGAAAGCAGGGAGTGTAATCAGTATTCGATAAATGGATGAAATCAGCTAATATTTCTGTTACAGAGAGGAGAACGAGGGCTTGTGCTTAGAATACAGTGCATATATGCTACTATACGTTGGGTCAAAATCTCTTGTGATATAATTTAAATGTTAGCATTTGAATTAGTAGAAATCAGAAAATTATTTAAAAACTTTACTGTGAGTATAATGTAAAATGAGTGTAGAATGAATAAACTCAGAGGGCAGCAGTTTTAGATTCAGAAAGCATCATGCTTCTATAGGTGTTGTTAGAACGATCTGAGGTGTTTCATACAGTGGCTGCTGACATTTCTTATGACGTAGCCACATAAAGAGTGAAAATATTTGTAAGGTACACTGGGGGTGAAGTGTGAGGCTCCTGCGATGATGGAGGGCAGGCAGATGGGCTCCCCAGGCTCTTACTGACAGCAGAGGGTCGAGGAGGTCAATTCTCAGTCTACCGGGGACCAGCCAGGTGTGCCTCAGGGAAGCTGTGCTCTAAGCACCAGCAGAGGCCCAAGGAGAAGAGAATACTTTTCTACGAAAGGCTCTGTCCTCGCAGGAAAGCAGGCAGCACACGCTGAGCAACAGAAAGAACTGACCTTCAGTCTGGCCTTGCCCTCAATGACGGACCTCCCCACACCTTCCTCATTTCCTTGAAATCATGGTGCTTTCCAGTTTCAGTTCCGCATTTTCCTTTCTTTACTTTTTCTCACTGCAAGGCCGTGCTCTCTGTTCTACACCACCTTAAAATCCGTACTCTTTTTATCCACCACACAGAAGGACAGACACCCTTTGGGAGGGCTGTGCACCTGGCCCCTCCTTCCCACCTGAGTGGCCCCGGGCAGACACGTGCGCACACCTGCGTTGGCCACCTCACCTCCCAGCCTCGCGATTCATCCTGTTCACATGGAGCAAAAACTAGTTCTTTTCTTCGGCTAACAGGATTTTTACATTTCCTTTAGCTCTCAGTGAGTGAGCGAATGCTATTGGTTTGTTTGGTTGGTTTGCGTTGTTGTTATTGTATAAGGTAAAGTATAGGGGATTCCTAAAATATAGTTAAGGGAAACCTGTAAGTCTGGCAACTCATTACTATAACAACACACAGAAATTTAAGAACACGTTAATGCTAACTCTACAAATATTTCCTTTTTAGGTGGAAAAACTGGTGGATTCGTGGAATCCTTACTCTAACTATGATTTCATTGTTTTTCCTGATCATCTATATGGGATCCTTTATGCTGATGCTTCTTGTAAGTGTTTGCCCAAGTGTCTCTTCTTTGTTTTTCAGCACTGATATTGAAGTAAATTTGAGCATGTCATGAAAAAGAAGGTGGTTCAAGACTTGACAGCAACAAATTTAGTTCCTTTAAGCATCTTCTAGTTCATGAAATGACCTGGACTAATCTTTTCCATTTGCAAATTGGCCATTCAGTGTGTATCAAGTATACGTGATATTCAGTAGATACACAACTTTGTGTCAGACATTGCACCAAGCATTAGGTAGAACAGAAACACACGACTTCAACGTATATGACTGTTAGCTAGATCCCTGACTTCAGGGGACTCATTCTAATGGCAGAGACATGTAAGTAACCATATGAATAAATGGTGTAGTAAATGAGTGGAATAAACCCCATGATAGATCTTGTTGGAAGAGCACAGCAAAAAAATGACCTCATCCAGTGTGAGAGAGAGATGAGGGAAGACTTCCAGAGGAGGTGATGTGAAAGCTGAGTCATAAAGAAGCACTGGATGGGGGAGGGCATTCCAAGTTGGGGATATCAGGGGCAGGGGTGTAGTAAGGAGAGATTGTGGTCCGTTGGGGGGTTTGTGAGTTATACATGTGGAGAGTGTCTAGGGATGAGACTAGAGAGGCAAGCAAAAGCCATTCTGGGAGTTGGATTTTGTTGTATATGGGAAGCCCAACAAGTTATGAAGTCAGACACATTTTTTCAGCTTTTTAATTCATTCATTTAACACATGCTTCAGGATGCCTGCTACATGCCAGGCAGTTCTGGGGAATGATGCAGTCATGCTGAGAAAAATGCACCTGTGTCTGCCCTCATGGAGCTTACTGTCTACATATTAAAGAACTGATCAGATATGTAATCATAAACTGCAGTAAGCATTTGAAAACAAGAATTGGATGCTATGAGAGCAAAGGAGGGGAGCCAGGAGACTTTCCAGACTTTATCCAGTGCCCAGCATCTGCACTGCGGTCTTGAAAGTTGAGTAGGATTCACTGGGGTGAAGGGAGACCTTGGAGGAAGGATTTTGCTTTTTGCGGTACGCGGGCCTCTCACTGTTGTGGCCTCTCCCGTTGCGGAGCACAGGCTCCGGATGCGCAGGCTCAGCGGCCATGGCTCATGGGCCCAGCCACTCCGTGGCATGTGGGATCTTCCCGGACCGGGGCACGAACCCATGTCCCCTGCATTGGCAGGCGGACTCTCAACCACTGCGCCACCAGGGAAGCCCCTGGAGGAAGGATTTTCACAGCAAACGATTCCCTGTGTATAAAAGCCTTTATATCTAAAGAAGTATGAAACACTTGAAGCCCAAAGTGATAGAAGTAAGAAGGAGAAATACATTCATGACAAACATCACGCATTTCCTGGGTGCTGAACATGGTTTAGCAGTGAACAGCGAGGGCCTGCTCTCGGGGATATGTACAGTGTCCCTCCTTTTTATTATTTGTCTTCATCCATCGCAATTGTATTTATGATGTTTATGTTAAGGGAATATGAATGGATATACACACACTTGGTGCTCAATTGATACTACCTTTATGTGTTTTAAGGTATTATTTACATTCACAACCCTGACTAGGTCATTTATATTTTGAGAAGTACATTTTGTACCTAGCTTGCATTTGCCTTATAATATCAGCACTCAAAAATGACGAATTCAAGAGAGTTTTATTAAAAACTTACTTCTAGCAAATGATAGTTACTATTTTAAGATGGAACTCATACTCATATTCCTTAAAATAAAAGGAGTTTTTTCCCTCCAACCTTCTATTTATAGTGCTTTAATTGTTGCAGTCACAGCTTGGAATCACGCTTTCTAAGTGATGGAGTTGCTAAAGCGTATTTTGATTTAAAGGTAGATGTGAACATATAAAAGATATGAGGTTCCCCCACCCCTTCCTGGAACTCCTATAATAACTGTTTTAATTCACATTATTTAACTTATTTTTAAATAGTGCATTAGTTTTTTTCCCATTGTGAGAGTTATAAAAGTATATTGAAATTACTTTGGAGAAGAGATAATTAAAAAAAAAATCACCCCAACCCTATCATCAACCACCACAACTCAATTAATACTGCCATTTGATGTATTTCCTTTCATCTTTTTTTTCTTTTAAAAACCATGATTGTAATTATAGTGTGACTAAAATTTTGTATCCTTTTTAAACTAAATATTGAATGTTTTGTGTTGCTCCACGGTCTTTATAGCCATCAACTTTAATACCTTCATCTACTCAATGAAATGTAGTACATCATAAGTTATTTAGAGCAGCGTGTTATTTTTAGACATTCAGGTTATAGTCTGGTTTTTATTTATTGTGAATGACATTATCCTAAACATATTAGAATATAAAGCTTTTTCATATGCAGGATTATTTTCTTCAAATAGATTCCTAGAGTGAAAATAGGCACTTTTATTTGGATAACACATAGTTCCAGCTCAACATATCTAAATCTGAACTTCTGTTCTATCGCCAGCCATTCTGCATAACTCTATCTACTTTTCCAAGCCTTCCCTGGTGTTGTCCTGCATTTCCCTCTCTCCCTTAGCTCCCCAGTTTCCTCAAGCACCAAATCCAGTCAGTTCTACCTCCTTGATGTCTCTCATTCCTTATACTCCACCCTCTTCTGGCACTTATCCATACTCACCTGGATGGTGGTATCTTGCCTGCCTTACTGTCTCTTCTCTTGCTGCTTCTCCAGTCAGTTCTTTCTACCTCTGTTATCCCCAGAAATTCACGTCTGATCACGTCCTTTCATGATCGGCACCAACTCCTTTGTGCAGCCTTTCATGCTGTTTCCTGTGGTGCTGTGACCAGACTCATCTCTCTCTACTTCTCACCCCAGCTTTGTGTTCCAGCAGCTCTGGACTACTTGTAGTTCCCTTAACATCCTCCTCCTCTCCTATGTACATGACTCTGTACATCCTTCTCCTTCACCCCAACTGGGCCCATCCCCACCCTTACCACAGGTTTTTTGTCTGCCTGTGCTTATATCCATGTGGCTGTTTCCATGTAGCTGGTAAGCTATAAGTGACAACCATATACATGGATGTGTGTGATATTAAAAATTCTTTTTTTCTTCTTTCAGTGAAACACCATATATAGTGCTAATGGTTGCTCTTGAACAAATGTATTCATAGAAGTAGCATCAGTTTATTTGATATTCTAAAAGCCCTTGGTTCTATAAATAACATGACTTTGCCATTTTATCTTAACATCTAGCATTGTCCCCATTCTCGGATTATTATTGTTAAAAAAATGACTTGATGTTATACACAAAGGCTATTTGAAGGACAGTATTTAAATTTCCTCTTGTGTTTATAATATAACACATTTATGAGTTTTTCTTAAAAGAACTATTTGTAATAGTTAGGCATAATATTTTCTTACTGTATGGCTGAGGGGACACAACTACTTCTTTTAAGTATGTCATTGGACATGTACTAGGTATAGTGGGAAAAAATAGCTTAAGAATATCCTGGGTAGTAGGATTGGGAAAGCTGGTTTGTGGCGATGTCAAAAAGAAATCCCAAAGTATATTCTTTGGCAGACTTTGGTTAGCTCTTTCTGTAAAGGACCAGATTGTTGTATTTTAGGCTTTAAGGAGCCACATATGTGTCTGTCATATAATCTTTGTTTTTTATTTTTAACTCTTTAAAAATATAAAATCCAGGGTCTTCCCTGGTGGCGCAGTGGTTGAGAGTCCGCCTGCCGATGCAGGGGACACGGGTTCGTGCCCCGGTCCGGGAAGATCCCACATGCCGCAGAGTGGCTGGGCCCATGAGCCATGGCCGTTGAGCCTGTGCGTCCGGAGCCTGTGCTCCGCAACGGAAGAGGTCACAACAGTGAGAGGCCCGCGTACCGCAAAAAAAAAAAAAAAAAAAAAAAAAAAAAAAAAAAATATATATATATATATATATATATATATATATATATATATATAAAATCCATTCTTAACTCCAGGGTTGTACAAAAACAAGCCCTTGGGTATATTCTCTAGAGGTTGAAAAAGTCTGCTATATTCACAAAGCTGTTAGTTTACGGTGATGAGTGTTCAGCTTGCCATTTGCTCTTTGAGTCTTGGAATTGTCTTAAGCCAAACACTGGATATGATGCTACAGTCTCAGAAATTACCTTTACCCAGATTGGTGGATTTAGCAGTTTGAAGGACAGCTACATAGACCATCAAAAAGGGATTCTTGAATATAAACCCATTTACTAGGCATGTGTATTGGACACTATTCAGAGAGAACCGCATGGACTCACTTGACTGGCCAGTGGGGCTGCAGATGTAGAAGGCTGCTTATAATTTGTCAAGGAAGCACTGCTTGGGTTGATCAGAGATGTGTGTAGCTGGCTATGGGAGAGTTGGCATGGAGGGAAGAATGAAAAGCTCATGCCCAAACCCCTGGGTGACTGGGTAAAGATATTTTAGCCATTTGTCCTGATAGTATCTTTATCCTTGGCAAGAATACCAGGTTGAACGGTTAAAAATATATACAAGCAAACTTTCACTTATGATCATTTTCCTAGGATAACTCAAGAAACAAATGGACAGAAAGACCATCCATCTTGAGATGGACAACCACAAGAAATGAAGCAGTAATTAGGGATAAAGCCTAGTCAGCTGTGATCCCAATCAGACTACACCCCTCAAACTCTAAACTACAATGCCACCTCCTACCCCGGGAAGGATCTCTCAAACTTTTTGAATAAAACATTGTTTTGCTTGCCTCTTTGGGATATCACTTGATTATAGAGAAGTTGAATATTGAATTTTTGCTGCTGATATTTAGACTAACTAAAAGTGGGTAGGCTGAAGATTTTTAAAATACATGTGACAACAAGCTACTTATTAAATAACTAACCATAAATGTAAATATTGAGAAATGTATGTTAATGTTTTCTCTTGGTTTCAGGTTCTAGGCATCCAAGTGAAATGCTTCCATGAAATTATCACTATAGGTTACAGAGTCTATCGTTCTTATGACCTACCTTGGTTTAGAACACTAAGCTGGTAAGTGACTTAAAACTGTTTCAGATATGAAAATCTGATTCTTTTCTGAAGTTTGTAAGGAAGCATCCTGATCAATCAGTATCTACATGGTTGACCTTATAGATTGATTTTAAATAAATATAAAAAAGAATGAAATTGAATTTTGAAAGAAGGAAATTACCTTTAACTCTCCCATTTCAACACAACTATTTTCATATCTCATCTTTCACTCTTTGTAGAGATACCTGATTTAAATTGAATATAAACATTATTCTTGTGCCCTTTTTAAAAACCTCAGCATTATATTCGACACATTTTTATATCCTTTATAATTACAATTTTAACAGAAAGTTTCATTTTGTAAAATGTTATGAATATGTGTAATCTTTTGCCTTATTTCCCCTCAGTTGATATGAGACCACACACAAAATCTGATATTTCTACAAAGACTTGAAGATGAGATATGAAAATAGTTTGGGGTTTTTTTGTTTTGTTTTGTCTTTTTTTTTTTTTTTTTTTGAGTGATCAGTGGTTTATTCAGAACGGGAAAGCCCAAGCTGAATGTCTGTCTCCCTCCTCCCCTCCCATCCACCCCTGCAGGCTGGCCCACCTTCTCCAAAGCCCCCATAGGCCCCAGGATGCCGTTGGGGGGTGAGGGGCAGGGCAGTGAGAGGAGGGATGACCTCACCTTTGCTGCTTCTGGTTTGGTCTCCTCCAGGCCCTGGGCCCTGTGACATGCAACAAGGAGGGTAGTCAGAGGGATGAGGAAGACTCTGGGGTCAGTGCGTAAGGCACCCTGCTAAATATTTCAGGGCAGTTACCAGCCTCTGAAATATTGTATATGTACAGATGCATGTAAAATTAGTAAATAAAAATCACCAAATAATTTTAATATTTAAAGCTTTATATATTTTTAAAACTTTCTAGGTTTCTTAGTTATCAGGACCTTGACCATGAAACATGATAATATGATAGTTCATAATTAACCTAACAGGCCATGTCTTTGAATATAGTTGTTTGATTAGTATCAGCCAGAGGGGCCAGTGTCTTATTATAACAAACGTATCACTTTTTGGGTTTACAGTAGTCAAAAACAGTTTCTTGGTTTTGTTAACACTTAATTTTTCCTTCTGGAAAGTTTCTTCATGAGTGGCAGTGTGTACAGGGAGTGTTAGGTAGATTAAGTAGTCGGAGAGTAATTAAAAGCTAAACTGTGCAGGATTGATTTTAAGTGTAGGGGGAAGAAAAAGGTAGGTCAAGATGGGCTCCAGTGATTGTAGAGGCTTCTTGGAGAAGGTGAGAGAGAAACTGTTACTTGAAATAAAGACAGGCTTTGGCTAGAGAAGAGTGTTCTGGGTTGGGGAAGCAGCATCCATCAGGTTTCAGATGCGGGACAGAGGAGGCATGTGCCACAGATGGTGAGATCTTCCTGGCCCTCCTGAGCAGAAGGTGTATATTTATTAGGAAGTAGTGGCCAAAAAGTTGGATTGGTGGCTGGAGTAGGCTTTGACAGCCTTACAGAGGCGACACAGACAGTTTCCATTGTAGGAGAGAGAAAAATGGTAATACAGCTGATAAAAATTAAAATACTTCCCTTTGGGAACAGTAGGGTATAATTCCATTCATGAGAACCAGAGGGAAACCACCCCTTTCATCTTCTACTGCCCTCCTGGCTGCCTAGGACTCTGCCCTTCTAAGGAGGATTCCGGGAGGAACCCTAAGGCAGTGTTTCTCAGCCTTTTTTTCTGGCTCACACATGCTCCCATCAGCAAAATCTCACGGGTTCAACTTCTCCCCGGGGACAAAGATATACCAGAACTGGGAGAAGGGATAGGCCATTTATCAAGTTTTTAAAGTTTTTCCAGAGATTTTTACCCGCTGCTAGCTCCGTTCCCCACAACTACCCTTTTTGAGTCACTGCTCAACTAGAGTGCATCTGGAGCATTGAGAAGAGGGGGCAAGACCCCAGTATGTGCAGGGCAGGAGGGTGAGGTTAGAGGTCAAATTACCTCTACCTTCTTTTCCTGTTGATCTTCCCTAGGGCAGGTGGGAATTTGGCTTAGGATCTTTACAAAGCATTAGACCTGTGAGTAGCTGGGAGTGAATTTTCATTATAAACTTAATGCTGTGTGTGTGTGTGTCTGAGAGTGTATGAGAGTGAGTGTATGTCTAGTATTTTCTACAATGTTTCCTAATTATCTGTTTCTGGCATTTAGATATTGAGCTAAATAAAGGCATGAACTATTCAGTAAGTTTTTATTGACTGATAAGTTTGAAATTAAGTTTAAAACAGGAAAAAAAGCATTTGGTGGAATATATCATGAACTGGTCTTCTCGACTTGGTTCTGAACTTTTTGTCATCATCAAACTGTAGAAAATAGTTTTGTTGAGTTTGAGGGGGAAAAAATTCAAATCTAAAGAAGCTAATTGTTTTAAAATTATAGGTACTTTCTACTGTGTGTAAACTACTTTTTCTATGGAGAGACTGTAGCTGATTATTTTGCTACATTTGTTCAAAGAGAAGAGCAACTTCAGTTCCTCATTCGCTACCACAGATTTATATCATTTGCCCTCTATCTGGCAGGTAAGTTAAGGAAAAGTCTTTATTGATATGTAGCCAATATATGTTACATGCTTATTTTTATTTAAATTTATAACATCCTTTATTTGTTACATTTTAATCCAGCTTCTCTTTGTAAAAAGTCTCATATATAAAGCTATTTCTTTCATCACAGTCTTAAGCAGTAGTCACTCCCTAACGGTGGTTTAAAAAAAAGTACTTGCTTAATAGTCACTCCATATATTTGAAAATTTTCTTCACAAATTATAGTAAAGGCACTTTTAAATATATGGGTTATTTACCAAGTATAATTTACAAAGAAACTTTCACATATGTATTGCTTTATTTGTTCCTGGGAAATAGAGTTTTCATATAGAATTATTCGGGGTACTTAGTTTTCCTGACATGGTTTATTATATGTTCATTTATATATATATATATATATATAAAATATACATATTTGTTTATAGTAGGCTATGCCACATGTTTTTATGATTTTAGATTAAGAATCAGATAGTTAGGATAACATTAGAATTAATAGATTTGTTTTCCATTTAAAGTTTACCAATCATAAAAGAAATTTCTGAGAAATTGATTTAGATATGTACCGTTTAAAAATCAGATTGCCAGTATGAATCCTGGTTCCACCCTTTACTAGCTGAATAAACCTTGGGAAATTTAATTAATTTACCTGTGCCTCAGTTTCTTTGTCAAGCACTTAGAACAGTACCTGGTACTATTTAAGTATTTATCATTATCATTATTTCCACTTTTAAAGGAGGAAATGAAATTTATTTGTGAGTTTTCACTTTAGCTTTTAATAGTTACTGTTTTAGCTCTTAGGAGTTTCTCATAAATAAATTCTTCTCCAGTTAATACAATTCTGGAAACTGAATATAATATGGATGACTTCCATTTCTCATTAAACAAAAAATATACAGAATATGTGGGGAAGAATGTCCAGTCCTTTAAAAGTATGTCATTTATATTCAGTAATTATGATCTTTTTCATGGTGTTCAATTTTAATAAACATCTCTGCAGATCTTGGTCTCTATTTTATTTCTGATTCTAGGAAGCCAGAGCATGAAATACAATCTGAAATGATAATGGTAATTTTCAGAGAATCATTTTTGGGGCAGGGGAACCTACATTTCCCAAAGAAATTGCCTGTTTTACATTCAGGTTTTTTGTTAAGTCCAGTTTTCTCAGTCCATTACTTAATTTTTTAAAATTATAAATGATATGTCTAACATACATTCTTGGAAATAGATATTGAATGTAGGTATCTTCATTCTTGGAAATAGATATTGAAAAGTATTTTTGTTCTTTCAAGGGCAAAAGAAGTTATTCATTCTAAGGTAGCTATTTCATTTTAAATTCTAATCAGTTTAGAAGAATCATGATTATTAGAGAGATTAATTATGACTGCTAACAGCTAAAATTTTGGAGAATAATATGCTTGACTCTGATTTTACGTTCATTAAACATCATCTGTGACATTTTTTTTCATGGTAGAAAGAAATTTTGCATAGTTTCTCTTATCAAACAAACACGTTTGATTCATTTTGTTAAATGTAAGGTAAATTCTGGGATGGATTCTTTACTATTACAGGAGAGAAGCATACTGTACCTTCTTAGTCTATATTTTTACAGGCAAGACTTCTTATTAGCAAGAAAAGTGTCTGTAATAACAATAACTTTATTTCATATATAATTCTTATAATTAATAGTAAAATTGTGATTAATTAAAATATAAATCATTAACATATGTGCATTAGTTAAAAAATCTGATATGTCAAAAGAATCTGATAATGTTATTGTTAATGTAAACAATAACCCTGCACCCCAACACTTGCAGATTGTTTTCATTTTTCTAAGTAATATGCCTATTTCTTAATTTATTTAGGCATTATCTATTGACTTCCTGTAATAACCTCTGTCTCTTCTCCATACTCAGTTTTTTATTGTCATTATTTATATTATTAAATAGGTACCTAAAATATCACTTTCTATAGAGCCAGATAGTATCTTTGATTACATTTCCATTCTTTTACGATTTTTTGCTTTTCCTGCCCTTAATAGCTGCTCTTTACCTTTTCTTTTCCACCTTCATAAATTTCTGTGTAGGAATCCTTAATTTTCCTTTTGAGTCTGTCCCACGTCTGTTGGTCATTTTTTCAGATGTTCACAGAAATCAGAGAGTTCATTAGTTCCCGTTTTTCCTGGTGACCTTTATCCCAGGGACGTCTGGGCTCCTGTTCCTGTTTGGACTGGCTGCTTGTAGGCCTGCTGTCAGCTGTCCCCTCATGATTTGGCTTTTCCTGTGTCTTCCAATTTCTAGGATAACACCCTCATTCTGCTGCAGCATAGCCTCTAATAGTTTCCTATGAAATGTGCTTAGAAGGTAAATATTTTATGTTCATACATTTCTAATAATATCTTTGTTCTGTTCTCACAATTGACTGCTTTGGCTAGGGTTCCACTTACTAGTAGTAGACTTGTACTTAGTCCTCTAGTTTAGAAGCCCAAGCCTTAACCTTGCCTTCCAGTGAGCCTTTCCTGTTCAGTTTACTCTAGAAAATACTTCTACTTGTCCCTGATTTCTCAGATCTGCTGAAAGTCATCCAGTTGGTTTTCCAGCTTCCAAACTTTGTAGCCATTTTTCTTCTTTTTTCCTTGACATTTCTTCAATTCTCTTTGCTCTGTAGGTTTTTGCCTTAATTTCTTTTAACATGATTTAGTGGGCTACCAGGACGGAAGAGAAAGAAATGTAATACATGAACAATCAACCATTTAAAAACAGAAATCCTTGATTAGTATTTTATTTTTCCCTTGGCTTAAAACAACAACTAATTTTTTTCTCCTGGTCCTGTGGATTGACTGGGCTTCACTGGGCAGTTCTAACTTAAGACCTCCCCTACAGTTGCAGTCAGATGGCGGTAGTGCTGGTCATGTGTGTCCTAAGTGGGCTAGACGTCCAAGGTGGCTCACTCTCACGGGCACGGTTAGTTCTGGCTGGTGACCCGTAGTGCTGGCTGGTGACCCGTAGTGCTGGCTGGTGACCTGGGCACCCGAGTGTGGGCTCTCCATGGGGCTTGGCTCTCTCAGCACCACGCCTGAGTTCTGAATAGGGAGGGCACCAAAAGCCAAGCATCTCAAGAGTCCTTACCTAGGATGTTTTGTTTTGTTTTGTTTTGTTTTTGTGGTACACGGGCCTCTCACTGTTGTGGCCTCTCCCATTGCGGAGCACAGGCTCCGGACGCGCAGGCTCAGCGGCCATGGCTTATGGGCCCAGCCGCTCCACGGTATGTGGGATCTTCCCGGACCGGGGCACGAATCCGTGTCCCCTGCATCGGCAGGCGGACTCTCAACCACTGCGCCACCAGGGAAGCCCCCTAGGATGGTTTTTTAACACTAGTTTTTAAAAATGAAAACATAATACGTTCCCACAGTAAAAATTCGGGCTGAAAAGGAGTATTCCATGATATCTCCCTCCCCGCTCAGAGCCTTACTTACTCTTTCCAGGGGCTTCCTACCACTATTCAGACATTATCTGAGTATTCAAGCTTATATGTTTATATCCTCCTTCCCTCATTTTTGTACACAAATGAGAGCAGACCATCCTGTACCTGTTTTTTCCCACTTAATGTAGCTTATTTTTGGTTTTATATTGGCACATCTAAACTTATCTCACTTTTTCCGTATCTGCAGTTACATCTGATGTGCATACAGCAAAATTTGATGGGTAGCATGTCAGAAAATAAGGCAACTACTATTTCCTTGCTTTGCATTTGCTCTAACTTATACTTGAAAATAACTTCTCAATTGAGAGGGTAAAGACAATATAATTTATTTTCTTTCTTGTTTCTTTTTATAACATTGTATACATGATAGCCTCCCAACCAACCCTTTTCAGTCATTGTTTCTTCATTCCCTAAAATTTCTGACTCTACTTTTATAAAACAAAATCAGTATTTCTTCTTTTTTCTAACTGATTTCCACCATGGACATAGCTTACCACTTGCTCTTTTATAGAATCATGGAAGCTTATTGAAAATCATCAGTGTTGTTCCTTCAACAAACATTTGAGTGCCTTCCAAGTGCCAGTACTGTACATGGTGTTGAGGATACCAAGGGAAATAGGCTGGTAGCGTGCCTTCCAGGGTATTGCAACTGCTGAGACACATGTCCCCTAGTTCATTGCTGGAATGTGAACAAGGACCTCTAAGAGCATAAAGAAGGGGAAGGAGGGCCTTGCTTTGCGGGGGTGGGAAGGCCATAGAACACCTTGAAGAAGAGATGACAGGTGTCGTGAGAAGCAAAGAACAATCAGGTGTTTGCCAGGTGGACAGAAGGAAAGGGCATTCCAGGAGGAGGGAACAGCTGTACAGTCTTGAGAACGAGAGAGGGTGGCGTGTTCAGGACCAGTGAGAGGCAGTGCAGGTTGCAGAGGTAAGCAGGAGCCCCGTCTTGAGAAGCTTTGTGTATTCTGGGAAGAGTTTGGGCTTTATCCCAGGAAAACTACTGGAGGATTTTAAGCTAAGAGATGATATAACCAGATCTGTAATTAAATGAAGGATGAGTTGGATAACGTTAATAGAGTGACAAGATAGGAACCTGTTGCTCTAATTCATACTAAATATAATGTAGGCTTGGCCTGAGGTTTATATTTAATAGTAAGAGGGTTATAAATTTTAAAAAATTATGGGACTTCCCTGGCGGTCCAGTGGTTAAGACTCCGAGCTCCCACTGCAGGGTGCGGGTGTTCATTCCCTGGTTGGGGAACTAAGATCCCACATGCTGCGTGGCACAGCCAAAAAATTAAAAAAAAAAAAACCTAAAATACTGTGGGCTGATCTTAGAAACCAACTGCTATTTATGATAGTCTATGAAAAATTGCTTTTGTATCCCAAATTATTGGCTTGAAATGTACTTTTTGTTGAGATAATTATGTATTTCCATGTAGTTTTAAGAAATAATAGAGAGTCCTTTATGCACTTTGCCTAGTTTCCACTAATGGTAATATTTTGAAAAATTACAGTGTAAGATAACACCAGGATATTGACATTATTACAGTCTTACAGAAGTATTTTTAAAGCAAAACTTTTTTTTGTTTTAAAGTGTAGTTGATTTACAATGTTGTGTTAGTTTCTGGTGTACATCAAAGTGATTCATATATAAATTCTTTTTCATGTTCTTTTCCATTTTGGTTTGTTATAGGGTATTGAATATAGTTCCCTGTGTTATACAGTTGGCCCTTGTTGTTTATCTATTTTATATATATTTTATAGATTGCATCTGCTAACCCCCAAATCCTAATTTATCCCTTCCCCACCCCTTTTCCTCTTTGGTAACTGTAAGTTTGTTTTTTATGTCTGTGAGTCTGTTTCTGTAAAACACAACTTTGTAGTAAGCTAGGAGCTACTGGGATAAGAGATGAAACTTCCAATATAAATTATTCATAGTATTCTATATCTGTTATCATTTTACACGTGTCCTAAATATGGTCCTATTAAATGACCATAAGCACTCACTTTATGTTTCTCTTGTTTTTTTAATTTCCAGTGCCTAGCACAGGGTCTGGCATTTAGGTTCCCAATACACATTTACTAGATGAATGATCAGAGGCTGAGAACATGCACATCCACACACAGTGCTTTTTAGAGAGATTTTTTTTCAGCATCAGTGTTTTGGTTGCTGGGTCTTGAGGCCTTACTGGTGATTCTTGAAGTGATTAGCAACATTCATGAGCTTAGTCTAGCAAATGAAGGTAGACTTTAAAACAGGAGTAAGGAAATAGAAAGTGTGCTCTGTTGAGAGATTTGTACCTTTCTCTCAAATTATGCTGATAAAAATCTCTGGAATTCTTCTCGTTAAACAGCATTCCAAGGGTCCTGCCCAAATTTTAGTTCTGCAGTGGTCAAATGACTTTTATAGGTCTTAGCAGATTTAAAAACCAGAGACAACACAAGCTCTTTCATTGACGTTGAATTTTATTAAAATAAAATGTATGTATATCCAGGTCTGACCCACTCACCAAGGCCCACCACATTAAATGACGTATTTAATATTACACCAGATGACTCACTGACTAGGACCTGGAAATCATCCTGACACTTAGATAATTTTGTTGTAAAATGAATTTGAGTGATAGCAAAAAGAAAATTATAGGAACAACATTTTCTCTAGAGTCTGGATATATTTTAAAAAGATCTTGGGGCCTTGGATTTGGGGCTCTTTAGAAACCAGAGCAACTATGTGATTACATGTCTAGTAATGATGGGTGAATAAGCTTAAGATGTTGGACCCTTAATATCATCACCTTAAGATCTCTTTATCCAACCAGTGATAGGCATATTAAAGGCGTATTAAGTTCAGTGGTTTGGTTGTTTTGTTTTGTTTTGTTTTTGCTTGTATTTGTGCATGGCTAACTGTTTTGACTTCTTTTTAAAAACCCTTAAGGGTAAGTTATAACTTGAATATAATACTTTGAATTCAAGAAAAATCAATGGACTTATAAGATTAAATTATAGCTAAAATTAATGCATGATTAAGAATGTTTTTCCAAATATCCTGAATATGTTTTATCTCAAAGGATGGTGATGAAATCTTTGAAAGATGTCACAAACAACTGTTCATAAAGGACTGTATCTTCAAAACCACTTACAGTTTTTAAATTCAGATGATTAGAATCTATACACATATCAGTCTTGTTCTATACCTTAAACTCACCGTGCAGATTAAGAGAAAACTTTTCTCTATCTTAGCCAATATAATGGTTGGTTTGTGTGAATTTCTACAGTGCACGTTCAAACTTTTTTAAAACAACTCAGTTGTATTCTAGTGGCTGAATATGGGCACACATAATGCAGTGTGCTTCTGAATTTGTTGAACATGATGTTTGAAATGTTTTGGAGTTAGATTAGCTAGGGAAGTGTAATGAAAAATACAGCCATGTGAAAGTAAAGGATGAGTCAGTAAGCTCCAGTATTTAATCCTGGGTCCATCTTTGTTTTTTGAGTTAAGGACTGCATGTGTTTACTGAATTGGTTAATCACCAATAAGAAATTTTAAAAATAACTTGATTATTTCTTTATATTTTCCTGTCTCTTCAACTAGATTATGAGCTCCTTGAGTGGAATGCCTATCTTATCCATTTTTTTGTATCTTGTGTCTAGTGCTCCATAAATATTTTTTGATTGTCCATTTTTTCGGAAATTTCCTCTATCCCATCTTTTGGACTTTTCAGTGTCTTTTTTTTTCCCTTCACTTCTCCTGACTGCTTTAGAAATCTCATTCTTTTTTGTTCTTTTTGAATATAATTGTCTGTAATCTGTTGGGTAACTGGCTCTCCCTAACCACCTGGGAACTCCTTGATACTGGGCAACAGGATATACACATCTTTGCATGGACAGCACAGTGCTGTTTATATAAATGGTGATCAGTAAGTGTAACTAAACATAATTATATATCAAGAACTGTATGTTAGGAAACTTTTTCAATGAATACTTTTGTTTACAATACTGTAACAAATCCTATGATTTTAATTGGAAATATAACCGTACAAATGTTCTTTGTTAATTGGGGAAAAAGTAAAACTATGGATCTAAATGTATAAAGTTATGCTTTCCATAGATTTATTGAAATATAGCATGTATGTATTTTTACACGGTTAAACATAAAATATACACATAGCTAGATGGTTGTGAATGAAAAAGTAAACTTATGTTTCTTTTTTGGATTCTTTTTCTTTGAAAATAATATTTAACCTTAGATATGCTAGGAAAACACTTTACATCCTCCTCTTCCATATTCAGAGAACTGTATTATTTTAATGTATCTAGGAGTCAGATAATTATATCCTTTATTAGAGCACCCTAAACAGCTGCATTGCTACTGGTTGATTTAACAGTGAAATTGGATCAGGTAAAAGTGAGTTGCCAAGACTGTCCTGGATAAAAATCATCATTAGGAAAGTACTGAATAAGTCTGCTGGTAATTTTATTTGAAGAAGTGCTTAAGGGTGAACGGTATTATATAATTTCAAGAAAGAGACCAACCAAACGTGTTGTACTAGTATTTGTGAAGAGGTAATTCATAGTTAATGATGTTGAGAGGTTCCCGAGGCTGTGCAGGGAGAGCCAGAGAGGTCCGTTTGGACAGAAGGGGAGGGTCCAGAGGCATCTGTCTTGCCTCTGCTTTGCTTTTACCCTATTAGCCTCTGAACCAAGTCCAATCTACCTTTAACCATGGACCAATGGCATAAAGCAGCATAGAAATTTCATTATTCCTTAAGCAAAAAAATAAATCTACCTGCTATTGAAGAGAAATTTAAAAGCAATGATTTTTAAAGAGGTCTTTTATGCTACTGGTGATTTCAGTGCCATGAATTCCATGTTTTAATCTCCCCCTGCCCCACCTTGCTTTCTTTTTCTCAAGAAAGTGACATATGGCTGTCAGTTTGCCTCTACTCAGAGAATGTTTCCATATTTCTTTTGCAGTTCAATCAGTTAGATTCTATAGGTGACAAATAGGAGGTGAGGTAGGATCTGGGAGCCAGTGTGCATTCTCTTCCTTTATCATTATCCTTTACACTGACATTACAAATCGGTCATCAAAAAATAGCTGCCGGCAGCTGCTGTTTGATTCTTTGCTCTGGTCAGAGTAGTATCAACCTTGCTTACTCCAGTGGGTAGAATTGCCTTGGTAAGTATAACTTAGATATACAAAGTCTAGTACTTTATTTCATATGGGATAGATTAGGTGACAGTTCGTTTTCTATCTTAGAGAACTCTCTAAAGATATTGCAGAATAGAATGCATGAGTAGCTGTTTAGCTGAAATTAAACTTGGCTTATGCATTTCCAGTATCTACTTCTGTAAAAAAATAATTATCTTTAAAACTTCACAGATATATTGGGCAAAAAGTGCTTCATATTGCCTCCCATTACTTAGTATATAACTATTAGATTTCATTTCATTAGGTAGAATTTTTATTTAGTAAAATTTTATGGTAATAAATTTGTAGGATATAAACAGAAACACAAATACTGTTTGTACATCATGAAATTATTAAGAGTATTATGTTTTACTGTAATTATTATAACATGGGTCTGAGAAATTTCAAATCACTCTTAACCTGAATCTTGCTGATGATAGTTTATGGAACCACAAGACTCTTGAGAGTCATTAGGATCTAAGGGTTTAACTCTTTTCTAGCGCTGTGATCCCCAGTAAATTAATGAAGTCCTTTGTGTATTTTTCTTCATCTGTAAATTGGAGATGATAATGGGTACTTACATCATAGGAAGGTTGGAAGGGTTAAATGAGTTAATGCTTCTCAAATGCTTATACAAGAGCCTGGAACATAGTAAGTGTTCAGTAGATGTCAGCTGCCATAATAATTATTATTAATTTTTATATTATATAGAGATTGAAACATTCTACACAGACATTTGATGGATTGACTAGCAAATAAATTTTAGTGAACTGAAATTCAGGATCTGTTTTTCCATGTCCACACATTAGCAAGGGACTAATTCACTTAATTAATGTAGAAGATGTTTATTGAATTTATGCCATGGACTATATTAGGCATTTTGAAGAATACAGGGTCATTTCCCTCTAGAAGCTTTTACTTAAAATGCTTAATAGAAGAGCAGGAGAGCGTATGAGTGAGTAGCTAAAGCATAGCTAGATGTGGTGTAGAAATTTGGCTTATATGAGCTCAGTGAATCTTAAACTTTGTAACAAATTATACAATAAGCCATGTTTTTTGTTCTTGAACAGGTTTCTGCATGTTTGTGCTGAGCTTGGTGAAGAAACATTATCGTCTGCAGTTTTATATGGTGTGTATTAACCATGATTCTGTAGTCACTGTATGTAATAAAAACCTTTACCTTTATTTTTTTCTGTGGTGAGAAGATATAATCTAATCTTCTAGTTGCCTAAATGTGAGGGATATTTGAATTTTGGATTACTATTATATATAAAAAGTTGAAGTTGAAAATTTTTTGAGGATTTAAAAATTTTAACTGTTTCCAAAGTTTTCCTAAAAACTTTTTCTTTGAATATTTTCAAAGGCTATAAAATTAAATTCAAGTATTTGGGTTCCCTAAATTTGTAGAAATTTGAGGTGTTTCCACAGTCTCCTGGACAGTTAGTAAGTCTTGGAAACATCTACCATCTTTTTGTATGGAAAGTAGCTATGTTTACTTGCCCTTAGCCTGGGCATAAGGGGAACAGAGCTTACATTTTCTTGGCAGCTATAGTTAGTTATACAGTCACATGATTCTTCGTGGCCAAAGATACTTCATTCAGTGTATCATTGAACAGTGTTCAGTGTTTTATGAAGTTTATCATTGTACATGATGACCTTCTCTTATTTCCTTAAAAGGTAGCTAATTATAAGACTGTAAAACGCAAAATGTAGTATTTAGATCTGTGAATTCATGTATTAGTAAGGCTTGTTTTGGATTTGGGGTATATTTCCTATTTTTCATGCTGTGCTTTTTCCCATTAAGACATCCTGCTGAGCACCATAGCTGGGAAATTGTAGTATTTCTTACATTTCTAATTTCTGGGGGTCTTGAGAGGAAAGAGTAGAATTCTCAGTGAAAATCTAGAAACCATCAAGACAATTAGAAATACTAGAATCTGCTATGAAAATATAAATGGTTCCTACTGGAAAAAATCATTTATGCATTTGGAAGCAATCAGGGTAGAAGAGAATTGGATTGTATAAGCAGATGAAAATTAAAAAAAAAAACCCAACCAATATAATATATTTTTTGCTGAAATGGAAAATAGGTTTATTTTGAATAAATCAAAATCCTAAGAATTTTGAAAAGTCATAACTTCCAATAAAAATTATGAGACTAGTACATAGAAATGTTAGCGCTTTTTGTTCACAATTTGCTTATACTAATGATGCTAAAAGTGGTTAAAGTGGCCATCTCTCAGGCTAGATGGAATTGATGAAACACAGAGGACTTTGAAATTTGAAATGGAGTACTGTCATTGCACAGAGCTGTGAAGATCAACTTTCAAGTATGAAAAGATTGAGTTTAAGGGCAATTGATTCCTGCTGGTTTGAATCATTTGAAGTTAGAAATAACTCTTTATTGGAAAATGGTACCATAGTGAACTCAGAGAAAAATCGTTTTTAGCACTTCTAATAACTAGAGAATGCAGCCAGAGTAGAGTTTTAGCTCCTATCTAAATGCCATAGCAACAGCATAAACTTCTCATTATCATTTTAATCTCATGATTCAAGATTATGTTTTTTTTAATATGTCTTTTTTAAACTTAGTAGTGTATCTCAATATTATTAGCATTCGATTTGTGTATAAATTAAGGTTACTTTGTTAAATGTGTTCATGGTTTTCAGATCTCAGTAGGCACTAAAATTAATATAATTTACTAACGGCATTTATTTTGTATGACCTTATCTTATGAAATGTGACCAACAGTCATGCTAGAAATTTGTGTTTCAGAATTGCTTCCTGGGCTGCACTGATCCGTTGTGTTCACTAATTGTTGTATTGTTGTGCTATTAACAGTTCGCATGGACTCATGTCACTTTACTGATAACAGTTACTCAGTCACATCTTGTCATCCAAAATCTGTTTGAAGGCATGATATGGTAAGGGGACAGTATTATGCTGCTTTATATTTAAGTCATAGCACTTTTAAAGCTCTTTTACATTCGACAATGTCTTACAGATTTCTACTAAAATGTACTATTTGTTGTTGCTCTATTCCATTAAAATAGCTTACTGAGTTTTGCTTACTGTTTGACAACTGAAGACAAATGCTTTGTTAACAACTGGAAAGCTTCCTTATTCAGGTTTCAAATAAAATGCAGGAAGTCCTCATAAAAGCACCGAACAATTAATTACATTTTCAGGTGTTACTACACCTTAATATGACTTTTTTTAAAAAAACAAAGAATTGTGTTTAAAAAGAGTGTATTGTTTATGTGGGATGCAAAAAAAAAAAAAAAGAAAAAAGGGAAAGTTTGCTTTTCGGCAAACAATGTGAAAGTTGGGTAAGTTCTACTCTGCCTTTATAATAGGAGTTGGTGTCCAGATTTCGGGTATTTGGAGTTACTTGCTATATAAGCAGTGGGTTGCAGATTCAGAAAGCATTTTTATCAGTTAAAAATTAACTTAAATTATAACAATTATTATAAATTAAAAATAAGAGTGGAGAAAAACTTAAGATTTTAAGAAATCTGGCTATATTTTCTCCACATTCTTTTAAAATACAGTAATTAAAATCTTCTATAATTGATGGGTTTATTCAAGATAAATTTGTTCCCTTGACAGGTTTGTGTTTTTTTAACCAAGATATGTATGTGTGTGTAAACAATTGGAATCATTTTAAGATTGTCTTCCATATACAAACTTTTAGTTGATGGGAGGCAGTTACTGAAATTAGTAGGTTCTGTACAGTTAGTAGGGTTTTAATGCAACTACAGGCTAAGATAGTATTAAAATAATTTTTCCTGAAGGAGTTTGTATTAAGAGCTTGGTGTAAGTTTATCAGATTATACTGTCTGAACAATTGACTCATTTCTCTTTTGAAAGGCTGTTTTTAAAAAATTATACCATTGTAACTTGTTCCTGTCAGCTGAAAAAAATGCACAACGTGAACGTTGTGAGTTAAGTTTTATTTGGAGCCAAATGAGGACTATAGCCTGGGAGAACAGCCTCTCAGATAGCTCTGAGGACCTGCTGCGAAGAGGTCGGAGGGGAGGTCAGTAATACTTGGTTTTAGTGAAGGGGGCACGTGCCAGCAAGCACACATTTTGGCAGAAGGTTGCTGCTGGTCATGGGGAGCAGACGCTTCCGTTAATGATTTTAGTGCTTTTCTAGATATGAGAAGATGTAAGAAATGGGGCTCATAAAATCTTCTCCTAAAAAATATCTAACTCTCTGAAGGACTGTTCTGCCAGTGTTTCCCAGAGCACACAAGTGCCTCATTCCTGATCTCAGTGCTGAACTCCTTTCAGGGTGTGTTGGAGGTCAGCGACTGCAGTGGCTAGTGACCTAATCCTTGTAGAGCCAGATGGCGAGTGACAGTTTTTAGTTGGCATTCCTCATAAAACTGAAATTTGAAAGTCCATAGCTATAGAAATTGATTGTTTAATTTTAAAGTTAAGTTGATTATTTAATATTTTCATTAGCAATATTCTTCTCGTATGTTTATAGATTTTGCTCTGCTTAATTGCTAAATGGGCAAATTTGGTTGGTATTTATTGTGTCTGTTAATTAATCTTTTAGTACGTGCTGTGTTCTGGGCTAGGCTGCAATGTAATCCAAAGGATTATTGCATTGGTTCATTATGAGTCATAAGCTGTAGAAATAGTTGCCACTTAATCATACGGACTTTTTTTTTTTTTAAGGTTCCTTGTTCCAATATCAAGTGTTATTTGCAATGACATAACTGCTTACCTTTTTGGATTTTTTTTTGGAAGAACTCCATTAATTAAGGTAATGGAAAAATACCACAAGCAAACCCTGACCATAACTTAAAAGATTAGCCACTGGAGAAATTCCCAGCCATTTGGTGCTGTTGCACATTTTTGATTTGTGAGGTGCTTTGATTTTCCTTAGTTGCCCTCAGCAGCCACAGTGCAGAGGCAGTGATCTGTATTTCCCAATGATTCCGTCTGGTTCTTCATCAGATACTCTCTTGGCTCCTTGGTCATTTCCCCTCTCTCGTGAAGGCTCATGTCATCTTTTTGCTGGTTTCTTTCCCTTGGCTGTTGTGCGGTTCTTTATTCTGCTTCCCAACAACCCTCTAAACAGGCCTGTCCTTGACTCTGCTTTCCTCTCAAGCCATCTCATTTGTCTCCTCCTTCACCAGATTGTTTGAAAGTGTATATTATACCATTGTCACATACTCATGTCCATTTGAAAGACTTTTATACCCAAATTTGTTTTAAGAAAAAATTTGAGGTCCTACAATAAAACACTGATGAATGATGCAAGTGATAAGGAAAAGTGAAGATAAGGGACAGGAAAGTACACATGAGGAGACCATGTAGTTTTGCCTTAGATTTGGTTCTGTTTATAGTCAGTGGAGGCAAAGAAGAAAATGAAGTAATTTATACAGTTCCCATCTTGGGAAAGAAAGAAAGAAACCAACTCCTCATGGAAAAACAGACCTTTTTCTAGAACTGATTTCTTTTAAAAATAAAAATAAAAAAGCTTTTCACGTTGGGGCTACATAGAGGATTCACTCAGTTCAGATATTGGGCAAAGTCTTTTATAACATTCTGACAAATGCATTAATTGGCTATTTTGATGTAATCACATGAAGGCATTTATGGAGGGACTGAGACAATTGTTGAGATAGAAAACCTGTTTTGTTCAGAGTGATGTAAGGATAGTTTATCATTCCTAGAGGAGTGCGTGGACGGCCTGTCCTTCAAAAACACCTTCCTTAAATTCTTCCCCACATAGGAGTCCAGCACACAGCATTAAGCTGAGCTGTGGGGATACTGGCCAGTAAGCTATATACATTTTTAAAGTCTCTAAAGCTTATTTCAGCACAAGAGCAAGTGGTGAAGTAGTCAAGGATTTTATACCAGCTGAGAAGTTGTTGGCTTAGGAGCCCTCAGAGGCTGTAGAAGAATCTCACTGTCTGATTTTGAACATCAATTTCTAGTGAATTACCAGGCTGGATTAGTTGTATAATATACGCAGATGTAATTAAGCAAGTTAACCCCTAAATCAGTATGATATGGGGGGCTTCCCTGGTGGCGCAGTGGTTGAGAGTCCGCCTGCCGATGCAGGGGACACGGGTTCGTGCCCTGGTCTGGGAAGATCCCACATGCCGCGGAGTGGCTAGGCCCATGAGCCATGGCCGCTGAGCCTGTGCATCCAGAGCCTGTGCTCCGCAACGGGAGAGGCCACAACAGTGAGAGGCCCACGTACCACAAAAAGAAAAAAATTAAAATAAAAAAATATATATATATATGATATGGGTCAATTTAATTCGATGAGCTATCTTTAAAATAATCAGCAGGCACTTCTGAATTTGAGTCAACTCCTACTTCATGACAATAATATTGAATTATCCTAGGAGACATTGTATATCAGTCACTTCTCTATGGCGGAATTGTTGTCAGATTGGTCAAGAAAGCCTTGGTACTTTATAAACTTCAGGACAAGCGCTCATGTAGTTTAGCATATCACCCATTTCTATCTCAGAAACTTCCCTCCGATATTTATTTGGCTTCTGTTCCCATTGATCCACTGAAAGGAACATCACAGAGGCCGTCACTGATCTCCTGACGATCATAGCCCTGTACTGAGTCCTTATCTTACAGAGCACCTCAGCCAGTTAGCACTGTCTACTCCTAAATCTTTTTCTCCTGCCCCTGCTTCACCAAGTTCTAGACTTTCCTCCAGATTTCTCTCCCTGAATGCTCCATGGACTAATAAACAATAGCCGGAATTTGAAACAAACAGTATTCTCAGAAGCCCAATATGTTTCTTCATGGAGAAAGACATATATAGTGACTAAAGGAGGGAGGATATGTGCATACTTGTGAGGCAAATACTGTACCTAGGGCTGTGGAGCTTTTTGCCATTTCAGAAAGAGGACTGTTGTAAGCTTGGCATTTGGGAATATATGAAAATCTGGGGTGCTGCAGAATCCATGTTTTGTTATACTCATTCTATTTTTGATCAGTAGTAGGTCAACACAGACCATGTATACTTAGAATGAATGAATATGTCTCATCCTTATTACATTATTCTGGGGGTTTATATAAGCATGAACATTATGGGACAATTATTTCAGCATAGAGTTTATAGTCCTTTGAGTGAAAAAAGCAAATTGAGGCTATTTACAGAAACAAACATATTCACAGTATGTAGGATGTCTGAAGGCCTAATATGTGTTCGACTCTACTAGAGAGATTTGCACAAATAAATCACCATCATGGACTGAAGGAAAAAGGGTTGCAAAGCCTTTCCAATATGAAAAAAAGAAGGAGAGAGGTACAAGGTATTATGGGAATTTATTGAACATATGTATCTGTGTGTTTTGTGAGTGCAGTAACTCTTTCTAATTCTATTTGGCCTTTTTCAGTTGTCTCCTAAAAAGACTTGGGAAGGATTCATTGGCGGTTTCTTTTCCACAGTCATCTTTGGATTCATTGTGAGTTTCACTAAGATTTTTATTTTATTTATATTTTGAAAAGTGGTAGCAAGTTTATTAGTCTATTCTGAACCTAAAAGAATTAAATCAGAAAATGCTAATAATGTATTAACTGAAGCCCACTAGACGGAATCCACAGGCATACCTCAGAGATATTGCAGCTTCAGTTCCAGGCCACCACAATAAAGCAAGTATTGCTATAACGCAAGTCACGTGAATGTTTTGGTTTCCCAATGCATATAAAAGTTACAGTTACATTATACTGTAGTCTATTAAGTGTGTACTAGATTAAGTCTAAAAAAAACAGTGTATATGCCTTAATTTAAAATATTTTATGGCTAAAAAGTGCTAAGCATCATCTGTGCCTTCGTTGAGTCATAATCTTTTTGCTGGCGGGGGGTCTTGCCCGGATGTTGATGCTGCTGACTGATCAGGGTGGTGGTTGCTGAAGGTGGGTGGCTGAGGCAGTCTCTTGAATAAGACAGCAAGGAGGTCTGCCACATCGATCGTCTCTTCTTTCATGAAGGATTTCTCTGTAGCATGCAAGGCTGTTTGATAGCACTTTACCCTGCTCAGTAGAACTTCTTTCAGAATTGGAGTCAACCTTCTCAAACGCTGCAACTGCTTTACCAACTACGTTTATGTAATATTCTAAATCCTTTGTTGTCATTTCAACAGTCTTCACAGCATCTTCACCAGGAATAGAGTTCATCTCAAGAAACCACTTTGTTTACTCATTCATAAGTAATTCCTCATCCGTGAACGTTTTATAATGAGATTGCAGCAATTCATTCCCCTCTTCAGGCTCCACTTCTAATTCTCTTGCTATTTTACCACATCTGTAGTTACTTCCTCCACTGAAGTCTTGCAGTTGGAAGAATGGTGCCATTAGACTTGTTTGAGGCAGGGTTGCCATAGACCTTCAATTTGTGAAAAACACAGTACCTGTGAAGCACAATAAAGTGAGTGCAATAAAATGAGGTATGCCTGCATTCTATAGCCCAGTAACTCTCATCGTGGCCTCATAACAGAACCACCTGGGGAGCTTACACAACACCTATGTCCCAGCCCTCTTCCAGGTCAATTAACTCCCTCAGCTGATTCTCATATAAAGCTAGGCTTGAGACCTGCCGTTGTGTTTTGGTAGTTTCTAACAGCTGTTCTGCCTTGTGGGTGCACAGGTGCTGGGACGGGTGGTGGCTTTGAATAAAAGCAGAGAATGCAAATGATATTGAAGAGTTCTGTCTCTTTAACACGTACCAGCTGCTTGGCCTAGTGGGTGCTTACTGCTGTGAGTCCAGTTTACAGAAAAAGCTTGTTAAAAATAATTGATGTTTACTTTTAGCTATGAATAATGGATATTGTTAATGTTTTAAAAATTAGTGTACAGTTATGGAATTTATGTTTTTATTCAAAGGTGTCTTGTGAGAAATCAAAAAAGGTACAGAAAAATGGCTGGATATAAGATAAATATACCAAAAAAAATTACTGTCAGGAAGTTTAATTTTTTAAGAGTCTTGTCCCTAACAGTTCTAGAATATATTCTATAGCCAAATATAGAGTGACTAATAACAACATGGAGCTTTGAGAGGGAGCAAATATACGAATAAATGGAAATGGGCCAGGCTGGAGGGGAAAACCACCATAATTCCTGTGTATCAGTGTAGTTCATTCTCAATGAAAATTGCGATAGAATTAAAAAAATTATTCCAGTGTTTATTTGTTAGAATATCAATGAGGTAATAACTGATGAACAGAATAATGAAAAGGGATCTGGTCCTGTCCAATGATTATACATTACGAAGAAGGGATTATTAAGTTAAATACTACTACAAGAATCTAGTATCATTAAAGACAATTTAGAAATACTACAAGAACAGCCATATCATTGGAAGAAAATAAAGAGCTATCCTATAAGAATGTAATGCATGATGAAATAAGCAGGAGGGAGCTTATATATTTTTTAATAAGTAATTTTGAGGAAACTGGTTGTTTGGAAGCAAAATCAACTTATATCCATTTCTAGTGTCATATTTGCACTTCTATCAACCATTTTTGAGCAGTATAATGGTGTGAATGTCTGTAAAAGAAAGAAAATGAACTATTATATAGCAATTTAAATTTGTAATAAGATATTTTGTTTTTATGTATCTTCTTCCATGGCTGAGGACAGCTAGTTTTAAAAATTGCAGTGATGTGTCCAGGGAAAGAATAATTTAGTCAACATTGTCTGGGTTGGTTAAGAACAATGGTGTTTTTCACCTGTGCTGTTTTCTTAGTAATTTTGAATCACTGTTTATTTTTTTAATTGATGAAATTAATATAACCTTTATGCAAGAAACTTTAGTCCTGTACTCTCCCATACCTTTATAATTGTTAGCTTCTGCTGACATTAAATGTGTTCTTAAAAAAAGTAAAACCTTGCTATAATTCTTGTCTAAATGTTCAAATCGGCTTCTTTTTCTAACTTTCCCCTTCCCTCTTTTCCTATACTGAGATTATAATTATACGGATTTCCAAAAAGTTTTGTTTTCTAATGGCTTTTTAAAGTTTTTTATTCCATCAGTTATGGTCAGTTAACTTTGAAAATACATGGCAGGATGTGAATGCGAGGAAAATTTGGCATTCTGTTTCTGGCCTTTCTGACACATAACATATATACGTTTAAAAAATTTTATATATATACACACACGCGCACACACACACACACACACACATACACATACATATATTTTCATGCAATGTTTTACAAACGCTTGCTTTGTTATTTAGGCCGCTTACGTGTTATCCAAATACCAGTACTTTGTCTGCCCAGTGGAATACCGAAGTGATGTAAACTCCTTCGTTACAGAATGTGAACCCTCAGAACTTTTCCAGCTTCAGAGTTATTCACTTCCTCCCTTTTTGAAGGCATTGTTGAGACGGGTAAGATAAACATGGTGGGGATCCTCCCTCCCAAAAATTAAGCTTCATTTATTGCAAGAGATCGATTTCTGCAGAATTTTTAACTCTGTAATACAGATCACTGTCTGCTTGACATCAATCATATATTCTATCCCCTTGTGATTTCCCTTTTTTGTATATAAAGTGAATATTACTGTCACAAACCAGTTGTCTGTTAGAAACTTACTTGCCTAATGGTTTGAATACTGGTGGTAATTTATCTTGAAAACATTTTTAAATGTCTCTTAGATTTCTACAAATCAAACGAGTTATAATGAGTTTCACGTGTAACTGGTATAAATTGACTCAATTTAAAACTTAATTAAAATTCACCAGCTCAAAAATTACTTGATTTTTAGGGGACTTTTACTAGTACAGAAAGCTGCTGTTTCTAAAAATCACTTTCCCTTCCAAAAACACTGCTGCCATTTAAAGGTAACCTTGAAGGATGTTGACATGCTGTCCAGTAGATCCCTGCTGATCTATGCTACCAGGACTAGTGGGTGGTTGGTTAAAGTGGGGAATCAAATAATTGTGTGTGTGTACACATGAATGCATCTGAAACATTTATTATTTATTTATTTATTTGGCCGTGCTACACAGCTTGCGGGATCTTAGTTCCCTGACCAGGAATTGAACCCTGGGCTCTGGCAGTGAAAGCACCAAGTCCTAATCACTGGACCTCCAGGGAATTCCCTGAAATATTTAACTTTTAACTAAAGTTACTTTTTAAGAAGAAGGTTAACCAACAAATTATTTCTCTACTTGAGGGCTCAATACATTGATTCCAAGAATTTTTTCAGTGTCCAAGCCATCTATTATCTGCTGTAAAACTCTTTGATACTGCTAATCTTTGATTGGGGCAAGGCCGTTCCTTTGCGAACAGGTCCAAAGATTGGAGTTCTTAGTGATCTTTCTTAAACCACACCCATTATGCACTCTCTACAATTTGTAGTTTCAGTCTATTTAAAGTGGAATAAGAACTAAGAATTTACAAAATAATTTGGCTGCAGAATTCTTCTCAACTTTTCATAATTGTCTTGCTGATGTTAATTTTGGTAGAAAATAAAGCATTTTATTTTCAGGTGTTTCCACAGCATTTAACTTAATTTTAAGAGAAAGACCAACTTTCCCATCATTTGTCATATAAAATTAAAGTGAAATAAAATACAAGTACAAAATACATTATATAATTACAAAAACAAAGTGCTACTGGTAAAAAACAATGTCAGAAATTAACTGATTCTTGGTAAGCCTATGACCCAAGTGATGTAGAAGTTTCTAGACAAATTAGAAAAGTAGCCTATCAGATTTTAGCACACCAGGCGCTTTCAGTACGCTTACACAGGGAATAGGGAGTGCTGGCTGAATAAGCAGAGTGGTAACGAGAGCTTACACATTTATTTTTTCCTATGATCTTGAAAGTTTGTGAAATTAACAAAAATATGGCATGTGCTTTGACTTAGTGTTTAGATATAATGGCTCTGAGTTTAGGTGGCGTGCTCGAATACATTTTTCATGCAGTTAGCCCCAACCCCTCTCCTTTTTTCTTCCCTCTTTAGGAAACAATAAGCTTGTATCCTTTCCAGATACACAGCATTGCTCTTTCCACATTTGCATCTTTGATTGGCCCATTCGGAGGATTCTTTGCCAGCGGATTCAAAAGAGCTTTCAAAATCAAGGTGTGTGTTTTAGATTCTTTGTTACAGTGTTACAGAATATAATTAGAGAATGTAATATAGTTGGAATTTGGTTCTCTTTTGGTCTCCCGCATTAAGCCCCTGGGCAAAAACTTTTCCACCCTATTTGTGTCAGCCTCACAGAGTATATATTCTTTCTTGTTAGGTTTTGGTCATGCCGTGTTAATACATTTTAAAGTGGTATATCACCCTTTTTTCTAGAAATGGCATGTGTCACTTGATGCTGGGACAGACACAGAATCTTGGTCCTTCAAGTGTTCATCCAAGAATCCAGCTATGAATTGTCTAAGTTTAGTGTCCTGTCACAGTCTCAAGTGAAGGGAAGTGCAAGAGTGCCTTTGGATATGTAACTCTCCATTCTGCTGGACCAGGGGTCAGCAAACTCTTTCTGTAAAGGGCCAAATCATACGCTAATAGCAGCAATATCGCAAACTACTCAGTTCTGAAGTCTTCCACCATAGTGTGAGAGCCCCATGGACAATACATCAATGAGTGAGTGTGGCTGGGTTCTAATAAAACTTTACTTACAAGAAACAGGCAGCAGGCTGGAATTGGTCTGTGGGACATAGTTTGCTGATCCCTGTTCCAGATACTTAAAATTAGCCCTATGTTTTGTTTACCTTAAATTCTCGTAAAGTGAGATATATTTGGCCTATTATCTCAACTCTCCTCACATGGCTTCACTAAGTTAAGACTGAATGTGTGCCATTGGGAGTTAGAGAGTGTCTACTGAAGGTGGGGTGCTCAGGGCAAGCTTCTCTGAGGAGGTGGCGTTTAAGCAGGGATACCAGGAAAGGAAGAGAATGAGTCCTGCAGAGAAATTGAAGGAAGGGAGTTCCAGCAAGTGCAAAGGAGTAGAGGAGATCAGCTGCTGGAAGGGGAAGAGGAACACTGTGGCCATGGTAGGGAGTAGGTGGTCAGACTACAGAGAGTGGTGGCCAGATCCCAGAGGCCAGGGAAATAAATACGCGAACTCAGCGAGCACTTGCAATGGGGAAGATACTACCTTAGGTGGAATGCAATATGCAAAAGTGTACAAGATGTTGTCCCTGTTCTCATGATGCTCACCACCGACTAGGGGAGATAATACACATCCACAAAGAATCGTAGCAATAGCTATGCAAGACGAGAAGCCTGTAAAGGCTGCAAACAGCCAAGTGGGATGGAGTTACCACGGCTCTATTGTGCTTGGGTTAGTAGGGAAGAGAAGGAAGGAAATGTGTTGGCAAAAATTAACCAAAGAGTTTTTCAATAGTTGTTTTAAACAGAGAAATGTTATGTTTAGAATGGTCTTTAATGGTCTCCAATCCAAGGTTTCTTGGTGAATGGTGAGGTTTCTTTTCATGTCTGAAATGAAGGTAGAATCGCTGTTGCATTTTAGAGGTTTTTAGGCTGCTTGAGTAAACGAGAAGGACAATTAGTCATTTACATTTCCTGGGCCCTGACACGTGTAGATGGATCTATACAGGGTCAATCTGCAGAGGCTTACTAACCATTCCCTTAATTTGGCCATTTAATGGACTAACATGTCCCAAATGAACTATCTATTTTGATTTCCTTTTTACCCCAACACATAAAAAAAAGAAATATTTATCACAGTAGTAAAATATTTATTTCAGAGTAAGAACCATTAGGATAAACATGAGCTAGAACCAGTTGTATATCTGTCAACAACACTAAAATAGCTCCCCAAATAGTTTCTGATTAAACAGAAGAGCCAGCTATAAGATTAGATTAGTAATAGCTGATAGCATTTTTGATTTAGAAAATGTTTTATTAACTAAAAAAAGTTAGTGCTAGATTTAATTAATATTTAATTAGTGTTATTTGAAAGCTGTGTGTCAATTCAATAGTCATTCTAACATAGGCACATATTCCAACATGCAGTTTTAATCTGTTGGACATGTTCTAATAAGTTTGTATTTAGTGGGAAAATCCAATAGTAAAGTATTTTCCTTCAAGTCCATGATGTCAAGGAGACATTTACAGGTAGGAATTTTAGAGCAGGTGATTTTTTTGAAAAGTTACTAATATGTTTGTTTTTTTCTGAAGGATTTTGCAAACACCATTCCTGGACATGGAGGGATAATGGACAGATTTGATTGTCAGTATTTGATGGCAACTTTTGTGCATGTGTACATCACAAGTTTTATAAGGTACTTCTAGATTTTTAAAAAATGTTTTATTAGATGATTTCTTGGAGTTCTCATTTCGATAGGCATTAGTTTGAATTCGTTACTTTTTTTGTCATTGGTAATCTATAATAGCGAAGGGAACGGTGGCTCCTGGAACCGTGTCACACTGTAGCCTTGGGCAGTATGATTAAATTATAATTATTTCCCTTACATTTGAACAAGTTAAAAAAATAGTATATGTCATAGTCTAATAGGGCTGAGTTAAGATTCAGTTAGAGTGGGTGAATGGTACTAGATTTGGAACAGCAGGAGATTTAATTTCTCAACTGTGGACATTGTGGTGACAGTGAACCCTAAGAGTTACTTAAAAAGGAGGAGGACATAATGATTCATCCAGTCCACCAGTTATTGCTTGAGTGCCTGTTATGTGTTGGGGCATGTTCTGGGCATGGATATAGCAGAGAACAAAACAAACCAAGTTCCTGTCCTCAGGGCTTATTTTCTTCCTGGGGAGTTGGAGGGAGAAGGGGCAGAAGTGGAGAACAAACAAATGTAGCTTGTCTGGTGGTTATAAGAGCCATGGAGAAAAACAGAGCAGTCCGCAGGATTATGGGTGTGTATGTGGTGGGGGTGGGGGGTGGAGAGGCGGGGAGGGGTAGGTGGAGGGTGTTGCTGTTTTATATGGGGTGCTTTATTCTCATTACTAAACTTTAATGTTTTGGATCTGCCCTGAAATGCCAGTTTGAGGTGTGAAAGCTAACCACATCAACCACATGTTTACTTTATATGCCATGGCCTCTACTGGTGTCTGAGCCTAGAAAACCTGTATTTCCTTTAGAGTTATGTGGATTGAAACTCATATTTATAGGTCTCTAAATATGCATTTTAAATATATACTCATAGTAGTGTGAGCATTTTTGTATTAACTTTTATTTTCCTTGAGCCGTCTTGTTAGGAGTTTATCTATTTCATTAATCTTTTCAAAGAATCAAATTCTGACTTCACCTTTCTCTGTTGTGTATTTGTTTTCTATTTCATTGATGTCTACTCTCATCTTTCATTCCTTTATCTTTTTTAAAAACTGTATTGCCGTATAGCTGATTTACAATGCTGTGCTAGTTTCAGGTGTAGAGCAAAGTGATTCAGTTTTACAAATATTCATTCTTTTTCAGACTATTTACCCATATAAGTTATTATAGAATATTGAGTAGAGTTCCCTGTGCTATACAGTAGGTCCTTGTTGGTTATCTATTTTATATATAGTAGTGTGTGTATGTTAATCACAAGCTCCTAATTTATCGGCCCCCCACACCATGTTTCGCCTTTGGTAACCATAAGTTTGTTTTCGAAATCTGTGAGTCTGTTTCTGTTTTGTAAATAAGTTCATTTGTAAAAATTAGATTCCATATATGAGTGATATCATATGGTATTTGTCCTTGTCTGACTTACTTCACTTACTTTACTTAGTATGATAATCTCTAGGTCCATCCGTGTTGCTGCAAATGGCATTATTTTGTTTTTTTATGGCTGAGTAATATTCCATTGTATATATGTACATCTTCTTTATCTACTCCTCTGTCAATGAACATGTAGGTTACTTCCATGTCTTGGCTATTGTACCATAGTGCTGCAGTGAATATTGGGGTTGCATGTATCTTTTTGAATTATGGTTTTCTCTGAATATATGCCCAGGAGTTGGATTGCTGGATCATATGGTAGTTCTATTTTTAATTTTTTAAGGAACCTCTGTAGTGTTCTCCACAGTGGGTTTACCAATTTACATTCCCACCAACAGTGTAGGAGGGTTCCCTTTTCTCCACACCCTCTTTAGCATTTATTGTTTGTGGACTTCTTGATGATGGGCATTCTGACTGGTGTGAGGTGATACTTCATTGTAGTTTTTTAATTTTTTAATTTTATTTTTTTATACAGTAGGTTCTTATTAGTTATCCATTTTATACATATTAGTGTATACATGTCAATCCCAATCTCTCCATTCATCGCACCACCACCACCACCACCCCACCAGTTTCCCCCCTTGGTGTCCATACGTTTGTTCTCTACATCTGTGTCTCTGTTTCTGCCCTGCAAACCGGTTCATCTGTACCATTTTTCTAGGTTCCACATATATGCATTAATATACGGTATTTGCTTTTCTCTTTCTGACTTACTTCACTCTGTATGACAGTCTCTAGATCCATCCACGTCTCTACAAATGACCCAGTTTTGTTCCTTTTTCTGGCTGTACCTCACTGTAGTTTTGATTTGCATTTCTCTGATAATTAATGATGTTGAGCATCTTTCCATGTGCTTCTTGGCCATCTGTATGTCTTCTTTGGAGAAATGTCTATTTAGATCTTCTGCCCATTTTTTGACTGGGTTGTGTTTTTTTGACATAGAGCTGCATGAGTTGTTTGTATATTTTGGAGATTAATCCCTTGTTAGTCTCTTCATTTGCAAATATTTTCTCCCATTCTGTGGGATGTCTTTTCGTTTTGTTTGTGGTTTCCTTTTTCTGTGGAAAAGCTTTTAAGTTTAATTAGGTCTCATTTGTTTATTTATTTTTGTTTTTATTTTCAGTACTCTAGGAGGTGGATCCCAAAAGATATTGCTGCAATTTATGTCAAAGAGTGTTCTCCCTATGTTTTCCGCTCAGAGTTTTATAGTGTTCGGCCTTATATTTAGGTCTTTGATCCATTTTGAGTTTATTTTTGTGTATGTATAGTGTTAGAGAATGTTCTAATTTCATTCTTTTACATGTAGCTGTCCAGTTTTCCCAGCACCACTTATTGAAGAGACTGTCTTTTCTCCATTGTATATTCTTGCCTCCTTTGTCACAGATTAATTGACCATAGGCGTGTGGGTTTACTTCTGGGCTTTCTATCCTGTTCCATTGATCTATATTTCTGGTTTTGCATCCTTTATCTTTCTTTAGGTTCAATTTTCTGTTCCTTCTCAAGCTTCTTGAGATAAAGCTTAGATTACTGATTTTCAGCTTTCTTGTGTAATATATTTATCTAACATTATATATTTCCTCTTAACTACTGCTTTTTGAGTGCTCTTTTTAAGTACTTTCAAGTATTCTCATCCCACATGTTATATGTGTAGTTTCATTTTTCAGATACAAATATTTTCTGATTTCCAGTTCTATATCTTCTTTGACATGGGATTATTTAGAAGTATATTAGAAGTATATTGATTTGCTTCCAAAGAAATGGAGATTTTCTCATTCTCCTTCCTTTTTTGATTTTTGCTTTAATTCCACTGTGGTCAGAAAACATACTCTTTATTACTTCAGTATTAATATTTGTCATGACTTCCTTTGTGCCCAGGCACATTGTCTACTCAGATATACATTGTATGTACACATGAATCAAATATGCATTGTGCAGTTTCAGGATTAGTGTTGTAAGTCAACTGGGTGAAGTTTAGCTAAATCTTCTGTACTGAATTTTTTGGTTTGTTTTTCCATCTGCTTGTTCTGTATCAGTTACGAAGAGAGCTTTGTCAGAATCTCCCAGTTTTTGCTTTATATACGTTGAGGTTGTATTAGGTGTCCACACATTTAGAACTCGTGTCTCACTGTTGAATCACTCTTAGTATCATTCTATAATGCCCATCTTTATATACTACTTGTTTAAAGCTTATTTTGTTGAATATAAGTATAGCTACATCAGCCTTCTTCTTAATTGTGTTTGCATAATATTTCTTTGTCTATCCTTTTATTTTTTGTGTGCCTTTTTCCTTATATTTAAAGTGTGTTTCACTCTTTTCTTCTCACAAGGATTTTCTTTTTTTTATAACCCAGCTGACAATCTTTGTCTTTTTAATTGGAGTATTTAATCCATTTGCATATGATTTATTTACTGATATATTTGAGTATTAGTAATTAGTGGCTTTAAATCCTTAGAACTCTTTATCTGCAGAAGATGGCAGCTTTTAGAGCATTAACTCATACTTTTTTTTTTTTTTTTGATCTGCTGTTCTCTCAGTAGGGAAAAGTTGTGCTGAGCCATGTTGTCCTCCATTTGAAAGTACACATTTAGACGATTAGAAATACAGTGCTAGAGCCAGAGTGCAACTAGCTGGAAGCCCCTGCTGACAATTTTGCATTTAGCTGAAGTTGCTAGAATAGCATTCCTTTTCTCTGTGGGCCCTACTCTGGGTTTATGTTAGGAAGTTGCTGAATCTTTTGAAGAAACGTAAGGCAAGTTGTGTCCTGACTTGAGTAGACTGTAGCTGCGAGAGACATATGGCTTCAGTTTCTGGCAAATGAGTTGAGCCACGTGTACAAAGGTGACCCATGGGACAGCTAATCCGTGCTATTGTGCAATAAGTCATAAATTTAATTACCCATGTAGATGTCTTTCTCAGAATTCTGTGCCATTCTCCATCTTGCTTTTTCTCATTGGATTTCCCTAATCCCTCTCCACAAAATGTAAGCCCACTCTGCTTTTCCTATTCAAGTGGATTGTAGAAATTGCAAAGAACAATACATCTACATCACAGTTTGAATTAGGTTCATTCTGAATTTAACAAAATAGCACTTTAGCAGTGTAAGTGCAGAAACACAAGTGATCTCCAGCTTATAAATGGGTTGAGTTCTAGTGTGCAAAGATAGGAAATTGCAATCCCCTTACTGTCATGGTGTCTCTGGAGGGTGGGAATCCTGGTTGGGGTCTTTTCTGACCCAGAGTGCACCATCAGAAGGTGCAGAGAGAAGGGCTGGCATGGGGATGTTGGAGGAGCTTCCCCAGAAGGAGCCACCCAGGGAGAGGCCCCTGCACAGGCTGGTATGATACCTGTTGGAGAGCAGTGTCACTGCCCAGTGGATACTTTACTTAACAATGCCTGGGCTTATTTCCTCCCCAGTGGGGATGCTGGGCAAGACGGGCAGGGCTCTCCACCTGCTAAAGGAGATCCGCTTTTATTTTGTTTCCTATATTGGGGTTTACCTAAGACCTTCTTTGAAAAAAGGCTGTTGTTCCCATTGTAGATCCCAGGTGGGGGCTTCAGGGCTGGGCTCGGGAAGTGTTCCCCGATGGTATTTCTTCAACAGGGTACCTTCCCTGTCTGACGTTTCTTTGAAGCTAAAGACTTAAATTATGTCTTCATGTTCTCTTTTAGTTTATCCTCATCAGGAATGGTCCTTTTTTTTACAGAATGGTTTCCGTGTCTTGTCCAATCTCAGGATTTGCCTTTTTGCAGATTTTTGTGGAACTTAGATCTGCACTCCCTAAATTGCCTCGTGTTCCTGTCTTCTGTGTTTGCACATTCTTCCCACATCTAGACTGTATGCCTCTCAATGCAGATAGTTCTAGGGTTTTTTTTTTTTCTCCCTTTGACACTAACGTTGGGCATTAAAGTGGGCTCTGATCAAGAGCTGTTCCGATTCTGTAAAGATTGATCCTCTGCACTTAAATGCATGGTTTATTTTAAATTACAAGTATATGCTTCCTTTAGCTCTCTTAAAATAATAGTGTGAACTTTGTCTTTTCTGCTCTGTTATCAGGGGTCCAAATCCCAGCAAAGTGCTACAGCAGTTGTTGGTGCTTCAACCAGAACAGCAGTTAAATATATACAAAACGCTGAAGACTCATCTCATTGAGAAGGGAATCCTACAGCCCACCTTGAAGGTATAACTGGATCTGGAGAGGGAAGGACTGACAGTAAAGAATTCTACAGGAAAGCACCGACAGATGACATTTTGTAATTGTACAGAAAAGTGTCGAAAATGCAATAGATTGAAGTTTTACAGACATGAATGTTTCTTCTCTGAAATTACTGTGAATATTTAACACTTACTTGATCTAAGTTATGAAATAAGTAGCAAATGCCAGGCAAAATATCCTGTACTTTTTCTAAGTGTATTTTCTGATGTTAACTTCCTTCCCATTACTTGCTAGGTTTCATCACTTAAAAGACTTGTGTTTTAAAGAGTCACAACACTATGAGTAAATTGAGGATGTCTTGAGATTGCACCTGGCAAAGTGCCCTTTGCACAAATATTTACTTTTGTAGTCGGAGTGGCTCTTCATTTCAGCAAAATGTTTTATGTAAGGCACGATAGGAAGTTAGTTCTCCTCTACTTCCTCCTCTTTCAGTCTGAAGTATTTTCTGAAGGGCTGAGTTGGATCCAAAAAAGAAAGACTGTCCACTTTTCAAAGAAGTAAGTAATCATTTGCCAGCGAAAAACATTCCACTTTTAGGTGAGTTTGAAATTCAAGAGAGAGGCTGAAATTTCTACCATTATTGGTTTGCCAGAAAGAGCAGACATCAGACTCTACTTTGATTGAATTGTCTGGAAAAACATAACCTTCTCAAAAACTTTCAAGAGAAACACAGGAGAATTCTGCTATGAAGAACATATGTTCCCATCCTCCACCCATGATCACAACAGACAGTAGCTCAGGAGGCAGCACTGGATGATGACACATGCATAGCCCACCTCTTGGTTGAGTTCTCCACTTTTGTTTCCCTGTGAACTGGTTTCCATAAGTTCTGTAGCCACGAGCATCAGTACATAGGGTAGTGAGTAGGGGTGGTGAATGAGGCAGAGAAGGGGGTGCTCAGCTGAGCCAGAGTGACCCGTCCCTGGATGCGGCTCAGCACACCTGGGTCCTAGGCACCTACCTCTTGGTTCCCGTGAAGCCCACTGGACCCTCACCTGGGAAGAAGCGAGATCTGCCTGGAAACCCATTCCCAGACTAACTCCATGGTAGCAGCTAATTTTTATCACATTCTTCTTTCACATCATGTCAGAAAATCTGAGGCCATCAGCTGATTTTTTTTTTTTTCTTTCAACAATGAAAATCAAGCAGAAGTGATTCCCACCAAGAACAAAAAGCACACGAATGCCAAACCTTTCCTTTGGGGGACTGGACACTGTAACCAGATGAGAATAAATTTCTTCTCAGTGGATGTAAATAAGCTATTGTTGCTGTGTGCTCTCTACAGCTGTATTTATTGTATTGTACAGTCAGCACTGAAACCTTCAAAAATTGCCTAGTGCTCCTTGGCTAAATGTTCAGAGGAAAAATAGATATATTTTAAAGAATGTTTTGCTAATGAAAAGAGTAAATATTTTTGTTTAAATCAGAAACAAATTTTAATTCTTTTATATTTCTGTTCTATTACTCAAAAAAAAAAAAATTGCAGATATGCCTGGGTTCCACAGATGTCATCTATAACTAGCAGCCTCATCATGTGTACTACAGGATTATGGTGGATATAGTTAAAGTCAGTCCCAAGAGTCTCATTTCTTGGCGTGGCATGCACTCAGTCAATTCATCGCCACTGGATGTGTGCAGTCAGCATTATTTCACACTATTCCATAAAAATTTAGAATTGGCATTGGAGGTATTATTACAGAAGGAAGTGATTATTTTTAAAATCAGGCTACCTTTAAGTTAATTTTCAACATTGCTCATTTTTACTTGCTGCATTAAAAGCTCCAAATGTAGATCATAAAAGAATTTACTTACCAAAATTTAAAAAATAAAATTAAAATTTTGTAATAGGAACTTATGTTGAAAACATGGTGAATTGCACCGTAAGAACTTGGAGATATGCAGTTCCCTCTGCATTTTTCTTTAAAGTGATGAGTGAGGCACTGCAAAACAGAATTATGAGCACATTACTGAATACGTATTATAAAATCAATATTATGGTAAACAAAATATGAAGCTAGAAATATTTGGGGTCACAGTAATAGCTATCCTCAAATACATTTAGAGTTGGATGATGTATATTATTCTATATGTAAAAAAGTAAATTCTTAATTTTAACAACACTCTAAAGGTTGACGTTTTTAGTGTACTTTTATAGCATGTATATTAAAATAGAATATATTTTATCAAGAATATACTTTAGGGCTTCCCTGGTGGCGCAGTGGTTGAGAGTCCGCCTGCCGATGCAGGGGACACGGGTTCGTGCCCCGGTCCGGGAAGATCCCACATGCCGCGGAGCGGCTGGGCCCGTGAGCCATGGCCGCTGAGCCTGCGCGTCTGGAGCCTGTGCTCCGCAACGGAAGAGGCCACAACAGTGAGAGGCCCGTGTACCGCAAAAAAAAAAAAGAAAAAAAGGAAATAAAAAAATATACTTTAGCTAAGATTGCCATAAAACCCTGACTTTGATCATTTTTATATTTGCACTCTGAAGAGGGTTTATATTCCAGTGTAGCAATGTGATGGCAGAAAAATGAAAGACTAGGAACTTCCTTTACAGTAATGGCTAATTGTTCCAAATTTGCTGTTTGGAGAGGTACTCTAATGGTACTAACTGCTTAGTACAAATGTTTCCTCAGTGCTTTTCCCCTTGTGGTGGTGGGTATACATTTTACTGTCTGAGAATAAAAAGACCACACCCACACACACGCACACACCACTGTTTTATTCTCTTTTATAGTATCTCTTCATTTGTAATTTGGTTTGAACAAAGATAGTACCACCTTGTTCAGGGGAAAAGAAAAAGTGGAAACAGTGTATACTGTATATGGGTGGGAGATAGCTTTTGATATGTGTCAATCAGTTCGCTGAACCTTTTACTGAAACTGAGATAGGAAAATAAAACTGAAACAAATCACATTTTGACTCTGTTGTGCCATTTTCTCTTTGGAGAGGAAACATTCATTCAACTAGTGTTTACAAAATGACAAATACAGAAATACTGTATGCTGTGTATATTTCATCACCGATACCTACAGTGACATCTTCAGGGCTGGGAATAAATAAGTTCTGGTGATCACTGAACATGTGTGTTTGTCTAGAGGTGATGTCCTCTTAATTGAAAGAGCACCGAATTTCTAGGGTACTTTTTAGTTTATAATTACGTATTTATTTTTGTGAATCTTTGATCCAGTCACCACTAGAGCTTTAAGCTACTTGGACAGTGAGAGGCGTCTGTTTTGATGGCCACTGTGTTCTGGCTCAATGCCGGCAACTCCCTAGGCCCTCAAGCTTCTGAACAAATGAAAGGTTTGGGGTCTGAAGACCCAACTGTGTACATTCCCATTTGTGTCTCTTGGACAGCCCCTCCACACTCATCCCAGTTTTCAATTTTGTGTGGTTCTAAGACAGGCTTCATTATTCTTAGTTCCTAGGGTTGTTTTAAGGGTTAAGTGAAAACTCATATGAATGTGCCTTTGTGTTCAACATAGAGGAGTTGATCCTGAGTTCCTTCCTTCTTCCTATCTGCTCCTTTCCTGTTGTCCGTCTCCACTGGGAAGAGACAGTTTGATAGGACCGAACAGAAAGGTAAGCACGTCTCTGGTCACATCTGATTTAGGTAGTGTTAATGTAAGTGTTCCTTGAATGGACACCATCATTCTGACCTCCATGGAGGAGCTGTCTGTCCTACAGAAAGTCCACAGCCAGATCTTGCCACTGGCTCCTGAAACTTAAGAGCTTACAATTCACTCCTTGGGCGGAGGGGGGCTCTATTTGGGAATCTGCGTGTAGTGGCTGCAAATAAAAGCAGATCTAGACAATTTAACCAAAATCAAAAGCCTGTCCTACCTTAATTCCATTGTCTTCCTGCACAGAAGGGGAGAAGGTTTTAGAATCATCAGATAACAAGGAGAGTCATTTAGTAAGGGCCGATAAACGGAATGTTATCTGTTGATGGCAAATTGAGTTTCCAAAATGAGCTGAGAGAATACAGTCTGGTCCTCTAATGTGTACAACGGACATGGGCGGTAAAGCAGCCTTGTTTCCCAGAGAGAGAAAATCATTGAGGGACAGCCTGCCCAAAGATGTCCTCTTGGGGAGAGAATGAAATGTCAAACTGCTCTGTCAAACTTACAGGACGACAGGTTATGGATTTGGGGTTTAAGCTCTTAGACTCTCCTTTTCCACTGTGTGTCCAGCTTGAGTTTAATGGATCCAGGTGGTTTTCAAGAAGGTTCATTGTCAAACTTTAGACAGGACTTAGAAAAGTGATAAGTTTGGAGAACATTCTTGAGTAATAAGTATATTTTTGATCAGTTTTAATAAATCTCAAAACTTTGTGAAGGAACCAGAAGCTTCAGCTAGTACAGGTAAGATAGACACATTTGAATCATTAGCAATTCTGTTTTTTTTCAATAGCTTTATTGAGATATAGTTTATGTACCATAACACTGTGCAACTATTACCACCTCTGATTTGAGAATATTTCCATCACTCCAAAAAATTCCCTGATGCCCATTTGCAGTTAATCGTCACTCCAACCCCCAGCTTTAGGCAACCACTGATTTGCTTTCTGTCTCTATAAATTTGCCTTTTCTGGACATTGCGTGTAAATAGAATCATACACTATGTAGTGTTCTGTGTCTGGCATAATATTTTTGCATGTATCAGTACTTTGTTCTGTTTTATTAATACCGTATTTTGATGACCCATTTTCCTGTTGATTATTTGGGTTATTTCCAATTTTTGGTTCTTATGAGAAATGCTGCTGTAAATACTTGTGGACATGTCGTGTGGGCATGTCTGCATTTCTGTCAGATTTCTAGGGTGGAATTCCTGGGCCGTATAGTAAGTTTATGTTTAACTTTTAAAGAAATGGCCAAACTGTCCAAAGTGGCTATACAATCTTACATTCCTACTGCAGTGTACAAGGTTCCAGTTTCCTTACATCCTCACCAAAACTCAGCTTTGTCTTTTTAAAGATAGCCTTTCTAGCTGGTGTCCAAGGTGGTTTTAGTTTGCATTTCCCCAATGGCTATTGGTATTGAGCATCTTTTCATGTGCCACTTGTATACCTTCTTTGATAAAATGTTCATATCTTTGCACATTTTTACATTTGATGTTTTTTCTTAAGTTGTAAGACATCGTTATATATCCTGGAATATAAATCCCTTATCAGATATATGACAACAAATATTTTCTCCAAGGCTGTGGCTTTTTTCTTTTTTCCTTCATTCTTAAGACAATTTAGAGCAGTTTAAGGTTCATGGGGAAACTGGGGGGAAGGTACAGAGATTGCCCATATACCCTCTGCTCTGCCCCACCCTCCAGCCCTGCCTACCACATGCAGAGCCTCTCCCACTGTCAGTATCCCCAACCAGAATGGTACGTTTCTTACAACTGATAAACCTACAGTGACACATCAAAGTCACCCAAAGTGCATAGTTCACATTATGGCTCATTCTTGGTAGTGTACATTCTTTGGATTTGGAGAAATGTATGACATGTACCCATCACTATCGTTCCATACAGAGGATTTTCACTGCCCTAAAAATCCTCTGTGCTTCCCCTATTCATTCCTCCTACACACCCCCAACCCCTGATCTTTTTACCGTCTCCATTGTTTTGCCTTTTCCAGAATGTCATACAGTTAGAATCATACAGTATGCAGCCTTTTCAGATTGGCTTCTTTCACTTAGTAATATGCATTTAAGATTCTTCCATGTCTTTTCATGGCTTTAACTCATTTCTTTTTAGTGCTAAATGATATTCCATTGTCTGGATGTACCATAGTTATTTACCCATTCACCTACTGAAGGAATCTTGCTTGCTTCCAAGTTTTGGCAAAAATGAATAACGCTGCTGTCAACATCAGTGTGCAGGTTTTATTTATTTATTTATTTATTTATTTATTTATTTATTTTTGCGGTACGCGTGTTTCTCACTGTTTTGGCCTCTCCCGTTGCGGAGCACAGGCTCCGGACGCGCAGGCTCAGCGGCCATGGCTCACGGCCCAGCCGCTCCGCGGCATGTGGGATCTTCCCGGACCAGGGCACGAACCCGTGTCCCCTGCATCGGCAGGCAGACTCTTGACCACTGCGCCACCAGGGAAGACCAGTGTGCAGGTTTTTTGACGGACATAATTTTTCAACTCCTTTGGGTAAATACCAAGAATTGTGGTTGCTTGATCACATGGTAAGAATATGTTCAGTTTTGTCAGAAACCACCAAACTGTCTTCCAAAGTGGCTGTACCATTTTGCATTCTCACCATCAATGAATGAGGGTTCCTATTGTTCCACACCCTTGTCAGCATTTGGTTCTGTCAGTGTTCTGGATTTTGGTCATTTTATACATAATGTAATGTTTTAACTTGCATTTCCCTGATGACATATGGTGTGGAGCATCTTTTCATATGCTTATTTGCTATCCGTATATCTTCTTTGGTGAGGTGTCTGTTAATGTCTTCAGCCCATTTTAAAATCAGGTTATTTTCTTACTGTTGAGTTTTAAGTGTTCATGGTATATTTTAGATAACAGTCCTTCATCACATTTGTCTTTTGCAAATATTTTCTACTAATCTGTGGCTTGTCTTCTCCTTCTCTTGACAGTATGTTTTGCAGGACAAAAGTTTTTACTTTTAATGAAGTCTGCTTTACCAATTCTTTCTTTCATGGATTGTGCCTTTGATGTTGTAACCATGATGTACCAACAATTTTAATGTTGTAAATCACTGCCATACCCAAGGTTATCTAGGTTTTCTGTTAAATTCTAGTTTTATAATTTTGCATTTTACATTTAGGTTTATGAACCATCTTGAGTTAATTTTTCTAAAAGGTGTAAGGTCTGTGACTAGATTCATTTTTTTGCATGTGGATGACCAGTTGTTCCAGTACCATTTGTTAAAAGACTATCTTTGCTCCATTGTGTAGGCTTTGTTCCTTTGTCAAAGATCTGTTGACTGTATTTATGTGCTTCCATTTCTGGGCTCTGTATTCTGTTCCATCGATCTATTTCTCTGTTCTTTCACCAATACCACACTGTCTTGATGATTGTAGCTTTATGGTAAGTCTTGAGGTCAGGTAGTGTCGGTCCTCTAAGTTAGTTTTCCTACAGTATTGTCCTGGTATTCTAGGTCTTTTGCCTCTCCATATGAACTTTAGAATCAGTTCACTGATAGCCACAAAATAACTTGGGATTTTGATTGGGATTGCATTGAATCTACAGATCAAGTAGGGAAGAAGTGATATCTTGACAATATTGAGTTTTCCTATCCATGAACATGGAATCTCTCTCTCCATTTATTTATTCTTTGATTTCATATACAGACACACCTCATTTTATTGCACTTTGCAGATTTTGTGTTTTTTTTTTTTTTTACAGATTGAGGTTTAGTGACAGCCCTGCATTGAGCAAGGGTTGGAGCTATTGGAGCTATTTTTCCAACAGCATTTGTTCACTTGGAGTCTCTGTATCACAAATTGGTAATTCTCGTGATATTTTAAACTTTTTCATTATTATATTTGTTATAAATATCAAACTAATGGATGACGAGTTGCTTCTTATGGATGAGAAGTGGTTCCTTGAGATAGAATCTACTCCCGGTGAAGATGTGAAGACACAAAGGATTTAGAATGTTACATAAAGCGATTCATAAAGCAGCAGCAGGGTGTGAGAGGACTGACTCTAATTTTGAAAGAAATTCTGCTAAGGGTAAAGTGCTATCAAACAGCATTGCATGCTACAGAGAAATCGATTATGAAAGGAAAAGTCAATCATCAATGGGGCAAAATCATCATTATTTTAAGAAATTGCCTCAGCCACCCCAACCTCAGCAACCACCACCCTGATCAGTCAGCAGCATCAACACTGAGGCAAGATCCTCCAGCAGCAAAAAGATTGCAGCTCACTGAAGGCTCAGGTGATGGTTAGCATTTTTAGCAATAAACTAGTTTTCTTTTGGCTGCACAGCATGCAGGATCTTAGTTCCCCAAACAGGGATCAAACCCCCTGTGGTGGAAGTGCAGTCTTAAGCACTGGACTGCCAGAGAAGTCCCTATACCTAAGTATTTTATTTTGGGGGTTGCTAATGTAAATGGAATTGTGTTTTTAATTTCAAATTTCACTTGTTCATTGCTGGTATATAGGAAAGTGATTGACTGTTTTATACTACCCTTATAATCTGCAAACTTCCTATAATTGCTTATTAGTTCTAGGAGTTTTTGATCAAGTTTTTGGGGGGTTTTCTACATACGATCCTGTCATCTGCCAACAAAAACAGTCATGTTCCCTGCTGTATACTTATTTCTTTTTTGTGTCTTATTGCATTAGGTAGAACTTCCAGTATGATGTTGAGGAGCAGTGAGACATCCTTGCTTTGTAGCTGATTTTAGTGATAAAGCTTTGAGTTTCTCACCATTGAGTACAATGTTAGCTGTAGTATTTTTAAAGATAGCCTTTATCAAGTTGAGGTGGTTCTCCTTCTATTCCTATTTTACTGAGAGTTTTTTTTTTTTATCATGAATGAGTTGGATTTTGTCAAATGCTTTTTTATTTTTGCATATGATATGACCATGTGATTTTTCTTTTTCAGCTAAATGATGTGATGGATTACATTAATTGATTTTCAAATGGTGAACCAGTCTTGAACACTTGAAATAAATCTCACTTGGTTATGGTACATAATTCTTTTTATACATTGTTGGATTTGATTTGCTAATATTTTGTTGAGGATTTTGCACCTATGTTCATGAGAGATTGGTCTGTAGTTTTCTTATAATGTCTTTGTCTGGTTTTGGTACTAGGGTAATGCTAGCCTCATAGAATGAGTTAGGAAGTATTCCCTCTGCTTCTGTCCTCTGAATAAGATTGTAGAGAATTGGTGTAATTTCTCCTTGTTTGGTAGAATTCACCAGTGAACCCACCTGGGCCTGTTGTTTTCTGTTTTAGAAGGTTATTATTTCTTTGATAGATATACGCCTATTCAGACAATTTCTTCTTGTGTGAGCTTTGGCAATTTGTGCCTTTCAAGGAATTGGTCCATTTCATCTAGGTTATCAAATTTGTGGGCATAGAGTTGTTCACAGTGTTGCTTTATTATCTTTTTAATTTCACAGGATCTGCAGTGATGGCCTCTATTTCTTTTCTAATATCAGTAATTGGTGTCTTCCCTCCTTCTTCCTCTCTTTCTCCTTTTTTTCTTTTAAGGTAGACTGGCTAGAGGCTTATTGATTTTTATTGGTATTTTCAAAGAGCCAGATTTTGGTTTCACTGATTTTTTGGTATTGATTTCCTATTTTCAATTTCACTAATTTCTGATCTAATTCATATCATTTCTCTTCTTCTGCTTACTTTGGATTTAATTTGCTCTTCTTTTCCTGGTTTCCTAAGGTGAAACCTTAGGTTATTGATTTTTTGTCTTCTCTAATACATGCATTCAATGGTATAAATCTCCCTCTATGCACTACTTTCACTTACAAATTTTGGTAAGTTGCGTTTTCATTTAGCTCAAAATATTTTAAAATTTCTTTTGAGATTTCTTCTTTGGCTGATGTGTTATTTAGAAGTGTGGTGTTTAATCTCCATATATTTGGGGATTTCTAGTTTAATTCCTTTGTGGTCTGAGAGCGGACATTATATGATTTCATTCCTTTTAAATTAAGATGTATTTTATGGCCCAGAATGTGGTCTATTTTGGTGAATTGCATGGGAGCTTGAGAAGAATGTGTATTCTGCTGTTGTTGGGTGTATATGGGTGTCAATTTTATCCAGTTGATTGACGGTGCTGTTGAGTTCAACTATGTCTGTACTGAATTTCTGTCTGCTGCCTCTGTCCATTTCTGATAGTGAGGTGTTGAGGTCTCCAACTATGATAGTGTATCCATCTGTTTCTCCTTGAAGTTCTATCTCATCATTCCCAGGGTGCTAGTGCAGGCTGTTGCCGTCAGCTACTTTCTTAACAGATACCTTCTTGAGAGTATATTCAAAAGTGGCCTGTCTCTAAATCAAAGAAACATTTTAAAGAGGGCTTGTAGGTGACCGAGAAAGGAGTGAGGGTTGGTTGGTGCTGTTCCCTGAGAATAAAAACCAGTTGGACGCATTGCTGGAGTGAATGTAAAACAGTTTGATGGTTCCTCAACATGCTAAAGATTTACCATATGATCCAGCAATTCCAGTCTTTGGTATATACCCAAGAGAAATGAAAATGCCCATCCACACAAAAACCTGTACATGAATGTTTACAACAGCATTACCTACAATAGTAAGAAAGTAGAAGCAAACTAAATGTCCATCAAGTGGGAAATGGATAAATAAAATGTGGTATATCCACACAATGGACTAAAGTACTTGGCAATACAAAGGAAGGAAGTTCTGATACATGCTACAATATGAATGAATCTCCAAACTACTATGTTCACTGAAATGAGATAGTTCCTAAAGACCACATATTACACAATTCCATTATACAAAATGTCCAGAATAGGCAAATCTATAGACAGAGGGTAGATTAGTGGCTGCCAGGGGGTGGGGAAAGAGAGAATGGGGAGTGACGGCAAAAGGTGTGAGGTTTCCTTTGGTGTGATGAAAATGTTCTGAAATTAGACGATAGTGATAGTTGCACAACTGTAAAGATACTAAACCCATTAAGTTGCATACTTTGATGAATTTTACAGTATGTTAATTATATCTCAATATAGTTGTTTAAAAATCTGACTAGAGAATCTGTAATGGTAGGATCTACAGAGGAAGGTGTTTCGGGTCTGGGGAGGGGTGGGAAAGGGATGCCAGTTGACTCTGCCACTGGGGACCCCACAGCTTGTTCAGTCTCCCATCCTTGCTATCTGATGGGCAGCGCTGAGGGATGGGTGGCTCAATACTGCAGGGTGGTCAGGGAAGGCTTCCCTTAGAAGGTGACCATTGAGACATGACTGAAACGGGTGAGGGGTTGGGGGAGCACAGCTGGGTTAGGAGCCACAAGGCAGAGGTTACGGTGGGGCGGGGGGGGGGGGGCGGGTGCGGGCGCAGGCGTGGCAAGTATTCGAGCAGACTAGCAGAGTGAAAGAGGGGAGGAGGTGAGGAGACCTGCAGGGTTTTAAGCAGGGACTGACAGGATCAGGTATCTTAGTGGGCTTGCCTGGCTGCTGAGTTGAGAATGGACCATAGCGGCAAAGGCAGAGGTAGAAAAATATTCACTTTGCTGTACAGCAGAAACTAACACAACATTGTCAATCAACTATACTCCAATAAAGACTAATAAAAAAAAGAAGCCCACAGCCAGCCCCAAACTAAGGATGAATTCACTCACACTTTATGTCAGCAAATGCAAAGTCTGGGTTGGAGTATCCACATTTAAAAGGAGGAATATGCAAATTAATGCTATGACACCAACACAAAACAAAGGCAGGCAGGTAAGAAGGCAGGAAAGTATTCACACATGACCAAGAACCCAGTCTGGAGGGAAAACAACCCTAAAAGAAGAGAATTTTCTGGAAAGCCTTTGTATTATGTAACTTACTGAAAACATATATGAATTCAATAAAGGATCAAAGATGAGATGATATAAAAATACAATGATATGAAAATGAAGATCACAGAGCTAAGAAAACCAGTTGTGATGACAGTGTCCTTCTTACTGAATTAGACACGGTGAGAAATGTAATAGACTTGCTGAAAATTCAGTTACAGATACTATACCTACATGAAGGCAAGCCCCTGGTTTATAGGCTAGACAGTTCTTGAACAGGGTAGTTATGTCATTTTTATATTATCCTCAAGGCTCAGTGTAATATGTATCATCAAGGACATGTAAATTGCTACCTTAAGAGAAGGGAAAATAAATCTACGTGGGTGGATCCAAACTTGAGCCACAAGCATACTCGATAACATTGCTGGAGTCTGTCTGTGTTCCTTCCTCTTAGCAGAATCAGCCCGCAGGGCCAGACTGTAATGATCCTTAAGTTTACAGCCAGGCTCCTTAGGTTGACCTTTGCTCCCTGGTTTATTTCTGTCTAAATCAGTTTGCAAAGGAGTGTCTGGCTTTTATGAACAGAAAGTGTTTTTAGGATATAACTTTTGTTTGAAATGGACAGCAGTGCTTCAGAGCAAGATCAAGAAGGATTTGTTTTCCTTTAATGGTCCTCTGTTCTGGAATGCAGCTTGCAACTTTCCTTTGTCTTTGTTGAGCAGGAAGTGTAATACTGCAGTTGAAGGCCAAGGTTGAAGTTCCAACCCTTTATCTTCATGATAAAGCAGGGCAGGATGGTAGGGAAATGATATCCTAAGTACATTTTCATTGTAGTCCCCACTCCTACAAAAAAAAAAAAAAAAGACCTGGAAGCTGTTTCTAAAGATCATTGGCCTGAGAGTCCGAAGTTTAGGGGTAGAGCAGGGAGTTAAACTTAACAAGCAACAGGGCTTTGGGAATGTCAAAACATCTGAGTCCCTTTCCTCTTGTGCTAAATGAGGGTTTGGGCGGCATGATTTCCCAGGGCTCTTTCCAGGCTAACATTCTGCCTGCTGTGTACCTGACTGAAGACAAACTCCCCATCAGTGGATTTAAATATTTAGGCTTTAGGAAATGTTCTAGTGCACCACTTCATGTTCATATTTCTAAATTAATGCTACAATATATTGAGAACATCTGGTCAAGCACTACATGTCCTACATATATTACCTGATTTAATCTTTGTAACAATTGTCTGGAGGCAGGTATCATAATACAAAATTTACTTATGAGGAAGCTCAGATGTGGAGAAGTGGCCTAATATCACACAGTAAGTGGTAGAACGAGAACTTAAATCCCAGACTGACTCTTGGTCATCAATCTCCTGATCAGTGCACCATATTAGGTAGAACAGTATCCAGTATCAAAGGATTACAGTTTTTTTTTTTTTACATTATCAAAAATTTGGAGTCTTGACTAGAAGAATGTTACTATAAAAAGACCTTCTTAGAAACTCCAGCACTTCAGAGATGCACTCTTGGTCCCTGTGTGCTTTGGGCTGGGGAGGCAGTATTCCAGCAGATGGCCATGGCCCCAGTGGCGAGCCCAGTGAGGCAGGGCCTGGTCTTGCACTTGGCAGGTTTCAACAGGAGCCCCGCTGAAAGCCCTGGGTCTATGATTAGGAACACTGTTCCCTGATGAGATTCAGACCTGCCGCTTTACAATTTAGGGATCATCTCACGTATCTTCTCCTTGGACCACTGCTTCTCAAAGTCTGGGAGTCCCAGACCCCTGGGAGTCCTGAAGATCCTTTCATGGGGTCTACAAGATGAAGACTATTTTCATAATAATATTGAAATGTTGTTTGCCTTTTTTACTGCATTGATATTTGTACAGAACTCAGGTGCAACAGCAACAGTGAGTAAAACTGCTGGAATCCAAGCATGAAATCAGGCAGTGGCACCAAACTACTACTAGTCATCATCAAGCACTCCCAGTAGAAAGAAGGCTCTGTTTCGCTTAAGCATGTCCTTGGAGAAGCAGTAAAATTACTACTTTTATTAAACCTTGAACCTTAAGTTATGTGACACAAAATGAGAGGTACCCACAAGGCGTCTGCATCCTTAAGTACAATGTTTGTCTCGAAGTACTTGTGCAATTGAGTTGCGGCTGGCCTGCTGCTTTTCTCACAGCACATCTTTTCGCCCTGAAAGAACAGCTGACAAACCACGGTTCTTTGACAGAAATATTCTTGAAATTAACAGAGTGAGACTATTGCTTCAAAGAAAACAGCAAACAGTGACTGGTGCCAATGAAAAAATGTTAGGTTTTAATCAAAAATTCTAATTTTGAAAAACCTGTGATATCCACAACTGTTTGACTTAGAATTTTCTGAGACTGCTGGAGATATTCTGATATTATGTATGATGTGATTTTTTTGATGTATTACAGAATAAAACGTCTTGGAAGATGTACACACACTGTAGTAGTAGTAATGATGTAGTGCTAAATGGCCAATGGGTGCTATAAAATTACATATTGGTGGGGCTTCCCTGGTGGCGCAGTGGTTGAGAGTCCGCCTGCCGATGCAGGGGACGCGGGTTCGTGCCCCGGTCCGGGAAGATCCCACATGCCGCGGAGCGGCTGGGCCCGTGAGCCATGGCCGCTGAGCCTGCGCGTCCGGAGCCTGTGCTCCGCAACGGGAGAGGCCACAACAGTGAGAGGCCCGCGTACCGCAAAAAAAAAAAAAAAAAAAAAAAAAAAAAAAAAAAAATTACATATTGGTAAAAGATAGATTCAATGTACCAGACAGACTAATGGAGTTTAAAGTAGTAGAGTATAAAAAGTTCACTGATGTAGTTTCAAATGCCACATAGTGATCAATCTTTAAGAAACTGAAAGCTATTCAGAAACAATGACCTGCATAAGGTATTAAAATATCCTTCTCCCCGCCCCCTTTTAACCACATACCTGTGTGAGACTGGATTTTCCTCATATGCTTCAACCAAAACGAAGAATCACAAGAGACTGAATGTAGGAGCAGATATGAGAATCCACCTGTGTTCAATTAAGCCAGACATAAAAGAGATTTGCAAAATCGTAAAACCATTCCACTCTCTTCACTAATATTTTTTGTTTATTTGGAAAAGTTTTTTTTCATATAAACACGTAATTGATGTTATTGCATAATAGTTTCATCATTGCTACTTCTAAATAAATTATTTTTAAGATCTCAGTTTTGATCTCTAATACAATGACTACTTATAGATGCAGCCCCTATAAACAAAAATGGTTGGAGGCCTCAAGTTTTTAAGGATCAAAAGGTCTTAAGACCAGAAAGTTGAAAAAGCATTACTTTAGTCTCATCCCATTCTCAGGGTCAGTGTTGACACAGGAAACCTGGTGCACCAAGAGGGATCACATGAGGGGCTTCGGAAGTCCACAAGCTGGGGAGAGCTGCAGGCTCCATCTCTGAATTACTGTGCCAGGGCTCTCCCAACACCATGCTATCTCTGAGTGTGGTAGCTTGGTTTGGTGCCATTTCTAGCAAAAGTCAACAGGAACAATAAATAAATAAAAAGGAGCTTTGCAATGGGTGGGAGAAAATGAGAATATTGATAAGACAAAAAAGGCTAAGCTAGTGCTAAGCCAATTCCATTGGACTGCTTCTTCAACACTCCAAAAGGGCCAAAATGAGGGCTGAAGAGGAAATTTTATTAAAGATGAGAAGCAAATGGCAGAAAAGGGACTCACTGAAGATCATTTGCACATTTAAACCCTGAAAAGAATTTTTGCAAGCCCGTATTTGATAGCAACTCTTCTTGAGGTCATTAGAATTATGAGTAGTATTGCATTAAAACAATGAGAACTGCCCTAGGTTTTCTCTCTTACCACTGAGTTATTTTTGAAGAAATATCTACTGTCATAGAAGTTGTTAGCATTCTCTATCTTCTGCCTCTGAAGTGGAGTTGCACTGGGGTGGAATTTGTAATAAGCACAATATCCTCAAATGTGGAACTCTGCTGATCATACTTAAAATGAACTGGGAATTTTGTTAGTATCTTTAGAAAGAAGAAAAATCACTAAAGCACCCTAAATAAACTTAAAAATTGTTTTCTACATTCTCCTGTTCTGGGAAGTCAATTTTCAAACCAAATAAGTGAGTAACTATAAAAACGGATGTAAGTTGCTAACACTCTCAAAGACTGAAATGGCAAATTATCTAGCTAATGACAGTGGGGCACTGTGCTTCCAGAAAGGGGGGGCAGGACACCAGAGTATTCCTGATGTGAATATGGCAGGGGCGGGAAATAGACAGTTAGATGTATAATTTATTACTGCTTACTTTCCACAATATGATGGGTAGAGAATAGGCTCAGGGAAAAGGAGCCCAAACCATGCGATGCAGTCCTTTTCCACAGGTCCATTCAAGTCTGAGGGTTGTGTCTCCCAGAAGCCACTTGCCTCTCCCTGCGGCTGTGCACACAGCCCCAGGAGTCCAGCACAACTGGGAAGCTCAGGATGCAGAAAGCCTGGTTTTTAAAGATGGATCGCACTAGAACTGGAACCAGACCCTAGCAGCCAACAACTCTGCAAGCAGAGACTTTAAGCAGGCACTTCTGAAAGATATATTCACAACTAGAAAAGAACTACACAAAGTTTTATTAGACCTCAGTTTTGTTTTGTTTGTTTTTCCTCCCCTGAAGAGCTGGCTTAAAAACTTTCCTTTTTCTTTTCTTTTTTTTTGGGAGGGGGGTGAGAAGGGGTGGTGGTAGATAGTAGGTATTTATTTGAAATGAAAAAAAAAAAGTATCTGGACTATTGCATTTAATCATGTATTGTAATTGTGTTACTCTACCTTTTTGCATCAGAGACAGATATACAATGAACATTCAGTTATCACAGATTGCACACTAGATAGTAATTCTTCAGGCCTTTTACATAACCACCAAAGAACAGATATTGGATTCTGCAATATAGTACAAAAGTCCACAATCAATCCAGTCTTAGCCAGTATCTTCAATTTACTTCTGTTGCTGTACAAATAATTGGCCATTACTAGGGCTTACAAGTTAATAACAGGACAAAAAAATATACATTGCACTGACACAAAAAGTCAGCTGTGTTAATAGTCATGCAACAAGTAACCAAACTTGCTGAAATTAAAAATACTTTCTAAAAACAGTTTTAATGGCATAAATATTTTATACACAGTTCATTTACCAAAACAAAATGTATTTAAATGATACAAAGGAAAAATAAGTTTCTACCAACTTTATACATAAGAAAGTGCAAAATAACTTATCTAGAGTGTTTTGCTATCATTCAGATGGATGGCTGCTAGGGGCAGCTATTCTTCTCTTCAAAAGCATGACATTACAGTTGCACAATACACACGAATGTTAGAGGACATGGATGGATGGATGGATGGACAAACTACAAAGATCAGGCAGAAGCCCTGTGAGGTACTCTCAGAGAAAGAATATGGACCACACAAAGGTGGATGTACATGCTGAGAATATATGTTGGTAAACAAATTTACATGGAACAAAGAAGGACATTCAGAGGAACGATTAGTTTACGTGAGTGTACTTGTATGTGTGAGTGATTAGTGATTTCTACATTAAAAGCAAAAAGAAAAGAAACCCACTGAACAAAACAGTTGCCCACAGCACCAGCTGCCAGAGGAAATACTATCATGAGGGTTTTGGTTTCCACCTTCTAGTTATGGAAGTTGTGTTGGAAAGTTTAAAAGTGTTCATCCCATATAACTTCATATCACATAGAGGAATAACCTTTAAATAGCTACATACAGACATTCATATATTCAAGTCTTTAAAGAACATCTCTGCCATTGGGTTTGGGGTAAACATGGTTTGTGGACACAAGGAGGACGCCTCTTTTAAAAAGTGTAGAATAACACTGCTACAACTCATCTCTAGGGCCGGACAGGGGCAAAGCCCATGATTATGTGAGAGCACAAGTCCTGCAACTGTTGAACATCCAGCATTATTTATTAGAATTGAAGAAAGAAGGTGAGGGGGGAAGAGGAAGGTGGGGAGGAGTGAGACACAGAAAGGAAAACAGAACACAACTTTTCTTCAAGTTAAAGTATTAATGCCAATAATCCTTTTATTAACAAGTATATTTGAACTTTTAGAAATGGAAGTGTTTTAATCAATTTTGATATGTAATCATAAATAGACTGTAGGCTCAAACCTAGGTAAATAAAGGTTTAAATTTAGTAAGCATAAGGCACTAAAGCAGCCTTTATATTTTCTCTTGGAGACCTAGTTATCAGGAAGAACAAATTTGTTCTTAAGCTGGTTTCAGCCCATTAGGTACAAGATTACTATTGTACCAATGCCTATTTTTGAATGCATGTGCATATATGTGCATTTTAGTGCATAAGTGTGCCTGTCACCAGGGCCTAAAGATGAAAAATCGGGAAAGCCAAAGCCGCTGTCCTTCATATGATAACTCCATGAGGTGTGAAGGCCTCTCCTTCCTTTCTTGGGCCATAAATGCTTCTACATTTTCCAAATCACAGGGCTTTTAGAATTGTTCGTAATATTATCACTAAATATCTGAAAATGTTAAAATCTAGATTAATTGTTTCATTTGTTTTATATATATATATTTATATATGTACATAACACACATTTAAAAAAATCCCACCACCAAAGCTTTTTTTCTGTAAACTAATCTCTTAGCCCCCACCAGCTTTAGTCTCCCTGGATTTGTGTGTTCTGTATCCAACTAGAACAAATTAAATAACTAAATATTAAAATACTGTAATTATATTCATAGCAAAAACAAAAAAATAGACATTGATACAGTATAAATCTCACTGTTTTCAGGTAGATGGCATTAAATGGTAAAGGTTAATTATAAGCAGTTCTGACATGATTCAGTTTTACAACAAGGTTTATATGTTAATTCTGTACACTTCTTTTTTTAACCCTTTTTTGAAAATAAGCTATAGTAGAACATTAGTGTCACCAAAGACACATACCTCTTATGTTCTATGCAGGAGAAGTTAAAGTGGGTTACATGCAAATATGTTTCCATTAGCTGAGGCAGGGCTGTTTCCTGCACTGCGTCGATTGCCCGACCACCGCTATGTAGTGCTAAGAGGGGACGCTATGACCAAAGGGCAGTCCAAAGAGAAGTTTACAAGGGGCCTTATGACATTAGAACAACACTGAGGTGGTGCGTAGCCACGTGTGAGATGTAGCCACGTATGACATGCCCAAAGATTTCCAGGGTATCTCATGACCAGACTCTTATTCTCCCACACTGTTTCCTAAAGAAGGTCCACATGACACTGTTTTGGTTACTAGCTTAGGTTAAGTGGAGATACTGCGGGCAACTTGAAAGAAATGACATCAGGCACATGGGCTGGGTTTGAAAGGGGGGGGGGGCGGAAAGACCACAGATAACGTCTCTGAGGATTAAAAAATAAAACATATTTATAATTAATTGGTAAGCAATGTCAGACAAACCATACGTATTTCATTGAGTTAGTGGTTTAGTTTGAAGTCTCATGTTACAGGCAGTTAAGTCCTTATTTAGAAAAAAGGCCTTTGTACCTATTTACAATATACACAGTTACTTGCAAAGAAGTCAGATTTACAACTATTTTCTAAAAGCCTTTTTTTTTTTTTTTTTTTTTGTAGTCGTTGGTTTTTCCAAATAAGGATGAGGAGCTCTACAAAAATGAGACGCAAGAAAAGGGCAGTTAATACATGAGGATTTTCTCTTGGAGACAGCTATTGTTAAGGGAGAATCGGATATTGAAATGTTGCTCCTAGGAACCACCTTGTATTCTTCTTGTGCTGTTCACCTGAATAGTGTCTGCCCCATGACTGTACTCTACACCCGTTTATTCAATGTTCCCTTTGAATCCCACACTTCAAACACGTGGTATGAAGAGATGTGTAAACGGAGACTGTTTTGATGCCTTCCGAGCTGCGAGTTGTGACAGGGGAATAGGGAAGGGGGTCTACAGACCGTGGTCTCCAATCGGCTTGTTGAATCTTCAGCAATTTCGAGGCCCATCTTCTGAACCTCTCTCATGCTGTAAATTGTAATAACAGTTCTGACAAACACGTACCGGGGATGAGATTTTCAAGCGTTTGATTTCTGACTGAAATCGGCTGCACCTAAAGGAAAGGCAAAATGAGGTAGTTATGGGTCTTCTCCATGTTTGATCACTGGGCTCAGAAACACGAATTTAAAATCTGAATGGACAGCTTGCGGTATAACACCCAAGACTGTACGGGGCCAGAAGAATGCCCAGAGCCATACTGGTTTGGGTCATGTGGTTTGACCAAGGACCAAAATGAGTGCTGTATTATTTGTGTCATTCTATGAAAAAAAGTAACATTAAACCAAGGCAAGCCATTTATTTGACTGCAGAGAATTTAAAAAAAAAAAAAAAAAGATTTTTCTACAGGATGAAGCCAAGGAAGTGAACATCTATGAGGCTACTCTTCCTGTGCAGGATGGAAATGCATTCTTCCTCATGCCCTATAAACTTGGGCAGTATGCCAATGTCTTTACTTGGAGCCTTTTTTCTCTTGGCAAGAGAGGACTTACCACCCATTTCAAAAGACACTTTGGTCACTATCAACTTCCTTTGGGCTTTTAAACACTTTGGTTCACTCCTCAGTCATTTCTTAAACAGGTAGTTTGGCTTTTCTGTCTGGCCCAAATTTTCTCATTTTCTGTTTATCTTGACAGAATTCCCTGAAGTGGACTATACTTAGCGATGTCAGAGTCCTTCATAGAAAGCACTCCTATTCCCAGCCTAAGGCAGGGTATGACCTTGGGTGTGGCACTTCATCACTTTGACCTTGGCTCTTCATAAGACTGAAACAGTTTTATTTCTTCCATTAGACCAGTAAAAGTAGCCAGAGAATACATGAAGTGCAAGCAGCCTAGGGGGTTTAAGGAACTGGACTTTGAGGAGACCCTCAAGAATGAAGGCTGGCAAGCTCCCTCAGCAACAGAAGGGCACAAAGATCACGGTAGAGCTACGCCCTCCTGGACAGCATTCCTGCTGTGCCTGCTCTGTCATAATCAATCACTTGTTTGGTTTGTTTTTCAAATAAAGCCTCCCTCCCACATTTGAGAGCAATAGCTAATTTAAAGAATTACCTACATTTAAACAGTACTTTACAAATTAAACTCTATAAAGAACAGATGTGTGCCAGCATGCAAATGGAGGTGCTATCAGAAATTATTAGATTGGGGACTTCCCTGGTGGCACAGTGGTTAAGACTCTGTGCTCCCGAAGCAGGGGGCCCTGGTTCAATCCCTGGTCAGGGAACTAGATCCCATATGCATGCTGCAACTAGGAGCTTGCATGCCACAACTAAGGAGGTGGTGAGCTGCAACTAAGGAGCCCACGTGCTGCAACTAAGGAGCCTGCCTGCCACAATTAAGACCCGGTGCAATCAAATAACTAACTAACTAAATAAACATTAAAAAAAAAAAGAAATTATCAGATCACTAGGCTTTACAGAGTGGGTGTCTCAAAGCACAGGACCGCAAGACAGAATCCTCTGCCAGCCTCATAGAAATTCCTATAAGAAACGGCTGGCAGCAACATTCTGCTGCTTCATCTTGAATAAGAATTCCCAGGAGAAAAGGAAGACATTAGTCTGAAAAAAATTAATAATTATAATAACACTTCTTACTGAACACCTATATCACCAGACTTTGCACCTGGTGCTTTACAAAACTCATACACGATTTCATTTAATTCTCTCAACACCTCTATTGGGCAGGTGTAATTATCCACATTTTACAGATGAAGAAACTGAAGCTCAGAGAGGTTAGTAACGTGCCTGAGATGGCACAATGGACAGCAGCCCAGGGAGCATTTGTCAGTGTAAACCCAAGGCCACCCCCTTTCCAATAAGCCAATGCCCCTCAATAACTAACTCAGAAGCAATGATATAATTTGCGTTTTCTGTGAAAGCATCTCTCTAGTAAGGCAATATAAGCATTAGAGGGTACTGCCCATGGGATCTTTTCTGTTGTCTGCCATGGAAAGGACTGTACATGCATATGTGGGACCCCAGGGTATAACAGAGAAGGTATCCAAATCAATGGTGATGGGACAGCTGACTCTTCATACTGGGGAAATATAAGTGATCCCCACCCCATGTCATACTCTCAAATAAATTCCAAATGGATTTGGACCTAAAGACCTCAACATGAAAAACAAAACTTTGAGGACTTCCCTGGTGGCGCAGTGGTTAAGGATCTGCCTGCCAATGCGGGGGACATGGGTTCGAGCCCTGGTCCGGGAAGATCCCACATGCTGTAGGGCAACTAAGCCAGTGTGCGCCACAACTACTGAGCCTGTGCTCTAGCGCCCGAGAGCCACAACTACTGAGCAGCCCGAGTGCCACAACTACTGAACCCTGCGTGCCTCGAGCCGGTGCTCTGCAACAAAAGAAGCCACCGCAATTAGAAGCCCGCGAACCGCAACAAAGAGTAGCCCCAGCTTGCCACAACTACAGAAAGCCCGTGCATAGCAACGAAGACCCAATGCAGCCAAGAATAAATTAAAAAAATAATAATAAAAAAATAAAAATAAATACCAGGTGCTTTGCACATATTAGCAAAAAAAAAAGAAAAAAGAAAAACAAAACTTTGAAACTTTTAAAAGAAAATAAATAAGGCTATCTTTATGACCACAGGACAGGGAAAGATTTTTTAAGACCAAAAAACAGCAAAAGTCATAAAAAGCAATACATGCTACTACATCAAAATTAAAAACTTGTGTGACAGAAAAAACATACATAAAGTTAAAACACAAGCCACAGACTGGCAGAAGGTATCTGCAAGACATGTGAAAGACAAAGGATTAGAGCCCAGAATACATAAAACAACTCCTCAAGTAGGGGGAAAAAAATCGAAGAGCAAACGCAAAAGGAAACTGGGCCAAGTTACCCAAGAGGAAACTCAAACTGGCAATAAGCATATGAAAAGATGTTCAACCTCAGAAGCACTGCAAGTTAAAACAACAAAGCACTACTGGCTATCAGATTGGCAAAAGTGGAAAAGTTTGGCAATACCAGGTGTGAATAAGAACAGGGAGAATTTGCATATCCTGCTGGCGGTGGAGTAAACTAGCACTACTGTTCTGGAGAGTATTTTGAATACCTAGTTAAGCTCACGAGTATGTCTACCATCTTCAAGTCCGTTCTGTGGTATCTCCTCTAGGGAAACTCTGGCTTGTGTATTAAGAGGGCATTTATACGGGTGTGCATTGCAGCATTGTTTGTAGTACTGATAAAATGAAAGAAAATCCTTTAACAGTCCATCAAAAGGGAAGGAGATAAATACTGATATATTCATACAAAAAAATATGACAGCAGTTAAGATGAAATTATTAGAATAATAGTTATTTATGTGAATGAATTTCAAAAACAATGTTGAGTAAAAAAAAAAATAAGTTACGGAGGGGTACAGACAGTATGCTACATTTATGTAAAACTGAAAACACAATAAACAATAATATAGTGTTATCTATGAACACAACGTATGCACTCAAAGTAAAAACACATGGAGAAGAGGGTGTGATGGGTGAGGGTGAAGAGAGGACCTAAAATGAATCTGTACTGTTTTATATGCAAATGTGATCAAATGTTAGCACCTTCCCAGCCTGAGTCACGGGTGGCCATGTGTTTGTGATGATTACCTCTGTATTTTCCAATGTGACAAATATTTCACAATGGCAGTAAAAAAGAACAAGGAGGAAGTGAAGGCTGGTTTAGACAGACACAGCGTATGGGCATAACGCACATCCTCAGAGCTTAACCCACAGACACTCAGGAAGCTTGTATCTCATCTTACTTCTGGCAGAAGAGCTGACCGCAGTTCCTGCAATGGTGCCGTCTTTCCGTGAGAGAAAACCGCACGGAGCAGCCCGAACAGCTGTCCCCTCCTTCGTCCTTCACCCAGTGGTCAGCGGCGGAACGGCCCGGCTGGTCACTCACAGACCAGCTGAAAACCCGGCCTCGACTATCGCCCACGAGGATCCTACTGTGGTCCCTGCAGGAGACACGACGCAGAGTCACCGCATGGAAGGCCCCGGCCCCCAGCCCCGCCATGCGGCCGGAGAGCTTCCGGTGACGCCAGTTCCCAGGGGGCGTGTGCGCTGGGGAGGGGGTCGTGCGTGCAAAGGGACAAAAATGGGACTGAGCCCGAATGTGCGCTTCCGTTTCAGCTCCCCTGGAATCGAACCGTGCCGTACCTTTGAAGAACACAGAAGGTGAAGTTTTCGTTTTTGTTTTATTTTTTTTTGAAGGCAAAGCTTTTTGGTTTTTGACATTCGGAAGTGAAATCCACACACCGGCAGGTTTCTTCTTCTGATTCGTCTGTTGGAGCCACACATGATGATGCAGATGAAACCTGTGCTCCCAGAGACTGCCTGAGTGTGTGCGCCCAGGCTGAGCAAATGGCCCCGTGGGGAAGAGTGGCCAGAAGAGCTTGGACACTTACTTGGAGACGCCCAGGGCAGTGATCTCGGCCGGGTGTGCGTTGTCCTTCCGGTCAAAGGCCGTGTGCATAGTCAGCTTACTCCTGAACACCAGCTGCCGTTCCCACCGGTACCCTGGGGTGGAAAAGTGCGACGTGTGACTGACAAAGTGAGGGGAGCCAGCGTTTGTTAGGTGCACCCTAACCTGCTGCCCTCAAACGTCAGGGTGCTGCAACACACAGCTCCGGCAGCCTCTCTGTTCTTGGCAGCTGCTGCCTCAGTTAGAGGCACAGAAGTCTGGCTTGACACTGACCATGGACCAGTTCAGGCCTTCACAAAGACACACACGGAGAAGGGGAAATCCTCAGTGCAAGAAGACACAATTTCTCCGGTTGAGGACCCTGCCCCAACTCTATCATAGGCAAAGTTACCCGTGAATACAATTTTATCTATTTATCTATAATCAACAGCTTGCCCATTTTCAAAGGCTTTCATAATCTGTGAATGAACTAAGTTTTGGTCTGAGGTGTTATTCTTTAAAAAAATGCCCAACGTATTGCAAACACCATGGTAGGAGAGAATGCCCAAGGGCCTTTAAGTCTGCCTTACACAAGAAGAAACTTGAGGCCCTCTTTGTGGGGGGTCTTTGTCACAGGAATGGGGCAAGGGAGAGCTACAGCTCACTGCCTCTGTCCACCAACCCTCGCGCCACCCACAAGAGGTGAGAAACAGACACCAGGCTTCAAGTTACCGGGCTTCAATCTGCTGAAATTCCGCGCTTCAGCGGGATTGGGGTGGGGGTGATTAAGGGGAGCCTGCAGGTGAGGTCTGGTCTGGCCCTCTGAATAGTTCACAAATACGAAGCCGTCTTTCTCATCGAGGCTGAGCTGGTCGGACCAGCGCCTGGAGTCATCGGAGCCACTGTCATTACACCAGGTGGCCGTGGCTCGGCAGGAGGCCGCCCGGGGCCTGTGGCTGGTGCTGCTGGGCTGGCTGGGAGTGTCCCCGGGGTCCTGGATGACGCTCTGCTCATCTGCTTCGGAGTCGCTGCTGTCCTCTTCCTGGGCTTCTGGCCCTGGGTATTGCGGTGGGAGAATTAGAGAACACACACACATTAGAGTTAGACCCAGTGTTGTCCCGTTGGTATTTTTCCTCTACTAGTTAAGACACAAGAGACATACTATTTTAAGCTCAATATTACAGTAAGAGAAAATAAATTGCCAGAATTTCCAGCTAGGTACAGATATCAAAACGGTAGAATTCCGGAGTTCACAGAATGCTTCTGGCCAAAATCCTTAGCTTGGCATTCATTCTTTCACAATCTGGCCCAAACCTGCCTTTGTGGATTCTCACTACCTGCCTCACATTTCTACCACAGTTCAGCTGGATGGTGCCAACTCTGCTCTCCACGCAGCCTGGCTGCTCCTCTGTAGAGCTAATTTTGCACACTCGGGTTGGCCCTACCTAGACTCACCTTCCCAATCTCTGTGTGTTCCGATGTTACCTATCTTTGAAAGCACAGCTTAAATACTTCTTTCTCTAAAATCTTACCTGGTTCCTGCAACAGAAAGTAACTCTCTCTTCTGGACTCCTTTAACAGCTGTATGGCTCTCACATATTTAAAATTTTCACCCCAAACTATTACTTTCCGTCATTCTTTCTACAACACAGTGGTCAGTTGGAGAGAAGGGGTCCCAAGCACAGTGCCTTCCATACAGCAGTCAATATAAATGACAACATAGATGAACGAACTGTGGATGTAAGCTTTAATTTAGAGCTTTGTTCTTCCTCCTCTTTCCATTGTTACTGTGCATTTCTTCATCTCAATTCCCTTGCAGTAAAGTCTACTGCAGGGAAAATTTATGGGAAATAAATATATGTAACTGGAAAAAAGGAGAGCAAGAACAAGTGAGCAAGCACCAGCCCACTACAAGTATTTTTTAGCAAGACAAATACTTAATTTGGCTTATGATCATGAAAGTCTTCAAACAGCAGTCTTTGAAGCAGCTTTGATTTCCAGAGAACCATTAGCTTATCTTCCCTTTCACCCAGGCCACTGTCCTCAAGTCCCACCACTTCGACACCGTCCCAAGTCATTCCTTCCTGTGGGCTGCTCTCCCCTCTGCCGCTTCTGCCAAACTTCGTCCACAGTGTGAAACATAAGGAAGACGAAGACATACAAATGTCTCTCCTCCCCAAATCCAACCCCTTCTTCTATCTCTCTTATTCATCTTTCGCTGTTATCTACTTAACACGCTTTGTTAAAAGGAAGGGAAGGGACCCACTTCTCACTGGACCACACAATCCAATGTCTGACACACAATAGCTATTAACCCCCAAATACTAACTGAATTGAACTGAATTTTTAGGTCCCCAAATGCCCAGATGACTTTCTCAGTGGAGCTACATTTGACTATGGAAATTTACATGCATTAAAGTAATACAAGCTTTAAAATGTTCTGTCCACCGGTTCTGGCAAAGAAAGTAAAGACTACTTTCAGCTTACGAGGGCAGGGGATTTGTGTCTCTCTGATAATGAGCCTTTTTCCTTAACAACTCCCTCACATCGTCAAATTCACGCTGAATTCCCAGTGTACAAAAATTAACCATGGAGAGACGATTTAGAGGTTGAACTTAAAAAAAAAAAACCCTGTTCCTTTCTATGAAGTGTCTTACACCAACTGTTCTAAATTGATGAGGGGTAACTTCTCTGGAATTCAGTAACCCAAAGCACATCTTAGCCTGATTCTCTGGCATTGTTTCCAAACATTCTGCATAAATATAATCTATCTTTATATTTCACGGGAAAATTTTAAAGTGCTTCACAAATAACAGATAGCAGAATACAGATCACCAAGCTTCTGTTTGATGAATGTTCTTCTTGAGCAGGTCCAGGGCGTGGACCCTGGTCTGCCTCTGTGAATAGTTTATAAACACGATACTGCCCTGTCACTCATAGGGAGCTGTTCAAGTGAAGGGTGAGACAGATGTGGGACTGAGGTGTGGCCCTCTGACTCATCCAACACTGTGCCCTCTGGATCTGCTTTGTATTTTTCAGAACTGAAAGCCCAAGCCTCTGGTATTCCAGGAAGCTTGTAACTGTATTTATTATGGGATGTGGAAGCCGACCACAAAGACACTACCACAAGGGTTGCTGCCTGGTGAACCACACAGAACTTTGCATGCCTGCTCAGCTGGCTTACTAGGCAGTGATCCTGCTTCTGACAGCAACGCCCAGCCTCAGGCTCTTGCTTATCTTGGTTGATGTAAGTTTACGCATAATGACTTAAAAAAAAAGAAACATGAAAACTATTGAAAAACTTTTTAGAAAGTATTAAATACCTATTTGTGCTTCTGGACAGTCTTCCTGCATTTCTAGGACTTCAACAGTCTCAGGAGCTGGTGTTTCAGGAACTTGCAAAAATTCCATTCTCCAAAACTGAATTTAAGTAAGTATGGAAATGAAAAACAGTTGAACTGATTACAGAAACAATTTACCAGTTACTGGATGAAGATTGGTTCGCAGGGTTAAACAGATAACTTAATTCCTATTATTGTGTATAGTTAATTTCCCTGTATCTTGAAAAATGTGGCAGGGACTGCTTACAAATAAACAGTTCTCCCCAAACCGTGTTCCATGAGATATGAGTGGGTGTTTCATGGTCGACAGAAAAGGACTGGGGTCAAAGAGATTTCAAAAACATAGTTCAACTAAGTACACGTCTTTGGTTCTGACAAAGAACCTTGCATATACTAACATATACTCTAGATCTCCAAGAAGGCATACAGGAAGCAGGATCCTCAGACATATTTGGCTACGGAGCTCTTCACGATGCCCCACAGATGGGGTAATGTGGAATGCTGCTCTGCAGACTTTAGGGTGTGCCTGCTGTCTGAGGTGCAGGGTGTGGCGTGGGATTGGCCGATGGCCTCATCGTTGCTCAGCATGTGACTGTGATTACAAGGGCAGCAGCCAGCTGCTCTCTGCTTTTATAGAGTGCAGTTAATGAAGAAAGACACAAAGAAAAATCTCCCGAGAGAAAAACCCAAATATTAGAACAGGCTACAAAGGTAAATACTCTGTGGATTTCATTTTCGGTAGAGGCCCAAGGCATGAAAACTAAGAAAAGGATAAAGTATCTAGGATTCAGGTGAAATCATACAGGATCCTAGACAGGGAATGAATGGATGACCTGAGGCCCCTGGAAGCATTTTCTAGCTCAGTGATTCTCTGTAGAGGAGACACAGTCCCCGTTTTCCCTAAGAAGCCGTTTGACAAGCTAAAAAGCCAATACTTATGCAAGTGACATTTTTAGCAATCCCGAGGTGACATGGAAATCGTGTTTAAGTGATCTGCTTGTGTCAAGCTGTCAAGTGGTTAGCGGCACTAATAGATCTACTTAATGGGAAGAAAAGAAGCTGAGTCACTGATGTTCTCTGCGTCTGATAACCCAATGGACAATGTTTCTTTCCATCTGAGTGAGAGTTTGCTGAGCAATACGACAACCTCCAGGTGTCCTTCAACTGTGGACAGCTTCAGAAGTTTCAGGTGAACCACGGCAGCAAATACTCTAATGCGTTTCCTCACGGCCGACTTACCCGGACCACACCGTCTGAGTGTCCTGTGACTATGACATTCTGTGTGTCCCACTCGTTCATCTCCGACACGCAGCAGCAGATGATCTGCTGGCTCCTGCCTGTGAATGTGTTCACACTCACGACAGGGTTCCCATTGATGCTCCACACATGGATGTACGTGCCAGCGCAGGACACAATGTCCCCCTGAGAAGGTGAAGAGAAACTTCACTCACTCCAGATTACATTCTAATTTCAGAAGCAAACTGAATCCTTGGCTTTGCTCTTTGGAACCCTCTCAGTCCTCTGACTAGTGACTGAGGAATTTCTGAGGTAGACAGGAATCCAGTGCTTGCTGACTTAAAAAACAGAGGCCTCTTTAAGAATCTAAGGTTGCATGGAGGCTGCGGCTGAGGTGATCTCGCGTGGAGATGGGGCAGGAGCCCTTCCACGCTCCCAGCCTATGCCCCGACGCAGTGCTGAGCCCCGCTTCATTCCAAGTCAAAGCTACCTGTAATCTGAGGGTTGATGAACTGCTCTTTTTCCTCCCAGTATTTACAAAATCTATTTATACCTTCCACTGAGAGGTAGGAATCCACTTAGTTTTATCAAATGAGCCAAATCACCAAAACCATAGGGTAGAAGAGAAATCTGTCAGTCCATGTACAGCTGTAACTCTCTCCAATAAGTGCAAAGATGAAATCCTGGTAACACCGTAACACCCTATTAAAAAATTTGTTATTCACAATAAGAGTGGGGGAATGAGGAAAAAAAGAAGAAAACTAGTATATAGGTCATTTCTTGGCAAACTGAATAAACCCTAAGAACTCTCTCAGCTGATAGCTCAGGTTTTCATGAGTTCTAAAGATGGGAAAAAAACTAACCTTTTCCTTCAAATTCTACCAGGTTGGGGGGAATACAACCTGGTGAGAATACTATCCACTACTGTTAAAGGAAATAAGACACTTCCTGAAGCATCTACTCTGTGTCAGTTAGTGTGGTGGACCCTTTAGACATCCCAAAACTTATTCACCATCTCATGCGGCCTCCCTTACCCCTGAGACAGCCTGACTGGCCTGATGCTAGGTAGTGACTTCAGAAATGATTCGGTGAGTTTCAGTACATGTAGTAGGCACATGAGAACCTACAGAAATTGGCAGATGGTCATCAAAAGCAGAGGGAAGTTAGACACTGAACAGCAGTGCTAACACAAGAAAGAAGGTAAAGGGGAGGCAGGGGTGGCATGATAAGGCGGCCTGGGGCTTTTCCAAACCACTGTCTGTGCTGGTCTTGCTACTGTTTTCTCCCCCCGCCCCCACCCCACCCCCCTCCTCCCTCTGCCCTTAGTCTACCAAGGTGGCAAGAAGCAAACCAAAACCCAAACAAAAATAATACTTAGCAAAGCACTGCTGTGTCTACCTCTGTATCAGCCCTGAACCACCTCTGACAATGCGTGTCAGCAGCTGAATTTTAATCAATGGCCTCAGTCTCTGCAGGAGACAGGAGAGAGCCACTCCACGGTGCACTATGCAAGACCTTCTGCAATTACTCCAGGGTGCCTCCATTAGAGCAAACCCTGTGCTTATGAGGGCTGAGAGTAAGAAGAAGAATCAAGGGCAGCTGCAATGTAGCTTACGCCCAAAGTGCAGAATGAAGTAAAGTAGGCTTGACAATGGCTGAAAAAACATAACAAACAGAAATCTTTTCATGAGTTATGAAGAGATTACAAAAGCATCTTAAAAGGGAAAAATCAAACACATCCATAGTGTCCGCAGCAACTACTAAAATCCAATGGGTGTATGCTGGCTCAAATAACAACTAACGATAAATAAAATTGTCAGCATTTGAGTTAAGAACAACCCCAAAACAGAGTGCTTGAAATAGTACAATTAAGCATTTGACTCAGAGCAACACAGCGGGGATCAGAGTGGTTCCGTTGCACTGACATTTCCATAAACCTCTTACGTGCACTCGTAGGACCAACCCAAGGTGCTGTTCTAAAGACATTTTAAGCCTTTCAAATATACCAGAAGCAAATTTGACTCTTTTTCCCCACACGCTCCCACTCATTCCCAACTCTGATTACTCTTATTATTATGAGACATTCCAAGTGCCATTAACTAGAACTCAGTTAACTTCCCTTTTCCTTTGAATGACTACAAGGTATCTGACTAAAAGCATAGTACTTAGCATCTTCTGGTAGAAATTAAAGATGTAGCCTCCCTCAAAAGGAAAGCTGCCTGTGGGTGATGATACGACATGGCTAGAACTACTCTGCGTCATGTAGGATGATCCCAGGCAGGGCTAAGGGGAAGAGTTGGAATGGATATTTAGAGCTAAGAAGTGATGAGGCTGTGGGGGAGCTGGTTGATTTGCAAGACTGATCTGCCTATGTGATCATCTGTCCCTTGGACACAGAGACCTCAGTCTCTCAAAACCTATCATTAGCATCCCCTGTTTACCAATACGACTTGCAATGACTATCCTCCCCTCCCTGCTCAGTCTGCATGGGGGGTTTCTACACCAGTGCATTTATTTTCTTCTGATTCACTGTATTTGAAAAAAGATAATTTCTTTGATAACTTTGGAATCTGTTTAGAAAACAGTTTTACAAGAATTTTTCTCGTTTGGGTACCCAAATGTTACTCTTTTCACTTTATATAATAATTACTTTGAGTATACTTCATAAAACTTCAACAATTTTGACAAATCCCACAAATTCCTCACCTTAAAAAAAAGCGTATTCTAGAATGTTTAATTTTGTAATAAATCTTGCTCTTTAAAGTATGTTGCAGTGACTGGATTTGAAGACAAAATTGCTCTCTGGGGTACAAACTTTAATATCCATTCGCTTTTGCAAACAACATCTAAAACAAGTGGCTTTTATAAAATGCATGCCTATCAACTTAGAAAACAGAGTCATTTTTTATTTATGTAGGCCAGAGCTATTTGTCTTCCTACATATAAACCAAGTGGCCAATTTACTACTTACTGTTAATTCATTGATACAGAGAGCAGAAACGGGAGCCCGATGGCCTCGGAGCTGGGTTAGGAACGACAGTTTGTTCAGATCCCAAATGATGCAGGTTCGGTCACGGGACCCGCTGACGATGATGTGATAGGCTAATGATGCGGTGGCACAGGTGACAGTATCAGTGTGGCCAAGTAAGGCCTAAAAGGAGAACAGACAAAACCAGGCTGACCACAGTGGCAGTGCTCCTCACGGGACTCCAGGAGAGCCGGACGCGCTGGGAGCTGACAGGTGCACGTACTGGGAGGGGGTGCCTTGCATAGCAGTATCTGGAAGGTCTTCATTCTCTTCTTGCCACTGTCCCTGCCTCATCCCACCAGGGGGAAGGGAGAAGTCTGGAGGACTCTGGAGGCTCTAATCTCCATTTTTATATTACTTCTCTCCTGGACTCGGGCCAGTACCTTAGAAGGAAAGGAGAATGGCAACTGCAACCCAGCTGGGGTTTCTTCATACCTTTTACACATGGAGATGTATCGATTATGGCCCCCAAATTCAGAATTTAAACTCAGAATCTATTCTTTTGTGCCATCAACTCCTCTAAGTCCATTCTAAGGAACTACAATTGGATGGATTTTTAAAAATCCTAGTGCATGGGTGTAGTACGTGGTCCCAGAAAGATACAGGAAAATGCAGTCCTGATGCGTCTGCTGAGCGTCTGTTACTGAACTGGAGACACCTGGACATCTCCTGTGCCTGAGAGGGACCCCTTCTTCAAACTAGAATAAAAGCTTCTCTTTTGCTGGAATATGAAGAGAAACAGGATCCAGGGAAATGGCAACGTGGGAAAATAAACATTTTGAAGGAAAAGATTCAGATTACTGTTACGAATTCCTGAGTATTTACTATTTACTTAATGAGCTGGCTTAAAATTTTGGTGATGCAGACACCCTTACTGTATACTTAGCAAACGCCAGAAGGCTGTTTTAAGTAAGAAGTACTTTCTACTGAGGGGTTACAGGCACACTAGCTTTGAAGTCCATTTTCTAAACTGAAAACACTGGAAGCAGGAGCGTTTGGATCAGCAAACTGCACTGTCAGCCTTTTACCTGTTCACGTCGAGACCGTGTCTCTTATGGGCTTCCCTTTTTTTTTTTTAAATCTTTTTTGTCTTTTTTTGCGGTACGCGGGCCTCTCACTGTTGTGGCCTCTCCCGCTGCGGAGCACAGGCTCCAGATGCACAGGCCCACGTACTGCAAAAAAAAAAAAAGCTTGGGGCTTCCCTGGTGGCAGAGTGGTTGGGAATCCGCCTGTCAATGCAGGGCACACGGGATTGGGCCCTGGCCTGGGAAGATCCCACATGCCGCAGAGCTGCTAAGCCCGTGTGCCACAACTACTGAGCCTGCGCTCTAGAGCCCACGTGCCACAACTACTGAGCCCACGTGCCACAACTACTGAGCCCACGTGCCACAACTACTGAGCCCTCTCACCACAACTACTGAGGCCCGCGCACCACAACTACTGAGGCCCACGCACCTAGGGCCCGTGCTACACAACAAGAGAGGCCACCGCAGTGAAAGGCCCACACACCGCAACAAAGAGTAGCCCCCGCTCAATGCAACTAGAGAAAGCCTGAGTGCAGTGGCAAAGACCCAATGCAGCCATACATACATACATACATACGTACATACATACATAAGTAGAAACCTTTATGGTAAATTCACATATCAAATATTAAAAGATGATGGCTTAATTATAAAAGGATTCTTGCTTTGATTAAAAATTTATAATAGTACATAACAAGTGATCAAAAATATTTGTTAATAATATCATCAGTGTTTCTTCTGAATACATTCATGAGTTTGTCAGGTTCTTAAGCATTACGATAAATGAAGAAACAGAAAAACAAAAGAATCAAAGATTGAATGGTCTAGATGAATGAAAATCATCCAAAAGAAGTTATTATGAATCAATAGCAAATATAACTTGGTTTGCAAAAATTTAACCTACATATAACTTCTGAGAAACATTTATATTACTTAAATATATTAAAAAAATATCACCTAAAGACAACTTACTTCAGATTTTTAAAAAGGACAGCTTGGATCATTTTCAGAAATAGTATCTTCTGATTTCATTTCCTTTTTAAATTATTTATTTATTTATGCAGTATGCGGGCCTCTCACCATTGTGGCCTCTCCCGTTGTGGAGCACAGGCTCCGGACGCGCAGGCTCAGTGGCCATGGCTCACGGGCCCAGCCTCTCCGCGGCATGCGGGATCCTCCCGGACCGGGGCACGAACCCGCGTCCCCTGCATCGGCAGGCAGACTCAACTACTGCACCACTAGGGAAGCCCCATTTCCTTTTTTTAAGACCCACTTCTAGCAAAAGAACATACAGTGTTTGCTTTTGTCCATTTATGTCTAAATCACCTTGGAATTAACGACAGTTTTCAGTTTCTCTAGAGTGTGGGCAGCTGGGATGGACTGTTACCTGTTTGAGAGTGAGGGTCTTAGCCTTTTCTTTTGAGGCACCCATCTCCCACACACACACGACCGTGCTTGTTCCACCTGTGATGACCAGCTTGGGGTTGGGGCAGATTGCACAGAGAATCTGGGCCCACTCTGACAAACATTCATAAACTGTCACTACCTGTGAAATAGAACAGATGTGAGACACGCATGCCATTAAGCACTACAAACTCCTGGGACAGAACGAGCATACCAAGCAAAGGAGAACCTCTATGTAGGTCCCCGCCAGGCAAATAGCTGCGCATGTGCTGGGCTGGCTTCAGCTTAGCAACACTTTACTGAAACTCTACTCTGAACTCCTCCCTACAGCCTCCCAACTATAGTTGCTGTTAAAAACCATAATAAGAACTTTGCTCATAATGGGGGTCTCCAGTTTCTCCAGTCTGGGAAAATGACGTTCAGATTGTGTGATGCTCTGTGAGATGCAGGGGGTGATCTGGTGAAAGGATGCGTCTGCTGGAGCCAGGTAGAATATAAAAGGAAAGCATGAGTGCTGCTGTTCATGACAGCGTGACTAAATAGAACTGTTACTGACTTGCACAGACTATGCCCCTCGTGCGTTCAGGAGAGGACTGTCAAGGGCAAACAGAGGGCACCAAAGGATCACTACATGCTGCCTCTCCAAGAGATGCTTATGGGACTCAAAACAGTAGCTGCTGCTTCTTGGGGGAAGGGGGGCAGGTATTCTGCCAGCCATTTAAGAGTAGTGAAATGATTAGAGGGCCGGATGGTGACTCAAAAGGAAGCTCTTCTGGTTGGCAGAAATATTAAATACCTGGTTGGCTAGGACCTCCTGGAGGAATTCTTTGAGTGGGGGGAAATTGCTAGCCCCTAGTACACAACCTTCCAAGAGAGGCTTTTCTGCAGGAAACATGACTTGTCCACTAGCTCCTTTATCCTGATCTGATGCAGTGAAGCTCTCCTTTCCTCTGGGCTGTGGAGAAACAGCTGAGAAGCCCTTGGCCTGAGCTCTCCCCATCCCCATTTAAGCAGGATATCCAGACCACGGAAGAGCAACATTAAATGAGCGAGCCAAGAAACAATGCAAACCTTGTCTGACTCATAGGTTCCTAGCCTGCAGCTGAGGTCTGCGTAGCCCCATGCAAAAGTTTTGTTCCAGGTTGGTGGGATGAGAACCTTATTCTGTTCTACTGCAAGAATGCCTTTGTCTGTGCAGACGATTTGTCCCACAGGCTCTTTGAGTTCTATAAAAAACAATCAACACATTAGAACAAGGACAGGGAAAACTAACTTCATTATCCCATAGGGGATGGTAAAGGGATCTCAAATATTCATACAAATGAAGCATCTTGACACCTACATTAATAAAAAATGACCTTAGAAGTAAGTAGGGCTTGCGTTTTGAGTCTTCTGCAGACCTGCTGGGCGGACATCGACCCTGACTGGTGTCTCCAGTCTGCCTGTTTCTGGACACTTGCTTGGGTTTGGTTCCCAGCCATCAGGGCCGCCTTCTTGATCTTCAGGACTGCCAGAGTGATGTGGGATGCTCCCCAGAATGCTGTACAGACCGTCAATCAACCTAGGCCTTCAGGACCTCCCAGCCTGAAGCTTCTTGAAGGAAGGCTGTGACGTTCCCCAAGAAGCCCGACTCTGCCAGAGGACTCTGCCGACTGACCACACCAGTGTTCCACAACCATCTCTGGGCAGTGGCTGGAGCTGGCATGGGGCAGAGTCTCTGGAATGAGACAAATGGCAGAGAGCTTGTAGCCAATCCAATTAACCAGACTTTGATGCTCCAAGTTTTGGATTTAAGTGACAACTTCAAGACTCTGTAAACCAGTTTTTCATTCTAAGTGAAACGGAGAAGAACCCTGTGGTCCTTGCCCCCCATGTCCTCTGCCTGCCTTTTGTCTGTGGAAAAACTTTAGCCAAAGAATAAGTTTAATCAGAGAAGTGAGAAAATACAGAAGCAAAGGAAAACAGTCAAAGGAAACCAAATAATAATAGTCTAGTCATTAAGCATAGTCAAGGACCTTTAGTTCCTCCTCAAGGGCTCTAGATAATGTTCTGAGCCGTGTCCTGTGAGCTGTCTTGTAGATACTGAAACCCACACCCAGTGGAAGAAGTTAACTACACGATGACCAGACTGTAGCCATGACGTAAGCTGCCAAAATTCTGAGAACTGGCCCCAAGGAAACGGGAACAAACCAACCTTGGAACTGAACTGATTAACTGTACTTAAAACAATCAAGATGATGCTGGTCAGACCACTGCACAAGCAATTTCAAGATGACTGTCAGAGCTGACTGTGCTATTTCTGCATGTAGTCCCCTCCCTCCATCTACAAAAGCTCTTGCCCACTGGTTGTCAGTGCCGGGGTTGGGGGGTTGCCTTTGGACAGGAGTCCCCCCCGGGTCCCCACAGTTGCTGGCATCCAAAACAAAGTAAACTTCCCTTTCCACCAACCTTGCCTCTTTATTGGCTTTTGAGAGGTGAGCAGCTGGACCCCACTTTCGGTTACACAAGGGAAAAAAAATCTACTTGGAAAAGTAATTTAAGATAACTTAAGATAACATTAGATAAAAGACAGAGGCTTTTAGTTGGCATATTAAAAGCGTAGTCTTCTTACTGCTCTAAATTGGTGGAACGTGTGTAAATGAAGATGACAGAAGTTTTTCTACATGTAGAATATAAAGTTGAACTATAAGGTTTGGTATATTAGAGTTTTTACTATCCTACCAGAGAGGAGAAACTTGTTGGGTTCTTTTTGATGCAAAATCCAATAGGCCCAAAGAAGAAAACAGAAAAGGAAAAAGAGAATCTAACAAGTATTTGGTGATTTACCACTTATTACAAATTATGCTATTGTTGAGAAGCAAATTTATTATTCCTAAACTAGGATTATTAAATATTCCCACAGAATCATGAATCAAAAGCTTATTTCCTGCCATTTTACCTTTTACAGGTGTTAGAGAAGGCCTCAAGTTGTCTAGATGATGAAAAAAGATCTTGTCACTGGTAGATCCTGGTGGGACCAAGATCCCTGCATTGTCTCCGTTGAGTCGACTCCTGACTCGCTTCGGTGGATGAGGTTTTTTAAATAACTGGTATGAGAGATAATGACACATTTTATACCGAAGCTAACATTTATTAAGCCCTTTTATATGCCAAGTATTTTGTTGTTATTTCACTTAAGCTTCACAACAACCATTAGGTATCACATTATCACATTTGACACTGGAGGAAAGAAATTTAAAAAGGCTCAGAAGGTTGCCAGAGACCTCATGCCGCAGTCAGTGGGGACAGGACTCCTACACAAAACCTTGGGTTACCAGCATGCTCTATGCTACACTGAGCTCATAAGAATTTTTCAAAAGGAAATTAATCTCCTCAAATGATAGTAGGTTGACAACTATTTTCCAGTGATGTTTAAAAATTAACCAATTTCTTAGAACGCGATACCATTCTGTGCCACTGAGGGCAGGCAGCCATTCTCTCTAACCGGGTTACTTCTGGCTCCAACATGGGCTTTCTGTATGTGACATCATTTCTGTATCGTTTAGGTGCTACTAATTTGCTGACAGTGTGAGCATTGTTGTCTTCTTTTTACTTTGCAATGTTGTAAAGGAAAAAAAGAAAAGAAGATCTTTGGCATTTCTGTTCAGTATTTCTAAAGAACTGAAAAGTCTTAATATACATTTAAGATAACTGTTCTTAAAATACCATAGATCGGGCTTCCCTGGTGGCGCAGTGGTTGAGAGTCCGCCTGCCGATGCAGGGGACAGGGGTTCGTGCCCCGGTCTGGGAAGATCCCACACGCCGCGGAGCGGCTAGGCCCATGAGCCATGGCTGCTGGGCCTGCGTGCCTGGAGCCTGTGCTCTGCAATGGGAGAGGCCGCAGCAGTGAGAGGCCCGCGTACCGCAAAAAAAAAAAAAAAGAAAAAAAAATACCATAGATCATCAAAATAGGCAGACTCTTTTTCGATGGACAACTGATATTTGAAGAAGTTATCTGTAAAACCTTAGATGAAATGAGATTTAAGATGACTACAACACCATCACACTCTGTGAATTTGACATTCTGGATTTCCAGGAGAAGTAACAGAAAAAAATGCTTTGTATAGAGAAAGATACACATTTTAGGCTCCCAAAACTTTAAACATATAACTCCCATTTTATCTACATACAGGGCTTAGGATCAGGGTTCTGCTATTTCTCATAAATGATAATAATGAGATAAGACTCTGAAGTTCTATAAAAAGACTCACATACTTTAAAGCATGTTCATGAAAGAACATTTACCAAAGAACTTTACAAGGACCTGAGGACAGAGCAGGCCAGGCTAGCGTATATAAGGATATATCAATATGGTGATCACAAAGCTTAGCTGTTTCTAGGATGGTTACACTTGGAAGTACTCTCTATTAGTTCCTGTAATGTCCTACAAATATGTTAGTATCCTAACTCTTCTATCTCCCAGACTATTTGTCTCTTAAACTCAAAAGTGGAACAAAAATCCTGCAACAGTGCATGTGTCTAGATTTTTTTGTTCAGAGTATTTGTTTCCCAGAAGGTATGAAACACGGTTCCCGCACTTGTAACCCTCAAAAAATGGCTAAGGTTCTTCTGCTATGATTAGAGTTTATCAACAAACATTTCACTTTAAAAGTAAACATGGTTCCTGCATTGGGGAATCAGATTACACTGTAAGTGGTGCAGTTACAGGGTGTCCCGCTGTCTATCATGGCTTTTCCACGAACAAAGACTTGCCATTGTTCTGTGTTTCCAACTGTCAACCCCGGAAACCTCAAAGTTGGTTAACCTAAGAAAAGGGATTCCAGGAGAGATGTCTGAAGCAGGAACAAAGAAGGGTAGCCAGGGCCAAAATGCAGAGGCCAGGGCACTAGGGAAAAGGTGGTGGTCTAAACGGGCGGCAGAGCTAGCCTTCTCCACTGTGCTGCAGTTTCTTCTGGTGCACCCTGCCCTCCTGGTGTGCCTGAGACAATGAGGATGGAGGAAGGGACGAACTCCCTTAACAGAGGTTCGCTCATTGCCCAAGGTGAGAGATCTACAGCATCTGGGTGCTGAGGGGGTCTGGGTCTTCCTCGCCAGGTTCCAGATAGTGGTTGGAGCAGCTGGTGCAGGGCCGGGCCTAGGCGTTACCATGGTGTGCACTCTCACACCCCAGCACCTGTCAGACCTACACCAATAATCAAATCCAAACCGCTCCTATCTGTCTGTTCCCTGAACCACTGTGAGAGCTTCCTGCTCCTCATTTGGCTCCCCTACAGCATGTGCATGTGTAAGATTGTGACCAGAGGGATCTCTAAAGTCTAAATATGACTTTATATGACAATGCTTAAAGTCAGCATTGGTTTTTTACTGGCCGTGGGATGAAACCCCATCTCTGTGTATCCTGTGGCCTCCAAGGCCACATCTGCTTCCCTGACCATGCTCTTCCCGTCTTCCTGCCAGGAATTGTGTGGGTAAGCACTAGCCTGTGAGGAAAACTGCTCTTTGACCAGCAAAGTTTCTGTTTATCTAGACTGTAAAAGGGAGGAGAAAGTAATAATCTAGGGACCTACTGAAACTATTGGGTGATATTTATGGTTCTTAATTAAAAACTCTGTCTAAACTTAATTATTATATGGTCATCTACCATCTATAGAAATATTACAGAGCTTAAAAAAATGTAACAGAAAATATCAGTGATAAGGAAAAAACATCCATACCTGTTTAGGGATCTGACCAAAGTTATTAATGAACCCTATGGTGGCTGTCTCCTTTAGTGGGTCATTTATGTTGTAGATATCCACTTGACCCTCGTAAAAAAGATGATGGAAGACATTTACAGCTTCTACTGCAGCAGGACCTTGCTGTTTATAGCCGAAGATTAAGTCAATCCACTCATGCAGATGGGCACTCACATAGTCACATTCCAAAGCCTGTAATTTCAAAACACAGGTTCAGTCGCTGGCTGGCTTTTATTACTTCCTTAGAAAATAAAACAATTCATCAGTGGTCTATAGGAACCAGAATAACTAAAATTCATACGAACAACATTAGTAACTTAAACACATGGGGGATACATTGCTCAAGGTCTTCTCTTTGTACTGTGGTCAGTGACCCAGTGAGATCTCAGTTCAACTGTAGAGCGTACTGCCATTACCTCACGGTGCACTCGGATGAATTCTCGTGGGTCCCCTTTTGCCCAGGGTGGAAGGATAACATCTCCAAGCTTGGTGCCATTTTGTTTACAACCTGTGTAATTGGATATATTAAAAAGAAAATAAAAGAATGAGAAAAATAGTAAAGTAACAGAGAAATAGTGGGTTAGTTTCATTACCAGGACTATAAAATTTTACCACAGAAAGGACCCTCAGAGATATCTACTCTGGTATTTCCCCAAGACGACTCCTCCGAGCACTCCCTCAGAGAAATTAACTGAGTGTCAGCAAAACTGAGGGGCTCCCGCTGTCAAATGACTTCAGGGAATGCTGAGCTATGCAAGCTTAAACATGTTTCTTTCCTGCAAGACTCCTTGGAGGCACTGCTCTTCTCTAGGAAGGACATTAGATACAACATTTCTGAAACTTAATTGAGGACAGGAATGAAACATTTTATGGGTCTACTGTTTTGAGTTTGGAAAAACTGCTCAAATCAATTTTTAAGCCCCTTAAGACCACTCATTTGTAAGACCATTAGCAATTTCTCAAAAACTGTTCATTTAGGCTTTTCCAGAATGCTTTAAGCTTGGTGAGTCAATAGCAGTTACCTAGTACTGAATTTCTTGTCTGGTCTGCCATTCACATGGAAGAGGTTATTGAAAGGATATCTAACTCCTCAGCCATTTTCAGTCTGAATGCTCTCTTGGCTTAAGGGAAAATAAAAGTACCACAGTCTCCTAGAAATATTTGCAATACATGTGTTCACTCATATTTCTGATTCTTAAATTCTTGAGAGAGCTCTGTAGAACCCACATGTATTTTGCTGTAAGGATTCTCATTAATAAAATAAAATAAAATCTGAAACAATATAACTTTTGGCTGTTATATCATTTAACAGAAAAAAAATTGGGGGAAGACTATGTGGCTACGGGGGGAATTTTAATAATTTATAACAAAGTAATATTTATTCCACGTAAACTGTTATTTTAAGTCATAGCCAGATAATCTCTAAAATATTAAAGAAACCGTTTGCTATGAAATCTATTGACAACAAAACACATTAAATGGGACTGGTATCTGAGGAAATAGGTTTTTTTCTTCTTTTCGAAATAACATCAAAAAGTTAATTTTAGCTTACAGAGTTTTCCTAGGCACAAATCAGACGGTCACTGTAAAAAAATGGCTCTATAAATAATGTTGACTCATTAGCTTAATGGCAGATGGTTAGATAAAAAGCTGAATTATAAATTTTCATAGGGAAGTATAATTGTTCACATTTTAGAACACAAAAGGCAGTTTCCAAGTAAGGGCCAGTAAAAATATTTCCTTTAGAAATAATCTTGTTTTCATCATTGCAATTTGATGGCTTCTTTACAATGTGATATAAGTGAGAGATACAAAAATCAGTTTATTGTTTAAAGGAATGTCTTGACTTAGTTGGAAAAATTACCATATAACTTAAAAAAAAATAAAACAATCAAGTTATTACAGCCCCTCCCCTCTCTCTCAGGCCCTTACCCCACCTCCCTTGAAATGCCCTCTAGGCCTACAAGAATAAGAAGCAAGTAATAATTTTTTTTGATAAAAAGAAGCAAGTAATAATCCCCAGGCTACCTGAGATATAATCTACTTTTCAAAATTTTGCTCATAATCCCTAAATACTGTGTGATATAAGTTTATTTTACCAGCACTATCTATAATTTAAAAATGTCATTTAAAGGGAACAGTCTGTAGAAAAGTCTTGGTCTGATTCTGCTACTCTGCAGTTCCCCTCCATGTATATCCAAGGGTACAAAGATAAGAAGACCAGACAAAAAAACCTAATTGCTCCAGAGCCAGGGGAAAAAACCTAAGTGCTTTCTTTTATATCATTTACCATCTTTTCTGGGTGGAGAGATCAACAGTGTTTTGTTTGATTTTCTTTATATTGAGGTAAAGTTCACATAACATAAAATCAACCTTTTTTTTTTTTTTTCCTGTATGCGGGCCTCTCACTGTTGTGGCCTCTCCCGTTGTGGAGCACAGGCTCCGGATGCGCAAGCTCAGCGGCCATGGCTCACGGCCCCAGCCGCTCTGCGGCATGTGGGATCTTCCCGGAACGGGGCACGAACCTGTGTCGCCTGCATCGGCAGGTGGACTCTCAACCACTGCGCCACCAGGGAAGCCCAAAATCAACCATTTTAAAGTGAACAATTCAGTGGCATTTCGTACGTTCACAATATTGTGCAACTACCATTTCTATCTAGTCCTAAAACATTTTCATCACATCAAAAAGAAATCTTAGGGCTTCCCTTCCCTGGTGGCGCGGTAGTTGAGGGTCCGCCTGCCGATTCAGGGGATAGGGGTTTGTGCCCCGGTCCGGGAAGATCCCACATGCCGCGGAGCAGCTGGGCCCGTGAGCCATGGCCGCTGGGCCTGTGCGTCCGGAGCCTGTGCTCCGCAATGGGAGAGGCCGCAACAGTGAGAGGCCCGCGTACCACAAAAAAAAAAAAAGAAATCTTAAAAGAATCAAACAGTTGTTCCCCATTCCTCCCCACCCCTGCTCCCATTCCCTGGTAACCACCAATCTGTGTTCTGTCTCTCTAGATTTACCTATTCTGGACATTCCATGTAAGTGGAAATCATACATTATGTGACCTTTTGTGTCTGGCTTCTTTTACTTGGTGCAATGTTTTTGAGGTTCATCCATGTTGTAGCATTTATCATTATTTCATACCATTTTATGGCTGAATAATATTCCATTATATGTATATTCCACAATTTGTTTATCCATTGATAGGTATGTGGGCTGTTTCTGCCATCTGGCTATTCTGAATAATGCTGCAATGAATGTGCATGTACAGGTCTTTGTTTAAGTCCCTGTTTTCAGTTCTTCTGGACAGTTCTTGGAGTGGATTTGCTTGGTCATATGGCAATTCAACATTTCCTACCAAACTGCTTCCCACAGTGCCAAACCATTTTACATTCTGACAAGAAACATACAAAGGTTCTACTTTCTCCATATCCTCACTAGCCCTTGTCATCTTCTGTTTGTGTGCTTTTTTTTCATCACAGCCACCCTAGTGAATGTGAAGTGGTACCTCACTGTGGTTTTGACATGCATTTCCTTAATGACTAATGATCTTTTCGTATGCTTATTGGCCATTTGTATAACTTCTTTGGAGAAATGGCTATTCAGGTCTTTTGCCCTTTTGCTTAACCTATTGCTGTTAAGTTGTAAGAGTTCTTTATATTCTGAATATTAGACCCTTATAAGATACATCATTTGCAAATATTTTCTCGCATTCTGTAGGTTTTCTTCATAATGCCCTTGGATGCAGAAGTTTTAAATTTTGATAAAGTCCAATTTATCTTTTTTTGTTGCTTTTGCTTATGCTGTTGATCCAAATCCAAGATCATGAGGATTTACCCCTATGTTTTCTTTTGAGTTTTATAGCTTTAGCTCTTACATGCAAATAGTGTTTTTTAACGTGTGTGATTTCAAGGAGGGAAGATGAAGGTGAGCATGACAAACATACATGACCTTTCTTTTATTTACTTATTTAAAAATAGATGATTTGGTTGGGTTTGTAAGTAGTCTGGCTAGAACATTTCTGCGACATAGATTATTATAACGGACTGTTTCTGGAATATTGAGGGTATCTCTTTCTTTCTGCACCTCTCCGTTATCTGTCTCTTTGAAAGTGATGTCCTTAGGGAAGAAAGTAGCATTCTCCAAAGGTGAATTATAAGTGAACATAATAAAACACTAACGTGCATTCATATTCAAATGCTGTGCACACATTTGTTGTTTTTCCCTGTTCACCATCTACTCTATTTCTTTGAGGAACTGCCACTCCCTTCGACTCTAAGTGTTAGAACTTGATGTCTTTAGCTGCTCAAGGGTGAGCTCCAGGCCCAATCAGAGGTAATGAGACTCAGTTTCAGGCCTTTTGCTGGGGTTATTGAGAGTCTTACTGCCTTTCCTATTGCACCTAGACCTACAATTTCACAAGGTTCAAGCTGCTGATGAACAATTAAATAAAAATTATATTACAAAGAAAAAACACTCAAATATATTGGATATGAATATTCCTTGAATTTTCCATTAATGAATTTTATGAGGTAGTATAGTAATGGTTTATATGTTGAACTCTTAAATACAGTATGATACAGAGCATGAAAAAAGTATGAAAACAGAACAATATCTGGCACTAATATTCTAAAGTGAAACAACGGAATTTTGATATGTCGTAAAAATAAATATTCAGAAACATAGATCAGCAAACTGTCTTCCAAGAAACTGTAGTCAAGGTCAAATCTACTTCCTGAAACTGCTGGACAATATAAAGAGAGAAGAGTACCGAGGAAATTTCTCTCCTTTTTGTAAGTGTTGATTTGGTTCTGTTTTTCTAGAAAATAGTACCCTAACAGGATGAAGAAAGGGATTTACCTAAAGTTATTCTGAAATTCTAACTTTAAATTTTATTAGCATGTAAGCTGAGAATGCTTCAGGCAATACAAAAGATTTAAACAATACATGAAAAATATGGATATGCCACTCTTGGCTGTGAGTTTCAATCATATTAATTTTCAAACAAAATTTCACCTCACCTTTGTTTTCACTGAAATAAATAATGATATTCTGACCATTAGATGTAATTTGTTAATTCTTAATTTTTCCCCAAACTATAGGTTTGAAACAGCTTATTTGGGGGCATAAATCTATTTTCCTTTGTTATATTTACTCTCATACACCCAGTTGTAATTAGCAGCAGCTAAACTCACAAGGAAATAGAAACCAAGCAGGAACCTGCAAGGCCTTCCCAAGAACAATACTCCCTTGCCCCCCAACATGTCCCCTGCCTCTTGTTTGCAGAAAAGCTTTAGCCTCCTAGGCCTACCCCAAGTTCCAAAGAGTAAATTTAATCAGAGAAGTAAGAAAATGCAGAAACAAAGGAAAACACTCAAGCAAGACAAAATAATATTAGTTTAGCCATAGAGCAAAGTCAAGGATCTTTAGTTCCTCCTCAAGGGCTACAGACAATATCCTGAGCCATGTCCTTGAGCTGTTTTGCAGATACTAAAACCCCTACCAGGTGGACAAAGTTAACTACACCAGCACACAGACCCCAGACCAGTTGGAACCAGAAGGTTGATGACTGATATTCCCGAAACATCACCCTGTTACCCTCACTGTCAACCAATCGTAGACTTGTGCACAAGCTGAATGCATATCATGTGACCCTCTCCCTCACACTTTTTAAAAACCCTCCTCTGAAAGCCATCACTGGGAAGTTCAGGCCTTTTCAGCATGAGCTGCCCATTCTCCTTGCTTGGCCCTGCAATAAGTGCTGTCCTTTCCCTTCACCATGACCAACCCAGTGTCAGTAGATTGGCTTTGCTGCATGTTGGGTGAGTGGATCCAAGTTTGGTCTGGAAACAAAATCTTTTCTTGTCAGTGTGTACTACAGACAATCGTCAGAAAACTGACTTATTTCTGTTGGTCTTTTCCTGGCTAACGATCCTAAGATAGTGCCATAGTGCTACATACCTAGATCAAAGTTGTTGGAATTGAACAGGAATTCTGGTAAGTAAAAAAATTCTGGGATAAGTTCCTTTACATCTGCCATGTTGTGCTTTGATGCTGAATACCAGGCCTCGCGTACACTGTGAAACATCCGGTCAGCCAGGTCAAAATGGCCTCCCTGTGGGCAGAACGAGAAGGCACCTTTCTGTTAGAGAACCACTCCCACCTCACAGCTTCCAAGTTCAAGGGCTTGAAACCCAAGTAAATATGTTTGATGACAACTCAATTTCCCATCATCCTATGTTAAATACACAAAATTTTAAATAATCACAGAAAGAAAATTAATCTAATTCTTTTCGGGGTACTCCTTACCAAGGGTGCTCTTGCTCTGTATCAAAGTGAAATCCAAGTACAAAGACTTTAAAAAGTCATTAAAAAAAAAGATCAGTTTTTAGAGAGGGCAAGACTATAAGGAAATTGAGGAGTTCCTCCATTGTTTGATAATGCTCTCCTAAAAAAAAAAGATTCTAATGTAGCCATCTACAGTTGGAAATATTCAGTTTATATATGTATTTGACTAATTTTATAAATTAACATGACATTCAGGTTCTCACACCAATGAGAATTAAGTGGAGAACTCGGAAGGTGATCAAAAAGTTATAGATTGATAAAACAAATTTAAATAGAAAAGGGATTTCTTTTGCTTACACAGCCTCACAGATAACACCACTCCCTTCCTCAGTCCAACTCCCTATGCTGCGTTTGAGTGAATACAGTGTGTTTGTCTTTACAATGACGTTCACTGTGTAAAAATGCTGAAGTCCATACAATGGCCACCAAGGCCTACCACCATCTGGCCCCTGCTACCTCTCTGACCTCATCCCCTATTGCTTTCCCCTGCAGTCACTCTGCTCCAGACATACTGGCTTCCTTGCTGTTCCTCAAGCATCTCAGGGATATGCCTGACTCAGGGCCCCTCATAGGCCGTTCTCTCTGCCTGGAACATACTTTCTCCAGATATCTGCACCAGTAACTCCCTCACCTCCTTCAAGTTTCTGTTCAGACATCACCTTTTCAAGGAGACCTACTCTGACCATCATGTCCTCCTCCACCTCCCATTCCTGTACTTCCCATTCCGTTTCCCTGACCTACATTTTTCTGATAGCACTTATCACATTCTGAAACATTTTACAATATACTTATTTTGTTTGTCTGTCTCCCTCAACTAAAATATATAAATTCCATAAGGCAGGACTTTTGTCTTTATTCACTGATATCTCTAAGCACGTAGACCAGTGCCTGGAATACAGTAAGTATTCAACAAATATTTGCTGAATAAATGAAAGAGAATGTGGAGAAAGGCAATTATAATACAGAAGACAGCAAATGAGCTAGACAGTATTACTCTTTTTTAAATGTTTGTTGAATTCAACCAGTTAAGGCTGAATTCCATATACCTGGCTGGAAAGCATATGTTACTTGCTTATTTGACTAAAGGACCCTGGCACTTGTTTAGTGTAAACAAATTCTAGTTTATTTATCAATTTTGGTCCAGTGAAATTCCACTTTCACTATGTTTTGACTACTTTTGTGACTAAAAACTTCACAGGGCTTCTTGTCAGGCAAGGTAACAACATTAAAGAAAAAAGCAACAATCTTAAATAAAAGGCTTGAATAAAATGCAAAAATTCTAAACTTAAGAGTTTTACCTGTAGCCTTAGGAATATCTGTGTGAAGGGCTCCATCCTTACTAGGTACGAAGCCACAATCATTGCAGATGAATAGTGTGTCCCATAGTGGTAGGCTGGAGTTTCTCCTTGCCAAGAAAATTAAAGCATAATTGAAAATGAAAGAGTAATATGAAAAATAAAATTTGCATTCATCAATAGACTTGAAAATGCTAACGTATGTGATAACTGTGACACTAAGTGCAATTAGCACTGGCATTTGCAGCATGAAAACTTTATGATGACACTGCAACCTCTCACTTATATGTTTGGCAGTTATCCAGTTTAGTATAATTCTGTGCCTTTCCCCCAAACTGAGCACATCTAGCAATTCATGTTTTGAGGCTAACTGTAACAGGTAATCCTTAATAGCAAACCATCTTTGACTGAAGCAAGATAATGAGCAACTTTTTATTAGGTTCTAGCTTTGCAACAGTATAAATTTCTCTAAATTGTTGTCTTCGAATATTATGCAATTTTTATTACATAGTCTCCTTGCAGGAAAAAGAAAGGATTCCACACAGGGAATATAGTTAGGCTTAGTTTTTTTCTCTTTTGTTTGTTTTGCCTGTTTGAAGGGGATACATGATAAACATTAAACATAAAAAAACATAAGTAGGTAAACTGTAGTATTTTAGAAGGTAATCAACTATAATTTTTTAATGCAAAAGGTTTCTAAAAAGTGCCTCAATAAAATTAAAAGAACCTATAATGGAAAACAATCTGAAAAAACTGAATGACTGAATCACTTTGCTGTACACCTGAAACACTGTAAATCAACTATACTTCAATTAAAAAAAATTAAAAGAGTCAATAAAGGAAAGTTTAGTTTCTGGCCTAAATACGATTAGAGATAATGGCATATTATGATGGGAAATTTCCACCCTAGACAAAGCAGACATACTTTGCTTTCTGCCAGTACCTGACAAGCTACCTAAAAAATGCCTTCTAAGCATGGCCATCAGTTGGCATGCAAAACCTCATTCTTCTACTCTGATAGTTGTGTATTAAGTGTGCATACGCAACATATATAGATATAATGATATATAAGCAATCTGGGGAAAGATGGAAGGGCATCAGACCGCTAAATAATGGCTTACTTTTGAAACTTGGGTACAAAGTCCCATGACAGGAAAAGTTACTTACCATTAGGATCTTCCCAGTCTTTATATCGCTTCTTATACTGAGCTAATCGTTCATCTGTCTGTGCTCCCATTGGCTTAGCCAGGTTTCTAAATGTCTTGGGATTAGTAAGATCTACCTCCTAAAATACAAAACGAAACCCAATTCCAAATTACTATACATCCTCTATTCTCACCAATGTAGACACAGTGGCTATAGCAATGATGATCTGTAAATGTGCTAGTATCTATGGGGTCACACCAGCAGAACTGGACTCCAAGACAATGCCATGCACCTACTGGTTATCCATATTTTATGGACAGGCACATGGCAGTTTGTTAATTGGTTTGGCTTGAAGACAACTGTTTTGGAAATTAAGTGTTCACAGAGGAAGGCACTCAGGATCCAGGTTTGGAGATGAGGAATAAGAGGGAAAACTGTTCCCAGTCTTGGCAAGGGCACAGCAGGAGACTTTGGACTCAAAAGCTCCAATTCATCTTTATCCTCTGTCACCCACATAACTGGAGGATCAAATCTCCTTTTTGTTCTCTTCCCCTCTCCCCCATTTCACTCCAACTTCACTTCTGAGCATTTTCTTCCTAGAGGTGAAAGGGAAGTGAAATAAACTAGAGCACTCAGTAATTTGTTCACCTCCAAAAGACAACATCATACCAGATCAAGTGACTCCAAATGAGATGGTTTCTTTCAGTCTACCAGAGATTATTTTAAAAGCTCATTTCTAGCTGACCTAATTCATGTATTTAAAAGGAAACCAAAATTTACCTCCTGAGGGTTTTAAAAGTAGAAATTTGAAGTACATACCCATGGGATACGTAATTTGTGTCATTTCTATAGGGCATCATGGCCCACCAATTTTGCCAACTTATATTTTAAAAGTCTTGAACAGGAGAAACTGATCCACATTACCAATATAAGTCAAGTTAGTATTTGTCCTCTGAAAATCTACATGTAAAATACCTCATTCACACTTTTTTTGGTTATTTCAACAAAGATTAAAAGTATTTACTAAGAACCGGGCATTGCTCTAGAGCAGCGGTCCCCAACCTTTTTGGCACCAGGGACCGTTTTCATGGAAGACAATTTTTCCAAGGCCCGGTGGGGGGGAGGATGGTTTTGGGATGATTCAAGCGCATTACATTTATTGTGTACTTTACTTCTATTATTATTACATCAGCTCCACCTCAGATCATCAGGCATCAGATCCTGGGGGCTGGGGACCCCTTCTCTAGAGGTTGGAACTTAAGAGCTACATAAGATAGTCTTTGTTTTTAAGGACCTCATAGTTGAGTACGGTCAGACAAAAATCATGACTACAACATGCTGTAAAAGAAAGCAGCATGATACAGCTACAAGGCAGTGTGGGAACAGAGGAAGAAGGAAGAGGACAGAAGGCTCCCCGGAGGTATACTGGAGTGTGTCCTGCAGGATGAAATACAGCTAGCCAGAGGAACCTGTCAGCAGGAGAGAAGATGGGCATGGGCATGGGGAGAAGTGCAGGCAGGGAGAGCAGCACAGGCAGAGCTGCTGAGAGAGAACGGGGTAGCCCAGGACAGCGGTTCTCGAAGCACAGGAGGGAGATCTATGTATCAGCTACTTTGTGAAGGGTGCTATACCGAGGTTCTAAAATTCTCTCCAAATTGTGATGATGATTTATGCAATAATTTAAAACTGAGGAATGACTCAATTAGATTTGTTCCTGCTGGCTGCAGTGTAGAGGACAGTGACATCCTCCAGTGGATACAAATTTATTAGCACTTTAGGAAATTCAATAGATATCATGAATCCAAGAAGTTCATCAAGTATCCAAACTTTGTACAAGTCTAAGCTAAAGCTCTTCTCATCTTCTTGGGAGTAAGTCCCCTTTGAGAACTTAAACTATAAAGCATATAAATCATTTCAGCCACTGCATTATCTTTTAATTACTTTCGAGAATGTGTTCCACTTTCACAAAATGATTTGAAATTTACCTCTGAGTCGTAATCTGCAAGGATCCAGGGGAAGACAGGATACTGCATGAGGTCATTATATGATCTGCCAGCCAAAGTGTTCAAGTGCATCAAATACTGAAAGTTGCTGATTTCACCTCTCTTGGGAAAGATAAATAGATTCATTTTAAAGCAATCAAATATTTCTGCTACATTCAATTTTAAAAATTTATATGCAAAATGAGGTAAAGGATAATTTCTTGCAGATTTCAGAATAAAGCATTTTTTTCCCTTAAAAACAAAAACAAAACTTTTTTTCTATGGTATATATTTTATAAATTATTAAAGTACTTTTAACTGTATGACTTATACTTTCTAGCTACAAATTACGAAGGAAGCTTACATTTTCATTGAACTTACCTCCCATCTCTGAGTCACAGACTTCTCTCCAACCAGAGTGCTAAGCAACCCAGATCTAAAAATGATAAATAATAAATTGTAGGCAACATAACTTTAAAAATATGTGTAATTACAAAGCTGAAAATTTTAAGTCAATGGTCCACGAATTTTTCAAACTATGGAGGACAACCTATTAGTGGGTCATGAAATCAGTTTAGGGGGTTGTGAACAGCATTTTGAATTATGAAATAACAGAATCAAATAGAAGAAAATAGAAAACATTGGAAGGCACTACATGCAGGAAGGAAAAATCTCTTCTGTGAATTTTATTGTACTATTTGTAACTAAGTTTGTGTGAGTTGGGATGCAATGTAGTATTTTTTTTTTTTTTTTGCGTTACGCGGGCCTCTCACTGTTGTGGCCCCTCCCATCGCAGAGCACAGGCTCCAGACGCGCAGGCCCAGTGGCCATGGCCCACGGGCCCAGCCGCTCCGTGGCACGTGGGATCCTCCCGGACTGGGTCACGAACCCATGTCCCCTGCATTGGCAGGCGGATTCTCAACCACTGCACCACCGGGGAAGCCCACAATGTAGTATTTTTTACCGTGGGTTACAGAAAATGAGTTTGAAAAACATTGATCTAGTTCAACTTTCTAACCTTTACAATAATTTCTATATAAACTGATCTAAAGACATTAAATTGGAATAACTGATAAGAGTATACAATATTTTGTACATAGTAGGTGCACAGTACATTTCCTAAAAGAGGTGTTGAAAAAGTGAATGAAAATATAAATATTTTATGACAGGAAAGTCACTGCTGTTCAGAAAATTATAGAACATTTTCTATAGCAGATTTTCTAGAATGCTATAAAACCTTAAGGTTATAATATTGATAATTATTAATCTGAAGATTGTGAGTTGACCACTGAACAAGTAGGAAAGCACTTAACTATATATTTTATTGTCTGAAAGGAAATTAAGAGATTTGTAAACCTTAGTTCATAAACATATCTAGGTCAAAGGTACAGATACCACTTTTCACTTCCAGATAAATTCTTCCCTTCAGGCAAATTGAATGCATAGGGTACTCTCCCTGGAAAAAGAGCTATGATCATTCCTCAACATTGTAGGAAAGGGAACAATTGAAAAGAAGATTAAAGTTGGGAATGAATTTCTGCTTCTTGTCTTTGAGTTTTCAATAGTTCTTCAAGAACTGCCAACTCAGCACAGACAGTAGTAAGAACAATGAAATAGCAAGCTGAAGATTATCTAGGCAAGCAAAAGTACTAGCAATTTGCTTACAACTAGAAAAAAGGCTTAGTATGCTTTAAGGGAGCCTTTCACTTCCTATATTTATCTTAACAGCAACACAAACGATTAGGAATAGAACAGGTTTCTAAGGTTAACAAAAGCATATAAGCAGCATTTGTAAATCTCAGCTAAAGAAAAATAAAAGCAGTAAGTTAAAGAGAAATACACAAATTAATATATTTAGACACATATAGATTGAAATAAAATTTTATTTACAAATTACAGAATCCCCAGAAGTTTTAAGTTATTTTCTTGCATGTTGTTAATAATTAATTTGTAGCCCCAAAGCACTGCTTCTTTTTCTTTTGAATTTTATTTATTTTTTTATACAGCAGGTTCTTATTAGTTATCTATTTTATACATATTAGAGTATATATGTCCATCCCAATCTCCCAATTCATCCCACCCACCCCGGCTCTGCCCTCTTGGTGTCCATACATTTGTTCTCTACATCTGTGTCTCTATTTCTGCTTTGCAAACTGGTTCATCTGTACCATTTTTCTAGATTCTACATATATGCGTTAATATACAATATTTGTTTTTCACTTTAGTTTGCTTCCATGTCTTGGCTATTGAAAACAGTGTGGCAATGAACACTGGGTGCATGTGTCTTTTTGAATTAAGGTTTCCTCTAGGTATATGCCCAGTAGTGGGACTGCTGGGTCATATGGTAGTTCTATTTTCAGGAACCTCCATAGTGGCTGTATCAATTTACATTCCCACCAACAGTGCAAGAGGGTTCCCTTTTCTCCACACCCTCTGCAGTTTTTCTTGTTTGTAGATTTTCTGATGATGCCCATTCTAACTGGTGTGACGTGATACCTCACTGTAGTTTTCATTTGCATTTCTTTAATAATTAGTGATGTTGAGCAGCTTTTCATTTGTCTGTTAGCCATCTGTATGTCTTCTTTGGAGAAATGTCTATTTAGGTCTTCTGCCCAATTTTTTGATTAGGTTGTTTGTTTTTTTAATATTGAGCTGCATGAGCGGCTTATATATTTTGGAGATTAATCTTTTGTCTGCTGATTTGTTTGCAAATATTTTCTCCCATTCTAAGCGTTGTCTTTTCATCTTGTTTACAGTTTCCGTTACTGTACAAAAGCTTTTAAGTTTCACTAGGTCCCATTTGTTTATTTTTATTTCCATTACTCTAGGAGGTGGGTCAAAAAAGATCTTGCTGTGATTTATGTCAAAGAGTGTTGTTATTCCTATGCTTTCCTCTATGAGTTTAATAGTGTCTGGTCTTACATTTAGGTCTTTAATCCACTTTGAGTTTATTTTTGTGTATGGTGATAGGGATTGTTCTAATTTCATTCTTTTACATGTAGTCCAGTTTCCCCAGCACCACTTACTGAAGAGGCTGTCTTTTCTCCATTATATATTCTTGCCTCTTTTATCAAAGATAAGGTGACTGTATGTGCATGGTTTTATCTCTGGGCTTTCTATCCTGTTCCATTGATCTATATTTCTGTTTTTGTGCCAGTACCGTACTGTCTTGATTACTGTGGCTTTGTAGTATCCTCTGAGGTCAGGGAGCCTGATTCCTCCAGCTCCATTTTGCTTTCTCAAGATCGCTTTGGCTATTCGGGGCCTTTGTGTTTCCATACAAATTGTGAATTTTTTTGTTCTAGTTCTGTGAAAAATGCCATTGGTAGCTTGATAGGGATTGCATTGAATTTGCAGATTGCTTTGGGTAGTATAGTTATTTTCACAATGTTGATTCTTCCAATCCAAGAACATGGTATATCTCTACATCTGTTGGTGTCATCTTTGATTTCTTTCATCAGTGTCTTACAGTTTTCTGAGTACAGGTCTTTTACCTCCTTAGGTAGGTTTATTCCTAGGTATTTTATTCTTTTTGTTGCAGTGGTGAATGGGATTGTTTCCTTAATTTCCCCTTCTGATCTTTTGTTGTTAAGTGTATAGGAATGCAAGAGATTTCTGTGTATTAATTTTGTATCCTGCAACTTTTACCAAATTCATTGATTAGCTCTAGCAATTTTCTGGTGGCATCTTTAGGATTCTGTATGTATAGTATCATGTCATCTGCAAACAGTGACAGTTTTACTTCTTCTTTTCCAATTCGTATTCCTCTAATTTCTTTTTCTTCTCTTATTGCCATGGCTAGGACTTCCAAAACAATGTTGAATAACAGTGGTGAGAGTGGACATCCTTGTCTTGTTCCTGATCTTAGAGGAAATGCTTTCAGTTTTTCACCATTGAGAATGATGTTTGCTGTGGGTTTGTCGTATATGGCCTTTGTTACGTTGAGGTAGGTTCCCTCTATGCCCACTTTCTGGAGAGGTTTTATCATAAATGAGTGTTGAATTTTGTCAAAAGCTTTTTCTATGTCTATTGAGATGATTATATGGTTTTTATTCTTCAATTTGTTAATACAGTGTATCAAATTGATTGATTTGCATATATTGAAGAATTCTCGCATCCCTGGGATAAATCCCACTTGATCATGGTGTATGATCCTTTTAATGTGCTGATGGATTCTGTTTGCTAGAATTCTGTTAAGGATTTTTGCATCTATATTCATCAGGGATATTGGTCTATAATTTTTTTTTTTTTGTAGTATCTCTGTCTGGTTTTGGTATCAGGGTGATGGTGGCCTTGTAGAATGAGTTTGGGAGTGTTCCTTCCTCTGCAATTTTTTTGAAGAGTTTAAGAAGGATGGGTGTTAGCTCTTCTCTAAATATTTGACAGAATTCACCTGTGAAGCCATCTGGTCCTGGACTTTTGTTTGTTGGAAGATTTTAAATCACAGTTTCAATTTCATTACTTGTGATTGGTCTGTTCATATTTTCTATTTCTTCCTGGTTCAGTCTCGGAAGGTTATACCTTTCTAAGAATTTGTCCATTTCTTCCAGGTTGTCCATTTTATTGGCATAGAGCTGCTTGCAGTAGTCTCTTATGATTCTTTGTATTTCTGCGGTGTCCATTGTAACTTTTCCTTTTTCATTTCTAAGTTTATTGATTTGAGTTCTCTCCCTCTTTTTCCTGATGAGTCTGGCTAATGGTTTATCAATTTTGTTTATCTTCTCAAAGAACCAGCTTTTAGTTTTATTGATCTTTGCTACTGTTTTCTTTGTTTCTATTTCATTTATTTCTGCTCTGATCTTTATGATTTCTTTCCTTCTCCTAACTTTGGGTTTAATTTGTTCTTCTTTCTCTAGTTGCTTCAGGTGTAAGGTTAGATTGTTTATTTGAGATATTTCTTGTTTCTTGAGGTAGGACTGTATTGCTATAAACTTCTGTCTTAGAACTGCTTTTGCTGCATCCCATAGGTTTTGGATCATCGTGTTTTTGTTGTCAGTGGACTCCAGGTATTTTTTGATTTCCTCTTTGATTTCTTCAGTGATCTCTTGGTTATTTAGTAATGTATTGTTTAGCCTCCATGTGTCTGTGTTATGTTTTTTCCCTGTAATTTATTTCTAATCTCATAGCATTGTGGTCGGAAAAAATGCTTGATATGATTTCAATTTTCTTAAATTTACCAAGGCTTGATTTGTGACCCAAGATTTGATCTATCCTGGAGAATGTTCCATGTGCACTTGAGAAGAAAGTGTAATCTGCTGTTTTTGGATGGAATGTCCTATAAATATCAATTAAATCCATCTGGTCTCTTGTGTCTTTTAAAGCTTGTGTTTCCTTATTAATCTTCTGTCTGGATGATCTGTCCATTGGTGTAGTTGAGGTGTTAAAGTCCCCCACTATTATTGTGTTACTGTCAATTTCCTCTTTTATAGCTTTTAGCATTTGCCTTATGTATTGAGGTACTCCTATGCTGGGTGCATATATATTTATAATTGTTACATCTTCTTCATGGATTTATCCCTTGATCATTATGTAGTATCCTTCCTTGTCTCTTGTAACATTATTTTAAAGTGTATTTTATCTGATATGAGTATTGCTACTCCAGCTTTCTTTTGATTTCCATTTGCATGGAATATCTTTTTCCATTCCCTCACTTTCAGTCTGTATGTGTCCCTAGGTCTGAAGTGGGTCTCTTGTAGACAGCATATATATGGGTCTTGCTTTTGTATCCATTCAGCGAGCCTGTGTCTTTTGGTTGGAGCATTTAATCCATTCACATTTAAGGTTATTATCAATATGTATGTTCCTATTATCATTTTCTTAATTGTTTTGGGTTTGTTTGTAGGTCCTTTTCTTCTCTTGTTTTTCCCACTTAGAGAAGTCCCTTTAGCATTTGTTGTAGAGCTGGTTTGGTGGTGCTGAATTCTCTTAGCTTTGCTTGTCTGTAAAGCTTTTGATTTCTCCATTGAATCAGAATGAGTTCCTTGCTGGGTAGAGTAATCTTGGTTGTAGGTTCTTCCCTTTCATCACTTTAAATATATTGTGCCACTCCCTTGTGGCTTGTAGAGTTTCTGCTGAGAAATCAGCTGTTAACCTTATGGGAGTTCCCTTGTATGTTACTTGTCATTTTTCCCTTGTTGCTTTTAATAATTTTTGTCTTTAATTTTTGTCAATTTGATTACTATGTGTCTTGGTGTTCTCCTTGGGTTTATCCTGCCTGGGACTCTCTGTGCTTCCTAGATTTGCTATTTTCTTGCCCAAGTTCAGGAAGTTTTTGACTATAACCTCTTCAAATATTTTCTTGGTTCCTTTCTCTCTCTCTTCTTCTGGGACACCTATAATGCAAATGTTGATGCATTTAATGTTGTCCCAGAGGTCTCTTAGGCTGTCTTTATTTCTTTTCATTCTTTTCCCTTTATTCTGTTCCCCGGCAGTGAATTCCACCATTCTGTCTTCCAGGTCACTTACCCATTCTTCTGCCTCAGTTATTCTGCTATTGATTCCTTCTAGTATATTTTTCATTTCAGTTATTGTATTGTTCATCTCTGTTTGTCTGTTCTTTAATTCTTTTAGGTGTTTGTTCTTCAATTCTTCTAGGTCTTTGTTAAACATTTCTTGCGTCTTCTCGATCTTTGCTGCCATTCTTTTTCCGAGGTCCTGGATCATCTTCACTATCATTATTCTGAATTCTTTTTCTGGAAGGTTGCCTAGGTCCACTTCATTTAGTTGTTTTTCTGGGGTTTTGTCTTGTTCCTTCATGTGGCACATAGTCCTTTGCCTTTTCATTTTGTCTATCTTTCTGTGAATGTGGCTTTCTTTCCACAGGCTGCAGGATTGTAGTTCTTCTTGCTTCTGCTGTCTACTGCTTCTTTTCTAATGGATTATAAAGGGCTACCAGTTCCTGAGTACCCGAAAATGAAGCTAGGTATACAGATTCTTGAAATGGCTTTATCATCCAAAAGACTTCCTAAGATTAAAAGCAGCTGAAAAGAGCACAAAGGAACCACTGATAGGTTTGAACACAAAAAAACAGAAGTTTATTTTTAAATGTAAGAAAAAAAAATTAAGAGAAAATTTGGCAATTTGTAACAAATATGACAAGCAAAGGGATAATATGCTATTACCAAAAAATCTCATGCACATTGATAATAAGGATTCAGAGGAAATGTTAACTAGACTTACTGAGGTGGTCATTTCACAATATATACAAAATTGAATTATTATATTGTTCACCTAAAACTAATGTAATGTCAATTATATCTGGAAAAAAAAAAAAAACTACAAAAAAACCCAAACTGCCACCACCACCAATAAAGAACTCAGTGGAAAAAAATGGGCAAAAGTTACAGATAACTCATAAATGATAATTTTAAATGGCTAACAAATATATACAGAGCTCAAGATTTCTAATATGAAAAGAAATGCACATTTAAAAACAAAACATCTTTAAACATCGGTAAAAGTGAAAAAGTAAATATAAAAAGCTGGTATCTATTGAGATAAGCTAACTTATCCACTATCGGTGGAATATAGATGTGTATAATTTTTATAGAAATCTAGTTGGTTTTGCATATTAAGAGTCTTAAAATTCATACTATTTTACTACGGGAATTTTATCCTAAAAAAATAATGAGGTATCACATTTCCATTATTATAACAGGGAAACCTGATAAAGATGAAATATCCAAGAACAAGAGAATGCTTTATACATATGATGAAGGGCTAGTAAATAAAGGCAAAGTTTCTAAAGAATTTTTTTAAAACCAGGAGGCAATATTTACATATAAGACTGAATAAAAGACGCAGAATAAAAATCTGTGTTTTTAGTATGGACTCAATTGTGCACATAGGAATATATGCATGCTTAAAAGATTAAAGGGAATTGATCAAAATGTGATCAATTTGACACTGATCTGACATGAGCCACCATGCATACATTTTCTTTTTTTTTTTTCTAGTTTTCAGTAGTTAAAATTTTTTGCAAACCCCTGGGGGTTGGGGTGGGGTGGCAGAACACTCATTAAAAATATTAAATAGTACTGTCCAGATAGAAATGATCCAACTGCAGTATTAAACTATAATGTGCAAGAAGCAAGCAACCTACCCCTGCTCCACGCTTGTGTTTGGTCGTTGCCCAGACACAGACTCTGAACTGTCAGTTAGAGATGGCACTACAGCCAAAAACCTGGAAAATTTAAAAACAGTATAAAATTGCAAATGATGTTTCAGTCAGGATCTAATGGGAACTTACAAAAGCATGATTCATTTAGATCTTAATTGCTGCATTTACCCCACCACTACTCAGTAAATGGCAGGCAAAGGGAATATACAATAATTAGAACATTCTTTAACAAAAAAGGGTAGGATGACGGCTTCCAAAGCCAAATATAAAGATCCATAGCAAAATCTGTCATTTTGGATTTTTACATATGCTGCCACATTACTTGAAGAAAAGCCCTGACACACTGAATCACAGGAATTAACTCAACTTAATGATGTCCTAAAGAGTGATTAAAAGCTAAATATTCACATGACAGTCAGTAGTGCTAACAGCTAAACAAATGATAGGACAGAGACATCTCTAACAAATGAAAATATATACATGATAAGAACCTTTATGTGACACTACTATAATTATTTTCAGAGTTGCTCATAATGTCAACATACATTTTTTAAGAGCAAAAAAGAATTGTGGGAAAATTCTTGGAATGAATGTGGACCTTGAACTTGGCATATACACAGACATTTCTCATATAAAGACAATCTCATCTCCTTGCCACAGGTTCTAGTTGGGAAGAGCAGATAATTTATTAACACCGAAAGCAATATCACCTTTAGAAATTCATAAGATAGGTAACTAAAATTTCAGTCATTTACTTAGCTCTTCCCAATCAACATCCACAGGCACTTTATTTGAAGAAACTCCCTCATTTCCCTCGTGCTCACAGGTAGTATTACTGTACTGCAATGATAAGCAATGTTGCTTGGTATTAGTTATTCCTCACTTGAAATACAAAACTTCTCTAATAGAGGGATTGCCAGGATCTACACCACTCTTCAAAGAATAAGAGGGCTCTCCTATTATATTATGATAAGTTCATAAAAGCCTTACTATTCACATGCCAACAGAAGTATTTTGAAGCACATGGAAATATACTATTTTTCTTTTATAAGATAAAATTTAAACACAGTTTACCAAAAATGAAATATGGTTAGATTACATCATCTGCTTTACTTGGCTATGCTACTTTTTCAAGAATGAAGGTATCCAACTTCTCTTCCAAAGTCAGCAAAGTTTCATATGAATACAAATTCTAAGGAAACTCAGGCTCTGCATTCAATAGCAAGGTATGACACTGTCTTCATTTTGGTAAATATGAAAGAAGCCTATTTTGAATCTGAAGTATTATTTTTTTAAGCTCCAGTTTCATCATCCTTTTACACTGAGAGACATGGGACTTTATCACTAAGGTGGCTTTTGATGATATCTACTACAAGTTACCAGAAAGAAAAATGTGATTTCAAAATAGAATAGCATCAGAAGAATCACATTTCAAGAGGCTGGCAAAAATGAAACAAACATTTTCTTCAAAGAAGTTAATTCATGGATTTAACAGATTTTTAAAAAACTAGCTGAACTGGCAATGCTTTACCTCCCATTTCTTCCCATGACAGCATTATGAAGTATTTCTAATAAACAATACCTTTGATAGACTTTGTTTCTAATTCCTTTTTGAAAAGCAAGGAGGTAATTCCGTCCATCTCCAGAGAAAACTTCCACAGCAATAGGCTGAAATGATCAGAGAGAAAAACATTAAGAAAAAACACAAATAGGGTTATATATTAACTTTTCCACTATGAATTTCTATAATGCTGAAGAATTAACTTGTTGACTGAAGAACATTTTTAGAGTCATGAATTCCCAGCAAATTAAATTACACAATAAACAGTGCCAGTTTATTCTGCTCAATTTGTTTCTAAAAACGTTAACAGAATAATGGTAAAATAATTATAAAATTTTGTAAATTTATAGTGAGAATGCAATTTTTATATACAAAGAAAATTATAATATAAATTTGGATAGCTATAGGGAAAGATGGATAACAACATATCACTCAAAGTTTTAGGTTTTTTTTTTTATTAAGAAGGGGGATGTATTGTAAAGTTATGCACCCATGTGACATGAGCTTGTCTATCATACAACCAAATCTAATACTCTAAGGAATAATGTGGATCCTATCATGTATACATCCTCTAAGTAAAGGAACCTGACAAAACATTGTTTACTACTAAATCAACCCACCTGTAGGAGATACCTCCTTTTATGAACTTCCTTGATATCTTCATAGGCAAAAATGCTGCATGTTCTCTTGAGTTGACTGGGGCCTTGCCTGGCTCCTCTAGGGATAATTGGCTCATGCATACTATAGGCAGCCCAGAGAAAGGAGATAATAAAAACACAGCAAGAGGTAAACTCACTGTTCAATAAAGAGTGTGTTATTTTCAACATGTGAAGAGAAGCAGGAATCGATATATCTGAATATTTAGTTCAAAAAAGACTTACCTTTAAGAGAATAATTTGGTAGCTATTCAGTATACCAGAAACCCCCTTTGATGAATATAACTTTAAAAAAATACTATTCATGCTGTCAGGGCTTATTTTTCAGGCACAGCTGGCAAGTGCCAAGGCCTATATTCTTTTAGGCGGGCCAAGAAAATGTTTTAATTTCTTTTAAAATCAAGAGAAAAAACAACTTTTTTTTGTTGTTGTTGTGGTATGCGGGCCTCTCCCTGCTGTGGCCTCTCCCGCTGCGGAGCAACAGGCTCCGGACGCGCAGGCTCAGCGGCCATGGCTCACGGGCACAGCTGCTCCGTGGCACATGGGATCCTCCCGGACCAGGGCACGAACCCATGTCCCCTGAATCGGCAGGCGGACTCTCAACCACTGCGCCACCAGGGAAGCCCAAAAAACTGAATTTTTAGGTAGAAGAAAATGTTTAAATATATAATATGAATATATTCATCTTTAAACCAACACAGTCAGAAAAACATCATTTTAGGTATCTTTATATGTAGGAAGAGGACCGTAAAAGTCATAATGTGGCCCTGACTGCTACTGAAAGTAATTATTTGAAATATCTCCTAGCAATGAAGATGACCATGTCCACATTCACAGTGCATGTTAGGTGTTCAAAATGTTAAAAGAAGAGAAGAGCATGTTGATTTTCTAAGCTTTAAGCTTTTTCATCTTCCTTTGGGCTTTGTCTGTCTCTGGGTTTTCCATTACCCACTATCACGTCCATCATAGGGCTGGCAGAAGAAAAGGAAGATGGATAAACTCAGTTAATTCCTGCCTGTGCTTCAGTCACACTGCTTCTAGGGTACTCAGAGGACATGGATACTTTTACATTTGTTAGAGTATTATATAACTGCCTGTATGTTCTCTACAACTGTGTTCGCACTGAAATTTGAAAAAAAGAACAATTTACAAATTCATAATAACTTTATAAATATATAGATTATAATACAAGGAACTTGTATTATATCTAGTGCTATTAAATGCATAGCAATAAATTTTATTTAGTTTTCGTTTTGATAAATAAGGTAAATTTGTCTCTTATAGCCTTGAAATAACTATTACTCTGGTGAATATTTAATGATGGATGCACAAAAACTGAGAGATAACATTACTTGAAACACAATTTTTGCATTAAAAAAAACTATGTAGGACTTTCCTCGTGGCACAGTGGTTAAGAATCCGTGTGCCAAACAGGGGACGCAGTTTTGAGCCCTGGTCTGGGAAGATCCCACATGCTGCAGAGCAACTAAGCCCGTGTGCTACAACTACTGAGCCTGCGCTCTAGAGCCTGTGAGCCACAACTACTGAGCCTGCGTGCCACAACTACTGAAGCCTGCGCACCTAGAGCCCATGCTCCGCAACAAGAGAAGCCACTGCAGTGAGAAGCCTGCGCACCACAACGAAGAGTAGCCCCCGCTCGCCGCAACTAGAGAAAGCCTGCGGCGCAGCAATGAAGACCCAATGCAGCCAAAAAAAAAAGAAAAAAAGCAAACAAACCCATGTAGATGTATTGCTTTCTAAAGATAGCTGTACTTTGTATCTCTTCATTCACTTACTTTGGAGGTAAGGTTTCAATATCTCTTATTTCCCTGGTTGCTGTCATTGTAAATCCGTCAATCACATAAAAATGCTCTTTACCAAAAAGAAGTAGCCCTTCACTGGTATCTAGGCCCTGGACTCGAGCACAGCGGTACATGTGTTGGATCTAAAAAGAAAACCATAAACATTCATTAATATAGTTTTTAAAAATCAGGTAATTTCTGTTTTTGATATAAATGAAGCAAAATGTCTTTAAACATGGATTTAATGGGCAAACAAGATTTTATGAAGATGTCACTCTGTGATGGCATCCCCTGAGCTAAGCATATTAACCAGAGTTTAAGCATATTAAAAAGAATAGCTAAGATTGCAGTCTGAGTTGCAGCTGACTTTAGTAAAAGGAAACAACCATTACTCATATCCATCCACCCAATCCACTTATCCTAATATTCACTGATTACTAACTCCGTGCTAGGCACATGTGTACTAGGCTCTACAGTCAATGAACAAGTTAGAAAAGGAAGGAGACAGACACAAACTTTGCAGGAAAGAGAATTGAGGCATACATGCGAGGAGATTAGGATTGTGCCCTGGGCCAGGCAGGATGATACAGAGTGAAAAAGGTATGCAGAGCCTGACAATCCTGAGTGAATTCCCAGTTCTGTTGTTTAACTATAGATTTGGTCAAATTTCTTAATGTTTCTGGGCTTCTGTGTCTTCATATAAGTTTCAAATATACTTCATTGGTTTGTCATGAGAGTTAGTGAGACAATGTACATAATCACGTTAGGAATTGTTGGCTGTCTTCTCTTCCACATAGCTTACTTTCCTCTTTTTCCATAACAACCCCTGGAACTGGAGTTGTGGAATTTGTCTCTATTTGCTCTCCACTGGAGTCTGCCTGCCTGGCAGCCTGTTGTGCCATTGTAAAAAGCCAAACTTGGCAGAAGTTGCATTTTCCTCATAGAAGGAAGGACTTGCTAAATCTCTCAACGTTAGCAGTGTTTTCTTTCCAACAGGCAGGATCTAGTCCTTAGTAAAAATTCTTTCTTGCACTCAGTTCAACACGAATCAAGGAAAAAAAATCAGCAATTAAATCAGAGTCAAACAAATGTCAAATAAATGTCAGTCTAAATACACCTCCTTCACTATTCAAACTTAAAGCAATTAGAGCAAAACCTGTACTCATGAGTTTAAAAAGTTAAAAAAATGACAGCATCAGAAAATAGATTTTCTAAAATATGCAAATATAAGTTAATTTTCATCACCACATCTGAACTACTTCAATAATAAAAACTTAGAATGTTACAGGAGAAAAACTGACATACTTTTCAAATAACTCTATTGTAATAATACACACAGAAAAAAATGTTTATTTCATAAGTGCATAGCTTGATGAATTTTCAAATGCTTAAAATATGATGCAACCAGCATCCAGATCAAGAAACAGAACATTCCCAAGACCCTAGAAGCCTCTCTTGTACTTCCTTCAGATCTAATGGACTTTTATAGTTACATACTTTTTTCTTTTTATGTTTTCATTTAAGATTAATCAGGCCATATATTTGAACAGAATTTAAAAAATTAAACCCTAATTTCTAGTTACTATTTCTTAGTGGATAAGATTTCAAGTGTTATACCAAGATCTAATATAATAGGCAAAACAACCTTTAAAAAGGTGATACTCACTATACATTCAATTCATTCATTCCTTTACTCATTTATCCCTTTATTTATTCAACCAATCACTCCTTCATTCAAGGTTTACTGAGTTTCTATCAGGTGAGTGAAACTGTGTAAAGCACTGGGACAGAAATAAGAAACAGTGCCTGCCTCAAAAGAGCTCACTATCTAGGTGAAGAGACAGACACAGGAACAAATAATAATAACATGATAAAATGAGTGATATATATAAGGTGCTATAAAAGCATAGAGGAGGGTGTCTAACTAAGCCTGAGCTGGCAAGACAGTGAAGGAAAGCTTCCTCTGTGTGAGCGTTAAAGACATCCAGATAAATGATGTTGTATCAAATGGGAGTTACTAGGACAGAGGTTATGCAAGTGATGGAAAGAGGGGCATTTAGGCAGAGAACACAATGAGTAAAGCGCAGAGTAAAGAAATATCATGGATGTACCGAACTGCAAGGACAAAATGCAAGGGACAAAATGCAGGGGGCTCAGGCTACATGGCAGAGTCAGTAAAGTGAGCCTGGAGGGGTCGCAGGGTATAAGAGGCTGAGAGAAACAGGAAGGCAAAGCAGTCTTTTGTGAATGAAGCAAAGCAGGGGTTAAGTACAAGGCTGGGGATGATGGGCTAGTTGAAGTTGCTTGTGTGGTTACTGGAATTACAGAGGTATAGGAAAAAATACAGGGCCAAATTACCGAATGGGTTGTGTACATGGGTTTGAAACGAGAATTATGGCAAGAGTTGCAGCCTAATGAAGGGTTTAGAGGAAGACAGTGAACTAGGTGTCAACTGTTAATACTATATCTGATGCAACTTCTTGCTGTTCAGCGTGTTCAGAGAGGTCAGAAAACCCTACAGATGACAGACGCAGAGTTTTGAACCCAAAAGGGCACCTAATACTGATTTCACTGCAGAGGCTAAAATACTTACCTTTGGCTGCCAGATAAATACCCTTCAACTAGTCTTGTAAAATGGAAACAAACCACTTAATACAATCCCTCCTTTTCAGAAGTAAGGTACCTTTTCTCCCTCTTCTAATAGGCGCAGCAGGGTGGCATTGTCCGTCTTCTCCTCCTCTTCTATAGAGCTACCCTCAGCAATCTGGTCTTGTAGCTGCTCCTGGGTCTCCTCATCTCCTCCATCAGGTGCAGATCGAGACCGTTTTAGAGGCGGCTTGACCAGTCCTGCAGGGTAAGAGCCAAGAGGGTCATGTGGTCTTGCTGGGGTCATTTGAGAGCCGTTTAGTCTCATGTAGTCCCTCCTCTACATTTCCAATTTGAGATAGTTCTGAAAGGTATGGGGAGGCAGCACAGTTCAGTGGTCAACAGCACAGGCTCTGGAGTTAAACAGCTGCATGACCCTGGAGTATTATTTGTCCCCTCTGAACCTCAGTTTCTCATCTATAAAACCGGGACAAGAATACTATCTATCATGGATACCAGGAGGATTGTTGGAGGACTAAATGAGGTAATTCATGTAAAGTGTTTAGTATCATGCATAATAAATAGTAAATTCTCAGTAAGTGTCAGATGATGATGATAAACAGAGGTCTTATCATAATTAATGGTAAAAGTGGTGATGCTAATGGGCAGGTGTCATTGAGGGGATATCCTCAATAAATGATCAGTCATTATCAGAAACAAAAATTAGGACAGCAAGTTATAAACATGATTATAAGAGATTCCACCTACTTGGAGGGCCCATGAGGACTACTTCAAGACTCATATTACAAGTGGCAGTATGGTCATTCATACATGAATGAATTTGATTAAATCATCAGGTCATAAAGAATAAGAAAACAATTCTTTTAAAAATATAGGGCCAGACAATTTAATGTGCCATGTAAGTTATCATTTTACTGCCTACATTTTGATAATTTTATTGATAATCACAGATGAAATTAAAATCAGCTGATGAAAGTAACCACTGATAACCCAGAGTATGGGAAGCACTCAAAATAAACTCTAAATCTCACATTTAATTTCATATTCTTTAGTTCTGTACCAAAAAAAGTAATGTTGTATCTACCAACGATAGTTACACTAAGAATTTTGGATAAACGTAAATCAGCCTGTTAGAATCCTAGCCTTTGAACACAAGTTATCAGAGGTTCTGCTCTGCCTTGGGAAGAACCTCATTTTCACATGTGAAAGAGTATAATAAATAAACAAGAAAGATCAAGTCTTGCTGAGAATATCCACAAGGCGAAAAGCTTCCAGCTGCTTTATTTTTAGTTTGACGAATCAAAACCTCCAACTCTATGTCTAGCATAGCATCTTGCATATCATAGTAGTGACACCAAAATTTGTGGTTTTAGCTCAATTAGACATTAGGAAAATGAGGCCAAGAGAAGTTAAATGCCAATGACCCAAACACAAGACATCACAAACTCTGTGAATTATACACCTTGGTTATAGCCAGGAAATACAACTTTGGACCCATCTCAATAACTTTGCTGATGCAGTGTCAAGAAATGATAAGGCTGAAAACTTTGTTCAACTAATAAAAGTTTCAGTGATTCTATGAAAATGTTAGATGGATTATGAAATCTTTAGTAATTCATAGTTATCACAGGAGAGAACAGGTATAATGTAATAGGAGAAACCGATCACAACAGCAGATAAATTTTTTTGTTGACATGGTCATATACTGTTAGTTTTTTATCAATGAGATCTGAAAATAATTTTTAATTTAGAGTTCTTAATTTATATTCTAGGGTTTTATCTATAGACTATGCCAAGACTTTTGAATTTATGATAAATCAGAGGCTTAAAAAATTAAAACAATGTACTGATTTACTTATTGAATATTGACTGAATTCCCATTTTGTGCCAGGCATGTGCCAAAATCTATAGAGTAAGAGGAGAAATAATCTCTGCCCCTGAGAAACTTATAATTTAGGAAAACATAAATCAGTGAAAGAAATCACCGAAACTGCTATAAAAGATATGAGCAAAGTGCTACTGGAGGACAGCGGAGTTGGAAAAGCCTTCAGAGGAGGACAGTTTGACCAGTATCTTCAAGACTGGGTAGGTCCAGATCACAAAGAAGCTGTAGCAAGAGGGCAGGGGGCACACATATGCAGAAGTACAAATCAAAAAGTCCATGGCCATTTTAGTCCAATTCATCACCATATGCATGTCTTTCTAGGCTCATAAAGTATAGCTTTGGAATAATCTGTCTTAGCTCATTAGAAGAAAGACCATTATTTCTTACTGTTAGCCAACATGCACTAATGACACATTTAGTGGTTGTTTTAGTTTTATATATATTTATTTAGTTTTCAGGGCCTTAACTTAAATATCAGGCACCACTGAGAATTCTGCCAGATACAGTGAAAAAAAATTATCAAGCCAACAGGCACATTACATTCATCTGTAGGCAATAAAGAAGAGACAGTCTCTTTAGTTCTGATATAGAAATCAATCTTTAAGAAGGATGTGATAGTAAAATATGTACGGATACTTTTAGGTTGACCCTACTGTTTATAGTTGCTAATATTTTCATATAGATTCAAGTAAAAGGAATGCTCCCAAATGGTTTTTAATTAAAATCAGAGAGGAAGGCTGACCTTTGACTTTAGCAATAGTGTCTTCACCATGCTCTGGTTCTTGTTGAGTAGCTTCACCTTCCGAACTCTCTACGATGGCATCTTGGACAATGGCTGGGTTGCCAGAGGCTAGTCGCTTGTAGTATTCTTTACTGTCATAACTTACAGCTCTTCTGTATCGAGCAGGTTTCTAAGAAACAACAAAAGGAAAGGACTCAGATAATTTATCTTCAAGAATTAATAGACTGTATTTATACAGGGTAAATCCACAGTCTTTTGGGTTAAGTTTCTCTATTTTTAAATTGCACTGATTTAAAAAAAATATATATAAAACAATATTAGAAGTTTTGTTCCTCCCGAAAAAAGAAACACATCATCTTTAGCCAAATGTTTCCATGTTAGTATAGTACAGCCTTACTGATGCATCAGTACAGTAGAGAGAATGCCCAGTGTCGGAGAGTATCAAGTTGCAAGGGGATGTCTAGTTTCTGAGGAGCCTGAAACCTTGCTTCCACCCCAAGTAAATAGGCCTAAAGGGCCATCCATTCAGTTGGAATTACCTGTGTGAGTGTTTACTTCAGATATTTGGAGGTAGGGACCCAGAACTGCCCTGTTCCCATATTCCCATGTCTCTCTGGAACTCTGGAAATGGCCCAAACCTTCAGAGAGTCCTGACCCAATATGGAATCGACCGACTTCAGGCCAGATGACACTGTTTGGTTGGCCTGCCACTCCGAGCTGGTATGTCTAATTTGCTAAAACATCCTGTTGTTTGTGTGTAAAAGAATGTGATCCATAAACTTACTAACTAAATGAGTATATCAAGAACATATAAGTCCATTCTGAAGAAGAAATTAATTATGTAGAAACATTAGAAAAGATTTACCTTTTTGGTGTATGATACAAGAGCATTTCCTTTTCAGAATAATTTTTATCCTAAAAACAGGTTCTCCAATTGACCCAAAGTTTTTTTTTTCTTAAAACAATAGTTAATGAAAAATTAAGGTCTAAAATTTCCTACAAAAATGTAAAACCATAGGGAAAAATTTATATGTATACACGTTGATCATAATGAGACCCAGACTTTAAATTAACAATTAAGAAAACGACAGGGTTTGAAACATGCTTAAAGACCTTCCCTTTCTAAACATTATCTTACCTTTCTTTTCCTATGAATGTCTAATTGAAAGTATTCTATCAGCCTAACTCTTCGACTCAGGTAGTTATATGTATTGTCTACAATAATGCTTATTTTAAGCAAGACCTTTTTAAAAAAATGATTTTCAACTAAAGTAGAAAACAAGTGTCCAACAGGAATATTTAGACTAAAATAGTGAACCAATTTTGAGATGAAAAGATGCCTAACTCAAGCCACCATTACCCTTCTTTTAACTTCAGGTATAAAGTTAGAGAATGAAGAGAGCTGCAAGCTACTTTGATGAATGATATGCAGCAAATGGAAACTGAAATACATAACACAGGAAAGTACTGAAATGCTATTTAAAAAAATTACAGTTATGGAAGGAAGGATCTGATGAACCAACTAATAATACTGCAATATTTTTGAAATGAAAGCAGGGTAGTAAATTTTGTACTATAACAATTCTCTACATGAGATCTAACAATTATCTTCAACTCATAACTGTTCATTTTTAAAAAGATGAAAGCATAGTTAGTGATGGGCAAGACAATGAATTAACAGATGTGGGACAACATCTTGGTTACTGACTTCATACCTGACTTGAACTTGGAACTATAAGCATTTTCCCTTAAATATTTTGAGGTATATTTCTGTGACATTTCTGAACTGCATTTTTTTTTTTTTTTACTTTATTATGTACTGAATCCTTCTGGAAAAAGAAAACAATTATATAAATTTAAATTAATTAAAATAAATTAAAATTGTATTTTAAAAAGTGGTCATATATGCTTAGTTTCCATTTAGTTCCTTCTGATTGAAAAAGTAATTTTAAAAGAGAATACACCTGCATTCTCAAAATATATACTGTTTAATATCTAGAAGAATAAAATGAGTAATTGAAAAAAAAAGTTGGTAGTGTCAGGCTGCCCATTACTAACATGCCTTGGGACTTGTTAGTTTAAGTGTGAAGCAGTACACATTTCATGGTGAGAGCAGTGAATACTCAGCCTGTTAGTGAGCAACATACAGACCCTACAAAGCTAATCAGAACAAAGCAAGAGAGACGAGGACATCTCTCAGCATGAATGAAATTCACTTTTCAACTCTAAGGAACTTATAGAAACAACAAATCGAAAGTCAACCCTTTAGGTTAGTCTAGTCTACCATGCACTAAAATAAAACAAAATAAAACAAAACAAAATAACACAAAGGAAAAAAAAAACAAAACTGCAAGTATTTTGCATTCTTTTATGGTATTTTGTGTTTTACCTTTTGAGGAATGATATCATCGGGTGTCTCAGGCTGTTTACTTGGGATCTCAGACTGAAAACAGGGTATTAAGTATAGACACATCAGAAAAAAATAACAAAGAACAACACAAAAATAAAATATTCTTGAGGACTGTATGGAATATGGAAGATACACTCACACAAAATTAATATGATATCCTAAGCTGCTTGAAATAATCACTTAGCATCTTGTGATTATTTTCTCACTTATCCAAAGTAGTTTTAAAGTAAAAGAAACTACACTAAAATTCTCAAGGCTACTGAACAGGACAAACTTAAAAATCACAGAGACAAAACTTCACCACAGGCTGCCAGTGTCATGGATGATTTACAGGCAACTCTTTATATGGCTTCAAAGGAAAAAACAGAAAACCAGATAATAGAACCTAGTGCTAGCTATCACCTTCCACCTACCTTTTACTGTGTTTATCCCTAGATCTGTTTTGTAACAGAAGCAACTGGTTTAAACTATTATCTGCAATATCCCATACCACAGAAATCACTAAGTGCTTGTTAGTGAAAAAACACCTTCCCCTAAAAGCCCAAGGACCTATTTCCTTTGCTACCTTCACAGCTATGACCTCAGAAAGGCTGAAAGCAGAAGGAAGCCTGGATCATCACCTTCCAAACCAAAAGTTTTTGTAAAAATTACTTTCTAAAGAATTAGGTAGTTACTCTATATTTTATTCTCAATAAAATCTCGACTAACAAGAAGGCAGTAACTGTTGAGCTGGAGTGTGTGACTTGTGCGTGTAAACACACAGACAGCTACAGACAGACAGTAACACATCCAAGAATCATTCCAATTTTTCTTCCTTTTCACAGTTTGTACCTGGAGATGACTTCTAGTACCTTTCCCTAGAGTAAATATGAGCAAGCAAAATGCTTTTACAGATGTTTGCTTCCCCTGGCAAAACAAACATTGAACTACTGGGCATACTTTCAAATACTTAATATGGTTTTAATAAACCTCTCTCCTTAAAAGCAAACTTTTAAAAGCATACCTTATGTTGAAGGATAATCTTGAAAATATACATCTATGTTCTCAATCTTGGTAAAGATTTGGGTTACATGAGTATTACTACACGTTTGTTAAAACTCACTGAACGGTACACTTAGAATTTATATATTTCAATATATTAAAATTTATGTCAATAAAAAAGAATTATGAACAAATGTTGAACTCTATTGATATGCATGGGGAAGTATTTAGGGGTGAAGGGTACTGACTCTGCAACTCATTTTGAAATTAATAAAAAAACAAGGTGGATCACTGGATAGATATGTGATAAACCAATATAGCAAAATGACCAATTACTATTGTCAAACCCAATTCTGATGTCCACTATATATCCCCAACCAGAATGTGGGCAGGGTCTGAACATGTACACAATTGTATTTTCCATGCAGCACAGGGCACAGTGCTAGTTTAATACATATTTGCTCACTGAACCACTTACTGACTGAGGATCTTATTTTACTAAAAGGTACAACATTCATTAGCGAAGATATATGTTATACTAATAATTTTAGTATTATCATAGCGCTCTTTAAACTTTTATAACTGAATTATTATTATAATTATGTTTATATAGAAACCTAAATTTTTCAAAGTCAGAATTTGTAGAAAATAATTTTATATTCCCTTTACTTCCAATTTTTCTATATTGCTGGCAATGGAATTTCTTGAATGAGTTGCTTAGTTCCTATGAGTCCTGTGATATCTATATATTATATAAAAATATATGTGGAGGCACCCACATGAGACTCCCTTAATTAGAAAAGGAACTTCAGGTAAGTCATTTACCCTTCTGCCCCAAGCAGTCCAACCCAACATTAACAGGAAACGGTGAGGTCTTTGCCCCAATGATATTTGCAAAGAATAGTCAATTTGTTTGAGATTATTATTCTGTGATTATTATTCTGTGAAAATAAGGGGATTACAGAACTAAAACCTGGTTTTAGTACTTAAATATAACTTCTTAAATGGCAAGATATGGAATTTTAGTCTCATTCCTTAGGATTCAGAGTAATTAGACAACTGCTTAAAAACAACCATATTTTGTATTTTCATCATATCCCAGGCTCACATCTTAATATTTATAACTAATACTACCACTTAAAATACAGAATTACAGTGCAATTCAGTATAGCTATTTTAGTTTTGAAAATGGTCCCCTAAGGAAAGTCCCTGTGCAAAGGGGATAAATTATTTTTTTGTGAGATAGGAGAATTTTCCACATGTATATAACTTTTCTCAGGACAAAAAAAATATTGTTGTTCTCATTAAAACAATTTTAGTTGATAAACTTTCAAGGCTTTTAAGTCGGTGGCAAATGAAACACTCACATATGTTCTACATTCTATAAATAAACAACTAATTTAAAAATAAAATTCAAAACTAATAATAAAGGGTAAGCTATTTTTTAATACAGTATGTAGCATTATCCAGGTTTAAGAAATAAAACTTTAATAACGAAAGAAATAATCACTTGATTCTAACACATCAAAGATTTTAAAACAAGAAATAACTTTTAAATCATCACTCTATTTCTTAGTTCAATTAAGAGGCCTAAAGATTTAAATTTTACTTAAAACAATAATTGTTCTTCATAAATAAAGCAAAGATCAAATCATTTGTCCTTACTCCTGGCAAAGCCTGTTTTACCTATCAAGAGGCCTTAAAAGCAATTTTCAGTTTGTACCTGTTATACCTGAAATACCTGTAACGTCGCAAAAAGTACTGCCTATATATTTTATAAACATGGGTGCAAGGAGGGCAACACGTTTATGGGAGCTGAAAGGGAAGACGTGACTGATCTCTAACTCTGGGAGGCAATATTTAATACAGCTCAGACCACAGGAGGATTTATGGTGAAATTAATGAAGCATATACCTCAACAGCCGTCACTTCCCATGGGCTCCTTTCAAAGTCCTGGAAGTGGGGCCCTAGTAATTTTGTATTCATAATTTTGTACTCTTTTTCTTATAGTGCCTCCCCAAGTTATATAAACTTCACACCCCATAAAATTTGACTCTAGCCCTTTTTAGTGGAAAAATAGGAAAATTCTATAAGCATGCTGAATGGGAAGCAATGGATAAACTCTAACTTAGGAAGAAAGAGTGCTGGTAAGTCCATTCACTCAACATTAAGTTCTAGATATTCTTTAGCATTAGAGAGACAAAACCTAGTATTGGGTTGGCCAAAAAGTTCGTGTAGGTTTTTCCATAAGACATTACGGAAAAACCCACACGAGCTTTTTGGCCAACCCAATATGTGGTTCTGTCTGGAAGAAATTCACTGTCCACTGACAACTTCTCAAAACCACCAAAGATTGGAATCCTTTTTCAAGAGTGAGGAACGTCTGAGGAACTGTCAATCTATAGTCATTATATCTTGCTCCAGTACTTAGCATGACCTAGAAGGTGTTCCTTAATTTTCTAGGCTTCTATTTATCATCTGTGGAATTGGGATAATAATATAATTATACTTCAGAGGGCTGTCATGAGACATACAGGAAACTGCAAGTGACCGCTCTGCAGACTATCAAGGCTCACTGTGCTTCGTTAAATATCTGCTCTCCTTTTTTGATTTCACAACAGAAGTTAGTGGGATAGCAGCTGCTCTACTTTTTGGAATTTTCTTTGCTGTTGATATTGCCAGACTGCATATTCCATAAGAAAAAAAGTGGACATTTAATGGGGTTTCAAATTTACAAAAGAGTTTGAACGAGCAACACCAAAATCATTATTCATTCAGAAAACTTCATCATAGCAGATTAACCTTGACTTGTGCATGAACTTAAGCAGCAGCATGAATTCTACAATCTGTAGTCATCTCCCCTTCCCACCTGCTTTTTCCTTTTTTGTAAACGTATCTCTAACATTTCTTGACTGCCTTGTATTTCCCAATATGTAACCCATCTGGTTTAAAAAAAAAAAAAAGTTCCGTATGGTTCATACTTATTTCTGAGACTGTCTGTTGAGATTTCACAGACTGATGAACTCCTTGGCTTAGGTAAAATGCTAATGATATTAAGGTTGTAAGTGTGGACTCTGAATAGGTTATTTTGTTTTTATCTGATACAGAACTTCAAATATACTTTTGTAAAACAAATGACACTGTTATAAAGAAGGAAAGATGTAGACACAATAAAAAAAAATACTATGGTTATGTAACTCAAAAAGTATATGCCTCAGTTATATAGAAATAGTGAATGGTCACGTATTTAGGAGAGCACATCTTCTATTTTCCTATCCCTGAATGGATTCAATTTGAATGAGTGTTGACTCAGTAAGAAATATTTTATCAAATTGCTACAGGCTTAAACTCTTATTCAATTATTTATTTGGGGAAAATGGATGAAGAATAGAGATTATATTGCTAGTCTGATCTGACAAATGTAGGTGCTATTAAAAGGCTGCAAAAATATGGGTGGATTTTTTTTTCTACATAGTGTGCTAGTATTAGAAATTACAGTGCTTTAAATTAAAATTTATCAAGTATGGCATTCTTTTTTTATTTTATTTTTATTATTTTTTAAAAGTCTTTATTGAATTTGTTCTTCTGTTTTAAAATTTTACTTTATTTTTTATTTATTTATTTTTGGTTGCATTGGGTGTTTGTTGCTGCACACGGGCTTTCTCTAGTTGTGGCGAGCGGGGGCTACTCTTCGTTGTGGTGCATGGGCTTCTCATTGCGGTGGCTTCTCTTGCTGAGGAGCATGGGCTCTAGGCACACAGGCTTCAGTAGTTGTGGCTCGCAAGCTCTAGGGCCCAGGCTCAGTAGTTGTGGCACACGGGCTTAGCTGCTCTGCGGCATGTGGGATCTTTCCGGACCAAGGATCGAACACATGTCCCCTGCATTGGCAGGCAGATTCTTAACCACTGTGCCATCAGGGAAGTCCCGATATGCTTTGGGTTTTTGGCCACAAGGCATGTGTGATCTTAGCTCTTTGACCAGGGAGCCAATCCACGCCCCCTGCATTGGAAAGCGAAGTCTTAACCAGGGAAGTCCCCCAAGTACGGCATTCTTGACAGAACGGAATAATTTTGAGAAAAGTAAACTTCAGGGAGCTATCTTAAAAAAAAAAAAACTTAAATAACTATATATTAGCAGGTCTAAGGCCTATATTCTAAGTAGCATCAGGACAAATGTATAGTCAATTAGCACAAGATAAATGGAGCCAGGGTTTTGGTTGGGAAAAAAAGAGACACTGGAACAATGCAAGTTGTCTCATGTTATATGATCTGAACTACTTACTAGAAGACACATGTGTCAAGTCTTCTTTATAAATCTTAGTTTCTTCAATTGTTGAGAGAATCATATTAAAGTCAAGTATGTGAAAGTACTTAAACCATGAAGGGTTTCTCTTCCAAATTTGCAGTGACTTTATTGGGGAAGACTGTATTTTCCCGAACACAAAAACATGATTCCTAGATCATGATTATTTCAGACAAAATTTTTATGGTCAGTGCAAAAACCTGAATGAAGGCTTTAGGAAGGGCAACCTGTCTGAATAAAAAGGAACTTGAGGGGCAAATGTTGTTTGTTTTATACCCGTGGAGCCAGTGATGAAGCTTCTCAATATAAATGGGAAGATCTATACACTCAGGCTATCATTATTCTTTAACTGTGCTCTGTATTTCTTCAAAGAATATTGCTTAGTGGCAATGTTTATTTTATTAACACTCACTTATATAGTGCTTATTCTGTGCCAGACACTATTCTAAGTACTTTATTAATTTTAATTAACTTAATCCTCCCAATAGCTTCTAAGATGGAACTGTTATTTTCTCCATTTTAGGCATAAAGAAAGCAGAAGCTGAAGAGGTTAACGTGGCCGGTACAAGGTCACCAGCTAGTGAAGGGGCAGAGGCAGGTTTCAAACCTGGCAGCTGGCTCCAAGGTCTAAGATCCAAATCACTTCACTGTGAAGGCTCCCTGCTGCACCTTTTCATTCCACCGCCAGCACCCTGGCATTATCAACTTATTATAGTTCATCAAATCTTCTAAATTAGGTGTTTTTCGTAATTAACCAAATAAGGGAAAACGCTTACAAAAAAGAAGAAAGACATGGAAGCGTCACTACAAACGCTGAATTCTGCGCACTCACCGCCACATTTGTCTCTTGTTCCGTTTCCGGCACGTAAGGGTAATGGGTGTAAAACATATCATTCCGCACCATTTTCTTCCTCATTCTGCAGGGCCCTTCCGTCATCTCCAACATCCATTTGTCGAGATGGGAACCAATAGGGGGGCCCCAGAGCCCCCGCTCCCGCAGCAGCTCGTACTCGATTTGGCACCACTCCTCCGTCACGTACTTCAGGGCATTTTGCTGACGCTAACAAGAGGGAGTCCAGGTTGGTTTTCAAGCAAAAGCACAAGCAACAATGAACAGTCTACAAGTACCTTGAAACCAAGTTATTCTTTGGAAACAAAAACCAATCCAGGTAATTTCAGGCAATATTATAAAAGTAAAGTTACATTTATTTATGGTTAAAGTAAGCTGCCGATCTTGTGAGAAGGTGGGGTTTTAGTGATGGCTCGATTATTTTAGCACCAAGTATACAATACATGGAAGATCCCTACAGGGTAGCGTGTGCAGTACACCTGACCAGAGTGCTGAAGGAACTTGTAGCTCAGGGACAGGGACGATGGTAATATTACTTATGAAAATACATGGAAATGGTTTGTCCAGTGTGAGTTAATAAAGACAGTAATTTAAGGATGAAACCCCTTCCCCACCCCCAATTGTAAAACAGTTACTAGAACATGAATAAAAGAAAATCTAGAAAGCCACATCAAGAAATATTGCCAACACACTAGATTCCTGGTAATCACCGTAACATTTCCAATAATTTTAGGTAAAGAATATACACATGCATCTCTGATAGGGAACTTAACATTCATATAAAAATTAAAGGAAAACCATTGTTACTTGGCCCTGGTATAGATCCAAACCACCTTACTTAAATGGAAATTTATGACTTGGAATAACTTCTTTCTATTTGTCAAATGTCAAAATGTGTAACATTTCAACAGTAGATGCTTAAAACTAAGCACCTAATGATTAGATGCTTATCTAATAATTCATGGAATATAAGTATACAATTTAAGAATAAAGATCCCTTTATACTGTACAACTAACACTAATGATTACTGAAGGAGTAATCTTGATATTATAATGATACCATCATAGTACTTATGTGTTCCTGGCAGGAGGAAATCCCCTGTAACAACTAAGTATCTAGTATCATGCCCATAAAATATTAGCAGCTTATCATTCAGAAATCTTTAATAAGATATAACTCAGCTGCCATGGAAATAAAATATTTCGAATAAGTTGTTGAGTAACTATGAATTCATCAAGAGGATTTCACTGAAAATATTTCTTACTGACAAAATCACCAAGCACTTGTAATAAAAAATACCTTTATCTTTTAATTTTTTAGAATTTTAGAGACTTCTTAGAGATTTTGATGCACATTTTCATGGTCTCCTTGTTAAGTATGAAAGAAAGGGATCTTTCCAATATTTTAATTTTTATTAAGAACAGACACATGCAATATGTTGGTAGTGAATGTCATTAGGATTCAGCTGTGCTGATCTCCAGTCTGTCACTTTTTAATGCAGTTTGCCTGTAGGAAGTTCCAGTCTTTCTATGTTAAAACCAATGGCCAAAGTAGCTGCTGGCAGGGATAATCAAAAACATTATCTGGGCTTCCCTGTGGCGCAGTGGTTGAGAGTCCGCCTGCCGATGCCGGGGACACGGGTTCGTGCCCCGGTCCGGGAAGATCCCACATGCTGCGGAGTGGCTACGCCCGTGAGCCATGGCCATTGAGCCTGCGCGTCCGGAGCCTGTGCTCCGCAACGGGAGAGGCCACAACATGAGAGGCATGCGTACCGCAAAAAAAACAAAACAAAACATTATCTCATGATAAATTCAGTTCAGCAACTTATTCTTAAAAGCAGGAGGAAGATACCAAGGGAAACAATCTTTTCTCACTCAAAGAATGCAAAACAAACCATTATTATGATTATGATTCTTACCTCCTGATATTCCTTATATTGTGTGTCTACTAAGTCACGAACAACCGCGATGTGTGTAAACATCCACTGAGAAATCTCCTAACAATGAGTGGAAAAAGTCTTAATATTTCATGATTTCCTGGAAAAAAATGTTAACTAGCCTTGAAATAATGCCCCCAAGTTAGTTAAAATTCTATTAAAGTCATCACAACAACACCCAAAAAACCCCACAGAAAACTCTGAAAAATTAATTATATAATGAATCTGATAGAGGCTTATGTGATGGACACAGATCCATATACCCCCCATCCCCCAGTGCCCCTTTCAAGGAAGGGCTCACTGCCACAACTTCTGGGAGCGCTGTCAGTATTTCAGGGATCTCCTCAGCTGCAGAGAGCTGTGGGCACCCCACAATCACTGGCTGATTTGGAGGCAAGCAGGCTCAGCCATTTCAGCTCAGTAAAGGTCAACTCTGACAGGTCATTTTGGTACCAAAGCTCCACCTGGGTCACAGCTGGGTCTGTTGCCAGACCTGCATTGTAGCCTGACATTTCCCTGTGACCAATCCTGCTTCCTTCTTCTCCCATCCACAAATATCAAGGGCACCCCTAATAAACATCCTGCACACTAAACTCCCTCTCAGAGTGTGCTTCCTGGGGAACCCAACCTGACACATGGAATGACTCATACACATGGTTTCTCCCAGGCCCTTTTCACAGCTGCCACTAATATTCTGCGATGGCAAAGACAGTATGATGAGGAAGAAATTAATGCTGGAGGTAGATGAGTTAAAAAAAAAAAATCAATCTCAGGCATGTACAACAAAATTATAAAAAATAAAAAGCTATTTTGTCTGCTGTTGCTTTAAAATTTATATAACTATTAATAAAATGGAAGGTTTGGGAGAGCTGAGAAAAAATTATCCATAGTCTATCATATATCAATATCTGAATCTCATCTTATGTCCAGTTATGCAATGGATGTAAATACATAACACTCATAGTGCAATTTTATAATAAAATGGGAGAAGGCTCCACAACCTGAGTTACTTCTCTCTTCTGTCTAAAGCAAAAATGCAGAAAAGTTCCATTTCAAATCATATGCTTGCACGTATTCAGTGTATTATATAAAACACTACAACTAAACCTTGAATTACAAATTTCTAATCATATCATTAATAAAACGAAACAATGTACCTGGGTGGAAAGACTGTGTTTATGAAGCCCACTTTCCTTTCGATTCCTTCTCGATCCCGTTAACTTGGAAAGACCAAAACCACTGCTGACACGGGACAATTTGGATTGTGTGGTGGGCGCTAAAGCTTCTCCTCGACTTATGCATTTCTTTTCATGGGCTACAAAATTAAAATTAGAGTATTTTACAGTTTCTCCATGTATTTATTAGCCTTACTTTTAATACTTTGGCATAATAGTTACAAACCACAATTCTGTAGTTATCAAAAGCAGCTTATGTTACAGATGCAGACACTCTCAGATATTATATTTACTTATCTTGTATAAGGATAGCTGCATGACATTTATTGTACTAGTTGAACTCACATTTGCTTGAAACCTCATAGCTCTGCAGTAATATGCAAATTTATTTTAACTGTAATCAGTTTCTATGTTAATAACAATTCACAGTCCCCTACCTAAAATCTTTGGTGTTGTGTATACTTTGGAATTTAGAATTTTAAGAAAGTGATACACTGGCTTCCCTGGTGGCGCAGTGGTTGATAGTCTGCCTGCCGATGCAGGGGACACGGGTTCGTGCCCCGGTCCGGGAAGATCCCACATGCTGCGGAGCGGCTGGGCCCGTGAGCCATGGCCACTGAGCCTGCACGTCCGGAGCCTGTGCTCCGCAACAGGAGAGGCCACAACGGTGAGAGGCCCGCATACCGCAAAAAAAAAAAAAAAAAAAAAAAAAAAAAAAAAAAAATGGTGATACAGTACATGTACTGTATCACCCTAGACCACCAGAAGGTCTAAGGTAACAAACAATAATTAATAATATAATAATTAATATTTCTGCAGCAAAATGTATTAATATTAATGCCTAGTAGGATAAACAAAGATAGGTTAGGTTTTGCTACCAAGTGAGTTTTGGCATCAAATTAATAATAACACCTTGGGTTTTCAGGGCTTTTTGAATTTCAGAATTATAGATAAGGGATGTAGACTCATAACCAAGATGGTGACCATACTAAAGTTGTGAGCAATGTATTATTTACCAAGCTCATAGATGCCTGATGTATAACACATATAAAAAAAAAATTTTTTTTTTAAATTAAAAGAGGGCTTCCCTGGTGGCGCAGTGGTTGAGCCTGCTGATGCGGGGGACATGAGTTCGTGCCCCGGTCTGGGAAGATCCCACATACTGCGGAGTGGCTGGGCCCATGAGCCATGGCTGCTGAGCATGCGCGTCCAGAGCCTGTGCTCCACAATGAGAGAGGCCACAACAGTGAGAGGCCCGCGTACCGCAAAAAAAAAAAAAAACAAACAAAAACAAAATAAAATTAAAAGAAAAATCTAAGAAGAAAAGCCTAATCTCAGCATAATCATTCTAGAATGGGCTATACTGTATTGATTTTCATTTCTATTGTCATAATATCTTTCGGGGAAAGTTTTAATTTCATATCCAAAGTGCACCCATGTATGATAGTTGTATGTAAGTCCCTTTGTCACATGATATCTGTAAACTGTCTTACCTAGATGATTCTGCCAACATTTCAAACCGGCTTCTTCAATGAGCGGCTTTGCTATAGCTATGTCCACATGGCCTCTTTCATTCACTGGTAGAGTGACTTTGAAAAGCTCCTCCAAGGTTTGTTTCTTACTATGAATCAATTCAGTCCAAACTCTGTTGACAGCTTTTATGAGAAGCTGACGCCCTAGGAAATAAAAAACAGCAACTGATCAAAAAGAATATAAAGGTAGTTAGTATTTTTTTTCTTTTTTATTGAAGAATTTCAACTTAGATGTATAGTACTTAATTGTCCAAAAAATGCTTCATATCATAGCCAGTTCAGTAAAAAAGGATTATTCACGGCTTCCCTGGTGGCGCAGTGGTTGAGAGTCCGCCTGCCGATGCAGGGGACATGGGATCGTGCCCCGGTCCGGGAAGATCCCACATGCCGCGGAGCGGCTGGGCCTGTGAGCCATGGCTGCTGAGCCTGCGCGTCCGGAGCCTGTGCTTCGCTACGTGAGAGGCCCGCGTACCACAAAAACAAACAAACAAACCAAAAAAAAAAACCAAAACAACAAAAAAAGGATTATTCAGATAACCAAAAATGCGATTGGCTACTTGGAAAACTTAAAAAAAAAACCAAAAAACTTTATATCAAGCAAAAAGACTACATATTTATTTATAAAACTGGAAATTACATATATATTTCATTGTCTAGCTTCTTCTATAAAAGAAAAGAACTTATTCTCCACTTAAAAGTAAATTTTAGATCTAAATATTTAAGGTATATTCACAAATAAGTTAATTGTTCTTGATGATTTTGCAAAAGGAAAGAAATAGTAAACAAATATTTTTAGAGCTTTTACTATTAAATTCCATCTTGCTTTGGACTCCTTGCTAATTTGTCCGACTCCTGCTCTAGGCCAGTCCATCTTTAGCAAGCATCAAAATCACCTGGGAGGTTGTTCAAACAGATTGCTGGTCTTCATCCCCCAGAGTATCTGAGTACTGAGTACTCAGTAGATCTGAATGGGGCCAGAGAATCTGCTTTTCTAACTAGTTCCCAAATGATGTCAATGTTACTAGTCTGAGCACCTCACTTTGAGAACCAGTGTTCTAGACTGTTAGTTCCTTGGGGGGTGAAAACAATCACTGTGTCCTTAGTGTCTGGGGTTTAAGAAATTTTAGTGAAAGAACAGAGAACAAATTAATGCTTAAATGAATGAAAGAATGAGTGCTGGACCTACAAAGGATAAAATCATATGCAAAACTACCACACTAAATATTGCTGGAGAGACAAACACTTCTGTAATTATCTAATCTTTTCAACTGAACAACGTTGGAAATTAGAAATCAATCCACCCAAAGACTCTCATATGCACGATAATTACAAAATCAGTGGGAAAACTAGATTTAAAAAAGGGAGAAAGAATAAAAATGGTAGTACTGACAATCTGTCTCAAGCAATATTTGCCTCTACTGTGATTGGCCTAATACTATCAATAGCCAGCTCTCTTAATAGTAAGCGCCAAGTTAGTATCATATTTACACTACTGCTTGTGCAAATGTAAGTATCACCAAGTTTCCTGGTGTTACTATAAAATGTGGAGGGCGAGCAATATCAGGGGTTTACTCATCCTGGCATAAGGAGATGTACAGCTAGCACGTTGGTATATGCTGGCGGGCATATTGGTATATGTTCAGGTATGCCCTATGGAGAGATTGGTTGTCAATGTTGGCGGTTTCTGAAGTCGGATTTTTTGGTTATATCTTAGAAATGAGTGGAGAGAAAAGGGGGAAAAAATTGAGATAACTACCTTCACTAATATCTTGGCTGTAACCACCATCTGGTTCAATGTCCGAGGGGATCATAATGTGCCATGTAGTCATGCGGGCTTCTGCTTCCAGTCCAAACCCATCCACATTGCTGAAAAATTCCAGTCAGTTTAAACTATATGAAGGAAATTACTGCAGCTGTAAACTGTGATGACTAAGTACTACTCTGCCGACACAAGTAAACGCTGGCTCTGTCACAGAGCTCCATAAGTGGCAGACATTTGGCAGATGCACAGAACAGAACTTATAGTTTATCATGAAAATGCCATTTTTAAGCAATGATGTCACAAATCCACTCGACTGAATGTAATTAAACTAAATTACAGCATTAAGAGGAGAATCGTACTATTTAAGACACTTTTTTTATCACTATTAACATTTTTACCTAAAAATTACGAAAAGTTCATTTAAGAACATTCTCCTCCTATGACTGTGCCCCCTTTCCCATATCTTATCTCACCACTCTTTGCTCCAGCAGCAGTGAAATACCTGCAGTTTCCTACATGTGCCATATTCTTTTTGCCCTCTGGGCAATCGCATAGATGACTCTTTCTTCCCACATCACTCTTCCCCATTCTCGTTGGAGGATTAACTTCATCCTCAACCAGGTTCAAGCTGTAACTCAGCAGGTGTCTCTCCCAGGCTAGGGGCACCTGTTATGTGTTCCCAAAGCACCGTGCTTGTAGCAAGAGCACATTGCTTAGTTATGGATCCTCCCTCGTAGACTGCATGCTCCAAGACCTGCCACAGGGTCTGTCTCATTCACATTTCATCCCAGTCCCTAATCCAATGCCTGGCCCCCAGCAGACACCAAAGAAATACCTTGCAAAGCAATCAGTGGCAAAATACTAATTTTACCCATTTAACATATATTGCATTTATTTACTGCATTCTTATCTTTTTACCCCTCTTAACCTCCAACAGTGTGTATCTAATTTACTTGAAAAGCAAACTCTTATTTAAAAATTATATATGTGACATGTGATTAACAAAAAATTTAAAGATACAGAAAATTAAAGCAAAAATATACTCATTATTTCACTGCAGAAATTCAACCCTTGTCTTTTACCTTCTCATGAAGTTTTAAGTAAAACCGAGATTAAAGAAAAAAGAAATGTTATAATCAGAAAAGTAGAACAAAGAGTTCTGGTAGAAAAATATCAAAGACAAATTCAAACTGAACCTAAAAGAGTTACCTTCCAACATGCAGGTTAATGAGGCAGTGAGCCAGACAGCTAATGAATTCTTGGTCATGGTTCCCAGGGCCCAGGATCAAGTTCCTGTTTACAGTCAGGACCCTGAGTGAATCAAGGAGAGCTACTTGCTGCGGGACTGTTTTGTGTGCCCGGGAGAACTGGTACAATATGGTCCTATTGAGGCAGTGATAAACCGCATCCAGTGACAATCCCTGGGATCTTCTTTTTGACTAAAGATATGAGAGATACTTTAATAAAATGGACAAAAAAAGTCTGCTTATCATTCACACATGAACATTTATTAGGTTTATTATGTATCAGACACCATGCTAAGTACTGGGGTGCTAAGATAAAAAATACAAAGCTCTTGCTATTATGAGGTTCAGAACCCACGAGACACATAAATGTAATGAGATGAGTGCTGTGTGTATATACAGCTGTGTTCAGAGCAGCCTCCCTCAGAACACGGGCAAGTGCCATCTGGGTAGAGACTCCTACCCCACAAGTTTTGTAAGGGTGATCAATCGCTACTCAAAATTACTAAAAAAAAAAAAATTACCTAAAATGTTAGTAAAGAACTTCTGACGTTGTTTCATCTCACGTGAGAACTTTTCTCTTTGGCTTAAATACAAATTTATTCTTAAAAAATTCTTGGGTGACATGTGTGTGTCTAATAACATGACAACAGTATTTCCTACTTTCTACATCGTGTGTTGAATAAGATTTATCACTTGTGCCAAACCGGAAAAGGTACCACAAACACACACTAATATGACATCTTCAAAGGAACAAGGACTACAGTGAACTTTGTAAAGATTCAATTACAAGAAGAGAATACTCCTCTAATATCAACTCTTCATGCTCTGTTAAATCTTGACACACTGATGCATCATACTATGAAAATCTATCAAATCGTATTAACTTAAGGTCTTTAAACCAACAGGAAGCTGTCCAGCTATGTGGTTAGCAATGAGCAATGCCAGTGAGGAAGGCAGTGGGAGCCCACAGCCTGAGAGAATGAGGAAGCTTTACATATTGGACACACTGGCACCGGGCCACGGGTAAGGGGGGGAATGGTTACAGACCTACGTTTTATTCACTTCTAATAAGCTGAACTTTACATTAAAATGTCAACATTCATTATCTTACTAGTTACACTTATTTCCAACAATTTTGACACCCGAGGCAAAGTTTTTCAATAGGAAAACATGTACTCTACAACTAATGTGACAATGGATTACCTGTGCAATTAGTTGAATTATAAAATCTATAAGAAGTTTAGATTCTTTGTTGAACATGCCTTGCCAAAGCTTGTCCACCACACGTTGTGTGAAATAAAACACATTGTTCACCAATACTTGGTAGCTCCCTCCACTGGTAATAGGCAGAGATGCATCTTCCCCTAAATTCCAGCAGGAAAAAAATGTCTTAAGAAAATTGATGTCCACCAGCCTAAGACCAGACCCTCCAACAAATCAGGCTAAGGCAAGATGAGTACATCTACTACCGTTAGAAATAAGACCATTAGCTCTTATGTACTACTTTAAGCAAAATGATGTTCATGGCCAGAAGTCATGATAAATGTTGGAAGAAATAATTTCTGCAGGATAAAAGTGTTATGGATGGAGACTGAAGTTTCTTACTGACTTAAGACAGTCTGTGATAAGCAAACAGTTCGTCAACTGTCAGTGACACATAGCCTCCCTTTGAGAGAAAAATTAAGTCAGTTTATTAGTTGTAAATTGATTCTGTCTAACTACTAAAGGGCAAAACAAATCATCAAACAAAACTTTAAGCACAATGAAGTAATGGAGGCAAAAGAGAGGTCCAAAAGAACTGTAAAACACAGAGTACCATCAGTGGTGGTGGTGCCATGGGGTACCTCTCACCCCTTCCATGATTCCCATCAGCACTGTTCTCTTCTACAAGCTGCCCCGGTGGCTTCAGTGTGCTCGCTGTGTACATACTGCCTCAACACTAATCCTCCTGGCTCCTCCTCCAACAGAATGCCCCCTTTAAGCCCCTCCCTCCTTTCTAGAAATTAGGAGCCTTAACTGACTGTAATTATTATTCCCACCTAACTCTAAATCACTACACAATGCAAAACTCTTCGTTTTGTGTCTTTATGTAGTAAGTCTGATGTTACTTAAGATTCTCAAGCGATAAGAACAAATACAAAAGTCTGACTTGACACCACAGTTTGAGAGTTGCATGTTATGACAACACTAAAGATTTTCTTGGCAAACTTACTTTGTTAAAAAAAAATGATAATGTAATAGCATGGAGGTTCTATGATTTATATAATTACCAGAAATTCAAGTAGCAAATATGCTAAATCATTACTTTTCCTTCTTTAAATTTTGTCATTGTTTTACATATAAATGTTAGCTCCACTGTAAATGTATCAAGTTTTGTAGTTTTATTGTAACTAGAGACATACAGGAAAAACATTTTAATGTGCTTTGAATTTACATCCTGAAAGCCATTCTAAAGAATAACATAGATACCTATAACTGAATAATTCCACTAATAGGTATAGTTTCTGAGGGTGCTGGTAATGCATTTCTGAGTGCTCTTATACAGGCATGTTGCCTGGGTGGTAATTCAGAGTGCTACATTTGTAACTTATTTGTAAGTATATCACAGTAATTTTTAAAAGTATTAGATAATTCATAAAAATATACTGTTCACATAATATGGTTTTAAAAACATTTTTTCTCTTTCCTTGTCCTCTTCCTGCCACCTCTGAGCATATGAACGTGGACAAGCAGCTTAAGTACTCCCTGTTGTTGATCCTTTATCCCAGGTTCAAAGGAAGGAGATAGATGGGCCTTTTCCTCATTATAGGAAAATACCAATAAGGGGAAAATGCACAGAAAAGAAGGAAAAAGATGAAGTTAAAAAAGTGGTATACTTGGGGTTTAGATAGAGAAGGGAAGTGATTATAGGTACTTTTAACAGAGTGAAAATAAAACATGATATTACCCAATAAAACATCAGCTGCAAGCAAATGGTCCATCACACTATCCAAAATATAAGTCTGAAATTCTTTTTGCTGAGTTCTTGTCGATCTTTCAGGGGAAGCCTAATCAATAAAATTTAGAATTAGAAACAGAACCCAGTAAACAAAGGTAAGGCTCATCAACCATAGTTATATTAAAAAAAAACTACTGGTAAGTAGTAGAATATGTCACAAGAGATGGTATATATGCTTATACTCTCTTATTTTTCTGACCATAGATTAAAAAACAAATAGAAGCAAAGGTGAAACAATACCTTCTTTTGAATCCTTTCCTCCAAAAGCAGTATTCTAAACATTTTAAGTATTTAATAAATATTTGATATCTATTATCCATCTACCTCACTTCCAAAAGAGATCTGGCAGTTTCTAATGAGATACAGATAAAATAAATCATAAAGCCATTTAAACAAACACAAAAGCTCAGGAGTCTAGTAACCAAGAAGGTAAAGTCAATGGGGAGGCAAGTATTTATATCAAAAAAATCAATTAAGCACACAATTTTGCTTTGAGCTTCCTAGGGTCAAGAAGGAGAAAAAATAATAATATGACTTACAAAGCCTTTAATTATCTATAAAAAAGGAAGCATACTATATAGTCAGCAAAGATGTTTTCCTAAGATTGTTCTGAGAAGAATGTTCCCTGTGGGTTTTTATAAAGAGGACAATGAACAGCCCTGTAGGTTGTACCTTTGATAATGGTTTTATACAGTACAAAGACGATTTTTAAAATTATCTTGAATAAAAGTTTAGGGCACAAAGTTAAACTATAGTTCTCTGATGGCAGTTCTTTTGGTAATTAGGGTGGTATGATCCAGGTGCATAACTTTCAAGTCTCTAGCCTGAGAGGTGGTAAAGCACTGGGAACACAGGGATGAAAGGTAGGAAAGATCTTTTTGTCATTCTTCTCAAATGCCAGTCATGTTAGCTGGCTTTGGATAGGAGCTGGATATTGAACGATTCAATAAACTGACATAAATTTGTTTCTTAAAAAGAGATCTGGATGTTGTAGTTACAAGCAGAGTACTGATGCTTTGCAAGTGAAGTTAAAGAATCTATTTCTTCTCGCACAGACAGGTCCAGGACTATGTTTATGACCATGCCGCAAAAGTGGGCTATAGAACACTGTTCTGCTTTATGCATTTAAAGTTAAAATCTGTTCCACTGGGGAAAAACCCACTTCTTTCTATTCTGATTTTCAAAGTGGTGCTGGTGAAGATTTTAAAAAAGCAGTTAAAATTGGAATCCTATATTCAGATCAAAGATATTATTCTAAGGATTCAAAAACCAACCAAAGTTGTAATGAACGTTTCTCTGTTTTTCTGATAAAACATATTTTGTTTTAAAATGAAAAACATGGGCCTAGCAACAGTTAAAAGAATATTAGTTCTTAGGAGTTTGGTTTGGCATTAGAATAATTTGGGAAAAAGTGAAGGTCATGACATGTTGTTTATAATCTTTTTTTAGAAAATTTATTTATTGATTTATTTTTGACTGCGTTGGGTCTTCATTGCTGCGCGTGGGCTTTCTCTAGTTATGGTGTGCGGGCTTCTAATTGCAGTGGCTTCTCTTGTTGCGGAGCACGGGCTCTAGGTGTGCATGCTTCAGTAGTTGTGGCACACAGGCTCAGTAGTTATGGCACACAGGCTCAGTAGTTGTGGCTTGTGGGCTCTAGAGAGCAGGCTCAGTAGTTGTGGCACACAGGCTCAGTAGTTGTGGCTCGTGGGCCCTAGAGCACAGGCTCAGTAGTTGTGGCTAGCAGGCTCTAGAGCGCAGGCTCAGTAGTTGTGGTGCACAGGCTTAGCTGCTCTGCGGCATGTGGGATCTTCCCGGACCAGGGCTCGAACCCGTGTCCCCTGCATTGGCAGACGGATTCTTAATGACTGAGACACCAAGGAAGTCCTTGTTTATAATCTTAATACATTTTCCTGTGTAGAACAGACTAATACAATGGTCAGCAGAAGAGTTGGGGCCAAGGCCTGCCTATTCCTCATGCTGACAGTACATCAAGACCCCACCCCTGTTAACGGAAGGAAAGCGAGGACCTTCAAGTGGTTAAGTGACAAGACAGATTGATAGGTCTGAGGACTACCCTGCAATCAGATAAGAGACCATTTTCAAACAGCTTGAGTGATCAAAATTTACGAAGGAGTAAGGCTCTCCACTCACAGGAGGATTTAAATACCCCTGAGGATGGCAATACTCATTCAGGATTATAATCAACTCAATGTGGCTAATGGGATAAGTAATAATGAGTAGGGTTTACAAAATCTTAATTAGACAAAGTTTTGGAGTATGTAAAACAGGGAACATAGAACATAGAGAAGTAGTTTGATCTGTCAACAATAGTTATTTTTACTTAATTAGAAAGTATTCTTTTGTATTCTATAAGGATTTAAGGCTGGCTCAGTCACCAACAGGCGTATTTAATCCTCTGATTCCTCTCACTGAAACTGTTTCATGAATGATCATGACCCAGAATTAACTCTGTTATTGGCTCTAACTGCCAAGTTCAAATGTTCTTGCTGATACTCATAGTAGCCTAACTTTTAACGGACTTAAGACTTTATGAGTGCATGCATAGTTTTCTTGGGTGTTTTTTTCTTTTTTTAAAACAATTCACTGGACTACAATTATGTAACTACACAGTGCTTAGTTTTATGTACCTTATCTCATTGTGCACAATATCCTTTTGAAGTAGATACTATCATCTCCACTTTAGAAATAAGGTAATTGAGGCTTTGAGAGGTCAAGTCACTTGGTCAAGTCACAACTAGGTTTCAAACGTCAGTTTCTTTGACGCCAAAGTTCAGCACTTCACCTGCCATTCCATACTCTTCCAGCCCTACTAAAAATCTCCATACTGAAGTTAACAAATGCACAACAAGAGCAATTCAGCCACAAGCTCTCCATTTTTTTAGATAAACCTGGTTGGCCCACCAGACAACCAGGATGAATTCAGGGTCGAAGGAAGAGAGGGTGAGCCCTATGCTCTGCTCTGCCTGTGAGATCTGTCTTCCCAGAGAAGACAGTGAAGCCAGTCAACAACACGAGTCTTCAAAGACTCAAAGCGTCCTTTTTGAGGCCTGGGAACACCATGCAGAGTCGTCGTGGGCACATGTGCTGCCCGTGGCTGAGAGCCCTCTGGCTCTGCGGGGGAGGCCTTTAGTGCTCCGTAACAGGAAAAGCCTTCAAGGAAGAGGGGTTTGCGCTCTGTCCTTCTGACTGCAGAAGCCTGACTGGCTTCTCTTCTCTCAGTTATTTCATAGCACTCTCTTTGCCCACTTTTGCCACTTCTTTTGGTTTGTTTATTGCTCTGCAGGGGGCGCTGCACTCTGATGGGAACGGGGAGGTCTTTTAGAAGATGGCGGGAGCAGAAAGCAGCGAACTCCTCAGACAGGCACACACTCCAAATCAGCCTCCTTTGTTTCATCATATTTCTTTCCTTCAGGTATATACAAGTACTTTTTGATCTGTTCTCAGGTACTTTCCTTCCGTGGCCACATGCAGCAAATTCATTTGGCCTTTCATTAGATGCCTGGTGGTGACAGCAGAGGACGCTGGTGATTGTATAAGCCACCACAGGCCATTTGATTTTTGAGCAGGTCTTACGTGCCAGGCACTGTGTTATGAATCTTATATATATTACCTTACTTAATTCTCACAACAGTCCTCAGAGACAGGTTCTATTTTTATGCTATCTTAAAGATGGGCAAACTGTAAGGGGTGAGGAGAACTAAGCTGGGCCAAGGTTACACAGCTATAAGCAGCACATGTTTAATTTCTCAAAATAGTTTTGCTGGGTGATTTATATATATTTAACTGTCACAAAAATCATGCAGGGGAGATAGTATATAACATCATTCTCTAGAGGATGAATTTAGCTCAGTGAGAATAAAATGTTTACATAATAAACCACAGGGCCAGAATTCAAACCAGGTCCTTCTATGACACCACACTGCTTCCCTTGTATTTGGCCTGACTCACACTCAAGCCAGTCTATATGAATGGGAAGCTTTTATTTTTATAGACTGCTAATAAAGATAACTTCACACATTCTTTTATAGATACAATCAAGTAAGTAGACACTCTTACGATGACATCCCAACAATAAGACTGAAAATGGCCTGGCTTGAGCATATCAGCCCAAAAATCAGTTGGTTCAAACACCTTCCTTCACGTAGGTAAATGGTAAATATATAGGATAGTTCTTCTGTTGACTTTCTTCAGAGATAGACTTCATAATTGTAACATTCAGAATCATATGCTTGTAATTTATTATTTTACACCATGGGAAGACATGGAATGCAACAGCATTTCCACTAAATATTTTTTGTATGTGTATTCTGTGTTTGTGTATTAGATTTGAAGTTCCTCAAAGCACTGATTTTTAAAAGCAAATTTCTCTCTTTCTTATTAGATGGTATCATATCTTCCTGTTTGGGAACTGCCAGGGATATAGTTATAGTTAAATAATTCAAAAAAACTTAAAGAACACACCAAGGCACTGAGCTAACTTTGTGAGAGACAAAAGGACACATGAAAGTTGGTCCCTAACTTTAAAGAGTTGATAATCTATTTGGGAAATTCAATCTTTACACTCCCTGGTTCTTCCTAAAATACTACCACCCCTGACTCCCTAATGCAATCAGATAAAATTCCACTTCAGGGCAAGTTAGTGTCCACAATAATGAGAATGTTATCTCAAGGTTAATACATGTCATATCAAACTTTCCTTACTGAAAAATACAGAAAACCAAAATAAAAGACAATTATACAATTTACCCGTTGCTAGTTAATTAGCTATTAGGATTCCTACAAGACTGTTATTACTGAATACATACACTTACCCCATTTACTCTACATATGTGTATTTTATTTTTTGGCTCAGTTATGCTTTCTTACACACACCTATTCTTAACTTTATCCTGTTATTTTCTGAAAACCATTTTATTTTGCACAGAATGCTTCAAATTCTTACCCCATGCACTAAAACACTAGCCATCTCTCTTCTTAAAGTTTCCAAAGAGGACAAGCTCCACCAGGCAGGCTTTTAAATTCTACCAGATGAATTCTTGATGAAATCAATTATTTTTCTGCCAATATTGAACACTGTGGTCCCGGTTAACACGCTTTGCATAGGACTTCCCTGGTGGCGCAGTGGTTAAGAATCTGCCTGCCGATGCAGGGGACTCGGGTTTGAGCCCTGGTGCAGGAAGATCCCACATGCCGCAGAGCAGCTAAGCCTGTGCGCCACAACTACTGAGCCTGCGCTCTATCTAGAGCCCGTGAGCCACAACTACTGAGCCCGAGTGCTGCAACTACTGAAGCCCACGTGCCTAGAGCCCGTGCTCTGCAGCAAGAGAAGCCACTGCAATGAGAAGCCCGCTCACCACAACGAAGAGTAGCCCCCGCTCGCCGCAACTAGAGAAAGCCCGCACGCAGCAACGAAGACCCAAAGCGGCCAAAGATATATAAATAAATAATAAATAAATTAAAAAATGCTTTAAAGTGCTTAGCGTGACTGGTACCTAAATTACACTGATTTCTTTTAATTGATCAAACAGGTATTTTCACATGAATAAGATAAAACATTTGCTGGGATTTTAAGGTTTCAAATAAAAAGTTAACTGTTTTCGCCACTAGAGGGAGCAGAGAAAGTGCAGGTTCAGTTGTCAAACTGCTGAGGGCGGCATGTGGAAAGCTCCTCACAGAGAGAAGCAGTTAGTCTTTTACACTGATTGAATCTTTCATAAAACATTATTTTCAGAGCTCTGGCATGTACTGCTTGACCCTATTTATATGAATTGGCCAAAAGAATGAATGTATAGGCAACTAATTATATATTAGATCCCCTTCAATGATCTTCTATTTTTTCTTGAGATTTTTCTAGGTGAACATTTGGTTTTCAGGGATGGTCAATTTCTAGAGCCAGCAGTGTGACCACTTTAGGGTTTGTTTTCTGATGCATCAGCTAGTTCTTATCACTTATCAGGAGAATTAGCAAGTGCAATGGACTAAATGTTTGTGTCCCCCCGCAAAATTCATAAATTAAGCCCTAACCCTCAATGTGATGATATTACAGAGGTGGAGCTTTCTGGAGGTAATTAGGTTTAGATGAGGTCATGGGGAGTCCACATGAGGGGATTCATGCCCTTATAAGAAGAGGAATAAGCACCTGAGGTCTTTCTCTGCCATGTGAGAGCAAGGCAGCCATCTGCAAGCCAGGAAGAGGGCCCTCACCACAACCTGACCAAGCTGGCATCCTGACGTCAGACTTCTCAGTCTCCAGAACTGTGAGAAATGACTGTCTGCTACTGAAGCCACCCAGTCTATGGTATTTTGTTATAGGAGCCTGAGCTCAGATACCAAACAACCTACAAGTTTGCTGCCTTGGGGAAAATTCAGTAAGTGCATATTGAGCACCTATTATGTGCAATGCACCACACCTTAAGCCCCACAGGACACTAAAAGCAATAATACCGGAAGTGATAAATAAGAGGGACTGAAGTAGGAAGTTATAAGCTAAGGAGACAATGCTGCTGTAAATGACTAGGGAAGGAGCTGTAACACTAAGGTCCATGGGCCAAATTCAGCCTATAGTTGTTACTGTACATAAAGTTGTACTGGAACACGGCCACGCTCACTCATTTATGTATTGTCTGTGGCTGCTTTCTCATTAATGGCAGAGTGAAGTAGTTGTGAGAGACTGTACAGCCCACAAAGCTGAAAATATTTACTATTTGGCCCTTTACAGAAAACGTTTGTCAATTCCTGGTCTATCCAGGGGAAGGGTGATAAAGGACTAAATTAAGGACATACCAAGAGGAATAGAAAGAAGAGAAACAAATTGATAGGGTGTATATTAGCACATTTGTGATAAAAAATTCCCATAGCTCATGATATGTTCTGCCTTTACAACCCAAAAGAATTAGAAATCTGAAAGGTATGTGGCATAAAACTTGCTTGGTTATTAACGCTCTCATTATAAAAACAAATTGAAAGAGATGTAAATGCATTTCTTTGTCTTTACCTCCAACAAAAGATCAATTAGTGGAGTCTGCTTGCTGGCAGGGGTAAGACAGAGGTTGTCTATTATTAAGACCCGCATGAAGTCAAAAACGAACTTTTTAGCAGGGTGATTGGTCAGGTATGTCTTGACACCCACGTTGCAGTACTCTGATTGGCTTCTGTTCATCCCTGTGTCTGCTGCAAAGGCTTTAAACTCTTCTGCTGGAGATCCAACTTCATCATCAAGATCAGTCACCTAGTAAAATCAAGTGGAAATATATCCTAGTCACATTCGATTTCATTTGATATTTTTACTTCCACCAAATTGTAGCAGCAACAGTATTTTTGTTCAGTGTTTCCCTCCTATTAAGCTATTCAGTGCATTACATCGTTCACTTTGCTTTACTTATTTTCTCTTTTCAGGGTGGTAATTGGGCACCATATGTCACGATTACTCAACACATGCTCTTTCTAATATTAAACTACTCACTGGCCACTAACCATATAACTGCTTTATGTTGAATTTTATCTCTATTGTGGATAACTGAACTTGAAATAAATGAAATAATAAAATGAGAATGACTATATTTGCTTATTTAAAACATACCTACTGAGAAGTCAAGTGTTATAGACTTTCAGATAAAGATCTGGCATAATGATTGCACCCAAGGGCTGACCCATTTTTGTAGGTTAAAAAAAAAAAAAAAACCCAAATAAGTAAGCAATACAAAACTAGTACCAAGTTTGAGCCAACAGAAAAAGAAAGAAGGATTAGAAGACAGATTACAAGATGCCGACAAGGAAAATACATCGAAATATTACTAAAATCTTTTTTTACCAAAAATGTGGATTCTAAAATTATAAACAAGCCATGGTGTTAAGGTTATGTGCTATACTTGCTTTTTTCCTAAAAATCGCCATAATTTTAGAACGAGTATTTCAACATTATACATGAAGAAAAATTAGTATGAAGAAGATACCTTATTCCAGCCTCTTGAGTAAGTGGTAGAAGTAAGACAAAACATCATGAAATTCTGAAGTTCTATGGAAGAACAACTGTCTTTTGGGTTCGTTTTAAAGGACAAAAGAAGTATTTATACTATGTATGATTACAGTCTAATAACTTTCTCTTTAGTGCAAAATATGAAAAATAACCGTTGAACAAAATAGAAAAAGTTGAACAGAAGGGACAAACACACATGTCATTTCTTATAAAGACAATCAATCCTGTAATTAATTTGCAAACACTAAATGCAGGAGATGCCTAATTCCTGAGATAAATGAAGTGGAAATAAATTTGGCCTGACTAGAGTTCTGTAACCTGATTTCACAACTATACAGCTATCATTAAATATAAGAAGAAATGGATCAACAACTGCATGAAGATGGAATTCACTAATGAGGGACTTACAAGAATATGGTAAATGAAAATAGGAAGTAGAATTCACTGTTATTTCAAGGGAAAGCAGAAGGAGCATGTGGGGAGCCAGATACCAGATAATGATGTAAGAGATGAAGCAGAAAGTTATGAAACTGTAACTTGGTGAGAAGCTTAAAAGATTGGCCAAAAAAATCTGCTAACCATTGGAGCAGACTAATTCCAGTTTTGATATTTTCCTCCCCCTTTCCTACCATCTCTGAGTAAGGGCGAATGTTGAAGGGGAAGACCGTGGCTGCTAATGCACACAGGAAGTCGGGGCTCATCCACATGGAGGCCAGGTCTGGGACATTGTGATACAAGTATCTAAAGAACTGCATCAGGGTCACAGGATATTCCCGGAGCCAAGATCCCTCTTCTTCTGACTGCCAAGGCTGTCATGGGGACAAGAGAGGAAACAACATGTTAGAAAAACTGACACTACTAAAAGTTACTCACTACTCTTCTAAAAACGGATAAATTGATGGTCCAGAACTCTTGTAAACCACACACAGGAGCAAACACACAGGCCAACAAATCTAGAAATAAGCTAAAACAAAGGTGATACCCCTAGAAACTGACAGGATATTTTTCTATTCATTTCAGTACTCACAGCTCAGTAACTAGAGTCAATGGTTTTGATTATTCATCGTTATCAACATGAGTATGGCTGGAGCCAGTAGTGGCTCTATTCCCATCAAAGTTGCCCCATCCTCCATCACGCCAGAGAGTTAGGATTAAGATAAAAATGGGGAAGTTGGGCTTCCCTGGTGGCGCAGTGGTTGAGAGTCCGCCTGCCGATGCAGGGGAAACGGGTTCGTGCCCCGGTCCGGGAAGATCCCACATGCCGCGGAGTGGCTGGGCCTGTGAGCCATGGCCGCTGAGCCTGCGCGTCCGGAGCCTGTGCTCCGCAACGGGAGAGGCCACAACAGTGAGAGGCCCACGTACCGAAAAAAAAAAAAAAAAAAAAAAAAAAAAAGAGGAAGTTACTTGACCTTTCTGAGCCTCCTACTGTCATATAAAAAATGAGAACAGTGCTCTTAACCATTATGCAACTGTGATATTGTGATTCATAATAAGAAATATATATTTAGTCTTTGTTCCATTTCAGGCACAGAGATCCTAAAACCCTTGGCATTTCCTAAGTGATAAAAGAGCCATAAATGTGTCTTTTTGTTAATCATAACAAGCTGCTTTCCACCACACTTGAGTTTATGTTGATGGGCTGTCTTGCCAGGGGAACCAACCATGGCACTAGAAGGCTGGAAGTTAACCGAACCTGTTCCCCACAGCCCCCAGGGACGAAGAGGGGCTGGAGACCAGGCTCAGTCACCAGTGACCAATGATTTAATTAATCATGCCTGTGTAATCAAGGTGCCATAAAAATAAAAAATATGGGGTTCAGAAAGCTTCTGGACTGATGAACACGTGGAGGTGCTGGGAGAGTAGCAGGACGGAGAGGGCATGGAGGCTCCGTGTCCCTTCCCACCTTGCCCTATGCACCTCTTCCAGCTGGTTGTTCCTGAGATACGTCCTTTTATAATAAACTGGTAATCTAGGAGGTAAAATGTTTTCCTCAGTCACGGGAACCTGAAATTTATAACTGGTGAGTCAGAAACACAGGTAACAACCTGGACTTGTGACTGGCATTTGAAGTGGGGCAGGGTTGGTGGGGGGGAGGGGTATCTTGTGAGACTGAGCCCTCAACCTGTGGTACCCGATGCTACCTCCCAGTAGATAGTGTCAGAACTGAATTGAACTGTTGAACACCCAGCTGGTGTGGTGAAACCTTCCACATACTTGGTGACCAGAAGTGTCAGAAGTAAAGTAGCGTTGTAGTAGAATATTGAATAAAGTAGACACATAGGAGTTGTTTTTCCTTAAAAGCCTTACAACAATAACAGTGATGATGATGATAAAAGAGTAACAAAAAAAGAATATATTTCAACAATGCTTATCTTCTGATACTTCCCCAGAGAGTGGCTTCTTTTTCAGCTTAGATTTTTATAATTGTTTATGAATAAAAACCAAAACAAGAATGGCAAAGCATTCTAAATTAACACATTTAATAGTAACATTCTTTTCTTAGATGGCATAAGAATAGTTTTGACTAAAATCAGATTTATCAGGTACTTGTAATCCAAAGTGTCTGGTTAATAATTCCTCTTACAATGTGATCCTAAATCGTGTAAACAAATTAAATCATTATTCACGGTATTCCTGTAAGAAAGGTAGGAACATACATTTTGTCATTTACTCTTTCAATTTTTCATATCTAAGTTAGAAATAATTAGAATAGAAAACATAAAAACAAATACAAAATAAAACTTGCACTGATAACATTTTAAATCTCTAAATGAGAGTGATTTTAAAAGTTCAAACAACATATTGCAATGACATTCAGTACAATATATATTCGTTATATACACTTATACATTGAAATATGTATTTTATAGCGCTAACAGCATCAGTTAACACTTATGAAGTGCTTACTCTACACCAGGCACTCTTGTAAGTGCTTTGTGTATATACTAACTCATACATCCTCACAAGAGTCCTAAGAGATAAATTCTATTATTACCAGCATTTTATACATAAGGAAACTGACGCACATGAGGTTAGTATGTCTGAAGTACCAGAGTAGGGATTCTGAACCTAGCTCCCGAGCTCAGGATCTTAACAACTGCATGGTCTTTCCTTACACTAAAGATAACAAAACACAGAGGCTGAGGTTCCAGAGACCACATAGTAAATAAAGAGTTATGACAGCAAAGGATTCTTCTATTTTAAAAAATATCACAGGCAGGAAGAACTACCGACAGGTATCAGTATCTCAGGAACTTACTGAATTCAGCATGCTGCGGAGCATCCCCAATAATAAAAAAGCAGCTTCTGTGCATACGTTATGGATAGAAGAGACCACAGTTCCACTGGAGGCAGGCACTCCAAAGATAAATGTCCAAATGGAATCTAAATCAAACTGCAGAGGTGAAAGTGAATAAAGATTAGCCATTGCCAATTTTTTTCAGTAGAGACCCTCAAAAGTTCTAATATTCTAAAATTTCTTTCAAATTAATTAGTTTTTTCCAAAGTTTTCTTTGGAAAGTTTTCTCCAAAGAGATAGAGACCTAGCACTCCTCCCTCCTATATTTTAAAACTCATTTTTATATTTACAAGGCAAAGTGAATATTATGTATCATCCCGTCTTAGATCTATGTTAAAAACATAATTTTCTTTTTTTTCCCTAAGGAAAACAAACAAAAATAAAATACTTGCTAATTAGCTAGGCGATGAAATTAAAGAACTGATGGTCTTAAGCAGGATCTTTTTAAAAAGCACATTGAACTTACTCTTTCCCCCACTCTCAGCAATGTTCTAATTCACTTTTAGGTTACATACAGATGAAGATTTGATGAAATAAAAATCAGTTTGAGGAGATTTATTCATAGTAGTTTTATATAACACTTTATGACTATGGTGTCATGCTTATTTTGAAAATTACATAACCAACCAAACTCTGCTAAGCATGAATCTGTACTGTGACTTAATGTATGGGTACAGACTCAGCGTTTTCATTTAAAAGGTTTTGTCAATGACTAGAGTTGATTTGAATAGCATTTTGGCATTATTATGGAAGTATAACTGAGTTTAAAACTAAATTCCTATGTCTTTGCAGTGCCACAAACATGAACTATATAGAAATATCCATGACGGTCTCAGATTAGAAATCAGGTAAAGCCTTATTGTTTTCCTAACGTGGACATTATCTATCATTGAGAATTTAAAAACATTTTTCTAATCAGACTTGTACTAAGAATCCTTTCATACCCACCCAATTTATGGTATGTACACTACTCCATTTTTAATTCTACAGAAATTATATTTCTAGATAAAATCATGTTACTCAAAAGAATTCTTTTGATCACCATTAAAATATCATCCAAAGTCTTCACGCATATATAATCATATAGAGTAACCATAAAGAGAAAAAGACCAAATAGGTACAAAGGACTTCTTTTTGGGAAAATTGTCTATGGTACTTTCCGATTTTTATGTTCCAAATCAAATCCCAAACGTGAGAAAGGGATGGAACCAGTTGATTTTAGTGTGATTAACCCATCACCCTGCGGTGACTTTCTAACAAATGTAATTACACTTACACCCTACTAGATAATTCCTACCTGGCAACCCTGCTTACATCGGCTGCTGATGACAGGCACACTGACCTGCAGGTTCTCAGGCAGCTCACTAACTGGCTGCTGCAGAAACAATGCCATGAGGAGAAAATAGAGGGCAGGGACATTAGTGTGTTTAGGAAGGAATGACTGAAGAACTGGAAAACCAGGAAAATGACAAGCATCCCGGTTAATCTCCCTGACAGTCGATCTCCCACCAGCACTCCTGCCCACGTTGAATCCTAAGAGAAGAGGAAACAACGATAAGGACAAAATTAATAATCGATTACCATGCTACATTAACAAAGAAAGGAGTAATTCAGCATATGTGACATTTCCATCCAGAACATTCACATTAATATAAGTAATTAACTATTCAACTGTTGAATTAATCTTTCAGTCAAAAGTTTTACTTTACTATCTCTTTGACTTTGGCAAGCCTGTCTATTAGGATACATGTCTCAAAACACAGCTGAGGCAGTCAGATACAAGAGGTAGTATAAATTCTACTCATTAAAAGAATGACCTCCAAAGAGCTCTAACATTTCCCTAAGAAGAAAGTAATATTCAAAACAGCCAGAATTTAAGATGCTACAAAAAAATGTAACTTAAAAATATAGTTAATATATTTCATTTGTCCTGAAAATCATGATAAACTAATTACCTTAAATGATCTATGAATCAAGAGACAAGACAAAATGAATATGCAAAATAATCTTTCCTCACAACATGATCTGTAACTCTGCTGGAAAGCTGTCTGGCAGTGGGATAGCAAGTCTGAACCCACTGTCACTGTGGTTATCTGAACATCCAAAATCTGTTCTAGAACCACAGCTCTACCAGGAGATGATCACTGCTTATTAATGTGGCTTACAGCACCAGCCTTTCTATCAATCCTGTTTCCTCCTTTATATAACTAACTAACTAACTTTGGGAAACAACTCAAACATCTAGTTGTTTTTGTTTTTTTTTGCGGTACGCAGGCCTCTCCCATTGCTGAGCACAGGCTCCGGACGCGCAGGCTTAGAGGCCATGGCTCACAGGCCCAGCTGCTCTGCGGCATGTGGGATCTTCCTGGACCGGGGCACGAACCTGTGTCCCCTGCATCGGCAGGCGGACTCTCAACCAGTGCGCCACCAGGGAAGCCCTCAAACATCTAGTTCTTTTGCCACCCCAAACCTAGTACAGTGCTCAGTACAGAAGAAATGTTGGCTAGAGATTCAATGGAAAACTTCTGCAAACAGCAAGATGAAAGATTGACTTTTACTCTGAAACAATTTTTATTTCAAATTAATATTCACATTTTTTTCCAAGTTCTTTTTTCTATGATGAAGTAAGCACATACTTGTTACTACTTAAAATAATGAAAGAGAAATTTGTATCTAGGTGGCTTTTTAAACAGTTCATCCAAATCAATTGCTCAGTGTGATATGAATTAATCTTCTAAAGCATGCTCTTCTAATTAACAAAAAATTGGACAGCAAATTACCAACCTCTTTCATGTATCATCTCATTTCTTAGACAATGGGCATGTAAGAAACTGCTATTATCCTTTTTATAATGTAGAAAATATGCGATTTGTTCTAAGTCATAAAGTTAATGAGTGGTGGCACCAGGACTTGAAGCCTGTAAAGCTAAACTGTCTCCGTTGGCCTTCTCAATGACATTGTCACATTTCTGAAAAACTGGCTGCATTAGGATGCTGGGTGATTTTTGTTTGTAGTAAATTCTAAATGAAATCATGAATATAAAAACGTCTGAGCCTTAAGAAATCAAAAAACATAAAGTGGTATTTTATACATTAAGTAGGAAAAGAAATTTTGATCAAATTATATGTCCTAAATGAAAACCAATACTAGCATTAATTTTCCTTTCCAAATTTTCACACTCTATTTCCACCCCATAATTGATATTAAAGAATATCTAATATGTTATTAGCAATTAAGCATTCATTTAGATTCAAGTTACAGCTACATGGAAGGTATTTTTATAAAGAAAAATCTGACAAAAAACTAAGAAATATGAATAAAATATTCAAAAACTTTAGGTTGTTCATCATATCAAAGAGAAACAGAATCAAATGAGATGATATATCTATATATATGTAGATATAGATATACATCCGTATATATACACAAGTATGTATGTATCAGATATTCAGGGAAAGTTATATTAAATTTAATCAAATTTAAATTAAACTTAAATACCTAGATTTCTCTTTTAGAACCAAAGCAGCATATGCAATATACAAGCAGGTATCAATGAAGCACAAATAAATTCTAAGACATGAAGTCAGGTAGGTCAGATAAGTTAAAAGCACCTTTTCCTGATATTACTGAAGTGATGTAGGACAGAAAAAAGGACAGAACTGACTGTCAGAAGACAGATACTCAGACATATTACTGTCTGACACAGGAAGCTTATGTATTTAACAGTATTATTTTCCTAATTAGAGAGAAATTAATTCTTAATGTATACTCATTAGGTTTATTTCCTATAATATATAACTTATATACCATAAAGTACATACACCCGTATCTGGAATCCTGAAGGCAAGTGAGATGACATATGTTAAATAATTTTGCAAACTGCAAAGTCCTAGGTATTATTTTGGCCTTCAGTGAGAAGCAGTGCTGTCAATTAGCATTTAAAACTCTTACATTCTCTGAACTCACACTGAATTGTGCCTTTCACTGTTTATTCTCTTAGTAGCTACTAGCTACTATTAAGGTCAAAAAGCTAAATTTCTTGCTACGAAACTGTTTATGACACTTGTTGGCTATATCTTTCTCCCAGAGTCAATGCAAAACAGCAATCTATTTTTCAGATCATAAAGTCTCTATAATGATAATAATTTAAAATGCATTTTTTTTTTTTTTTTTGCGGTACGCGGGCCTCTCACTGTTGTGGCCTCTCCCGTTGCAGAGCACAGGCTCCGGATGCGCAGGCTCAGCGGCCATGGCTCACAGGTCCAGCCGCTCCGCGGCATGTGGGATCTTCCCGGACCGGGGCACGAACTCGTGTCCCCTGCATTGGCAGGCAGACAGACTCTCAACCACTGTGCCACCAGGGAAGCCCTAAAATGCATATTTTAAAGCAGACAATTTTCTTGAGAAATCACTTCACAGTGAATTTCTTTCTTCATCACAAAGTTCCTTGAGACGTTTTTCACATGTGAAATAACAATAAAATAATCCTATGGTGTAAGCTCTATCTTCCTACCATTTGCTTTAACATTTGACAAAGTAGTGCAGGTTGCACCTAGGTATTGATACTTGAACATTTTTTTTTTAACAGATAAATTACATATTAAATTCTGATACCTAATTTTTCCACCTGACAGGGTAAATAGTTATTCTTAATGCTCATTGCAGAATACAATTATATATGATTTTAAACTGTAATGTTATAAAGACAAATATATTTTTTAAATACTTTAAGAACTGAATGACTATAATTTTCAATAGAAACATTATCTTAAATATATATTTTCCAAAATAAGATCATTAATATGAACAGAAATATATACCAGTTCAAATAAATCTAACACAGGAAACTGTAATTTTCTAATATTGTTTAAATGCTCAGTTCCGTGTTGAAAACAGCATAGAACCAGTAAGCAGAGAATAAGGAGCTTTGGCTGAAACTTCAATGAGCTTAAATATTTGTGTGGCAATATAACATAACTATTAAAAGCATGGGTTTTGGATTGAGCGACCTGGATTCAGATTTTTTTTTTTTTTTTTTTGAGGTACACGGGCCTCTCACTGTTTTGGCCTCTCCTGTTGCGGAGCACAGGCTCCGGACGCGCAGGCTCAGCGGCCATGGCTCATGGGCCCAGCCACTCCGGAGCATGTGGGATCTTCCCGGATCGGGGAACGAACCCGTGTCCCCTGCATTGGCAGGCGGACTCTCAACCACTGCGCCACCAGGGAAGCCCTGGATTCAGATTTTGACACTTCTTACCTGACAAGTGACTTCACCCCTATGCCTTGACTTTCTCATCTGTAAAATGGGTATTTATATATCATAGTGTTACTGTGAAAATGAAATAAGTTATTGTGAAACTGAAAAGTGTTTGTAACTGGTACAGAATAGATGCTCAAAATATTATTATTAATTCAGTTCTGATAATTTGCAAATTATTTATAGATCAGAAAGAGGACTATACAACAAAAAGAAATCATAAGAAATTTACTTGAGTTTTCACATCTTAATATCCTGTCTCTGACTTCAGTTTGATTTGCAATTAAAAAAGCCAAATTTGAAACTTTTTATTCTTTTTACTCTATCATTAATCAAAATTCATGACTCAATGGTTGTTAGACAAACTGAAGAGTATAAGCTTATATAAGATTTAAAAACAAAACACAAAACAGCTTATTTCAAAGCAGCCGACTGTAAAAGTCCCATACCTAATACAGTCCCGATCTTATTGGTTAAGACGGAATCTGTCTGTTCCAGCCACCCTCCACCACTGAGTCCTTCCTTGAACTTGATGAGAATAGATTGATTACTCAGTAGGACGACAAGAATCCTCATGGCTGCCGTAACTGTGGTGGAATGCAAGTGTTCTTCCATAAACATCATAATCCAGTCAAAACCCAGCGTCCTGACCAGCTCTTCGCAAGCTCTATTCAAAGATAGATGGATTGAACAAAACAAACATTAATTTAAAGGATTATGATTTCAAATTAAAAAAAATAAGACTAGTTTCATTCTTGAGATACAATAAATTTCAGGGTTTAAAAAAAATCTATTAAAAGTCAGTGGCAAATCTTTCTTTTGTCTACCATGAATTAACTAGTAGTAGCAACTATTACCATCAATGCTCAAAAGATTTTACTTACTGCAAATTAATGCTTGTCTTTTCTTTAGATGTGTAAACCAGTTTTAGTAAGATATCTAGAAGTCTGTTCCTCAAAAGTATAAGATTGGCAGATACAAGACCTCCAAACTCTTCTTCAGTTCCTACAATGAAAATAAATACATTAAATTGCCCTAGCTGATAAACTAGGATAAAATATCCAACACTGTTCTAGGAAATCTCACTGAAACACACCTTTCAGAAAACATTTTCTCTAGGAGTACTTTCCACTCAAGTGAACAAGAAAAAGGGTCCAACATTTCTCTTTAGAATCCTGAAAACTGTTCATTTACTTATGAAATTATCTAAACAAGTGATAATAAAGACTGTGAACCCTTTTTTATATTAATATTCCCTTCTCCTACCAACAGGGGTAAAGTAATCAAACGAGGATCACACGAACAAAAATAACAATGCAAACCCTTAATTTCTAGTCTTTTTGAAGGACTTAAATGGTTAAAATTTCCAGATTTAAAAATGAAAAGAGGAAGCATAAATTATTCAATAATTATAATACATAAAGTAAAGTGAGAATTAAATAGCACAGACAAGAGGGAAAGGCACACAAATGCACAGGAGAACTTGGGGAAGAAAGGAAGGAAGACATAAAGCTTACGGTTCTCAATGGATAGTACTGGAAGCACAAGGGACTGGGATCAATGGCCTAGTGTTGCAGGCCCAGCTCTGCCACTAAGAGCTCGGGGTTAGTAAGTCACAATCCACATGCTTTCTTTCCTTTATTCTATAATTGAAGCTCAGGCTAAAGTTTAATGACCATGGTTATATGCTTTTACTTGTTTGGGCAAGGGACTATTTTTACTTTTAAATAGTATCTTTTAAAATGCTAACTTAGTGCCTTAATCATTGAGAAGGGTGCTTTAAGCTTACCAAGGGGAACTCAAGATTCCCTCCCAGGCTAACAGGCATAGGACTGGTAATTTACAAATTGCCTTGTGACAAATGGAATGGACAACCTAAATTGACAAATGAATTACTTCCTTTCAATAAAATGACAATCCACATAGAAATTAAGAATTCTCCTTAGTTTTTATGCCTATTTTTTTCACTGTCAGTTATGTCCCGCTAATTTTCAAATACAGTTTAAAACAATTAACTCTGAAAGAAATTTCCAGGTTAACTTCTTTCCATTCGAACTGATGCTTTACTCCACGTTGCACTGTGCTTTCATGCAATTTATTTTATTTTGCATTAATTATTGTATCACCGTTCACCATTATTCAAGCCATTTTTTTGGCAGGTGTATCCTGAAGACTATGTAAGCTACATGAAAGAAAAAATTATGGTTTTAATTTTTTGGAACATCCTGTTATACTTAAGACGGTCCAGTCCACACAATTAAACAATCAAGGTCATATACTAACAAGATCAGCAATATGCTCCTGACTTTCTCTATTCTTTCAAATGGCAATAAATTGATGAGGAGACTAGTCTAATCAACTTGGCAGATCAAGAGAAAATTTTCCTAATTTATACATCCCTGCTACTGTGCTCTTGTCAAAAAAAGTTTACAGCACTAGTTGTAGTTATTGAATTCAATAGCCAGCAAGAAATATGGAGACTAGAGAAATATTTTTCCCATATCTTTTTTTTTATACTTGAAATAAACATGTTATACAGTTCCAAAGATTTTAAAAGGACTTTCCTTTTTTTTTTTGGCCGCATGGCACAGCATGTAGGATCTTAGTTCCCTGACCAGGGATCGAACCCGATCCCCCTGCAGTGGAAGTGTGGAGTGTTAACCACTGGACTGCTAGGAAAGTCCCAGGACTTCCCTTTTTAATTCCTATTTACTTGGCTTATATTAATTCAGAACTTAGAAATAATCTTTGTATAAGGTAGAATAGTGCAGTGGTTTAGAATGTTAGTATTCAGGATGGCTTAGAATGTTGGACTACCTGAGTTCAAATGCAGTAGTACGATCTCAGGTAAGTTTCTCTTAAACCTTCTGGGCCTCAGTGTCCTCACTTTTTGTAAAACTGTGATAACAACAGGACCAATTTCATAGGACTGTTGTAAGATTATATAGAGCACTTAACAGTGCCTGGCAAATATTAAGCACTAAATAAGTGTTATCCATTGATTTGATCCATACGTTTCTCACCCACTGCTAATTTGCTTCACCAAAGAAATATCAACATTCTTCCAAATGGTAGGAAGTAAGTGGTTACTGGCCTTATATTTTGCTCTATGATTAGTAGAAGTCAGCCTCTCAAATCTCTGTTTCACCTTTGGAAAACATAATTACACCACTTTCTCTTCTTATTCATGAAGCACCAGAGAGGCTGTGCTCTGATTGATATAGCCAACGTGGAAGAGAACTCCCAGATGGATAGGGTCATAAGAGTTTTAAAGGAAATCATTTATGTGACATAATTTGGGAATAATGTAACAGGATAATAATGTAAATAATGCTGAACAAATATAAAATATTGTGAATTTAATTACAGGTTAATCTAAAGGTCCTTTTGATGTTTTCCAAGCAAATCTCCTGCTCTAGAATACACAACTGGAAAAATACATTCTAACAAGAGAAAAATATGCTTCAAGGGAGGAAAGTTTTTTTTTCAAAAAAAAAAGTGGTTGTCATGGGCCCAGGAACTACAACTTAAGAAAATTTTATTCTACACTTACATAAAGTGAGTCTAGTAAAATGTTCTTTCCCTCAATGACTATTAAATATTTAACAGGGAAATAAAAATAACCGCAATATAGATACAATTCACTTTAGCAAGAATCGATGTTTCTGAAGAGTTTTACATAAATTAAAAAAAAATGTTCAAAAATTAACTGGAAGAGTTTATTATTTAAAGGAACATTGCTATAAATCCTGTAAAAATAAGAAAGATTTTATTTTTAAAGTAAATTCACACCCTATTCAATTTGTAGGTAATTCTGTACTTCTGCATATTGTAGAGCCTTGGTCTAAGACAAATACATCTGTGAAAGACCAAAAAAAGTAATGTAAGGAGAAAAGTAATATAACAGTGTCACATATAATTCAGGTCTAACTTGTGTCAGAAGAAAACAGGGTATAGTAATTAGGTTCCAAGCTCCAGAACTGACTCACCAGTGTCAGGCTTCTCTTCATGGTTTATTTCCATAACTACAAATTTCTCACAAACTGCGAAGGTTGGTAAAGTAGAAGAAATAAACTGGCCAAACCTTTAAATACAAGAAAAAAGAGGTTATAGATTTTATTTTTTCTCTCTCCGAAACAAACAATACTAAGAAACAAAAAGCAAAGAAATGGAAACCAAAATAGTACTTCTTATTTTAACTAATCTTTTACAGACCTCACATGATTGTATTTCATTTGCTTCCCCTCGAACTGTTGCAATTAACATTATATGTTATAATGTTTTAAAATACGTATAGGGAAAAATACACTTCATCAGAAATATGAGTCCTTTAATGCACTAATCTAAATTTCAAAAACCAAATGGTATGATCCAAATTAAAATGTCCTAACATTATTTATATGGATCTACTGTAGCCTAGTAGTCAAGTACTTGGGTTTTGGAAACACAGGTAAGATCAAAATCCTAGCTCTATCAGTTTTTAATCATGTTACTTGGGGCAAGTAGCTTAACCTCTCTGGGCTTTAATTTCTTAATTTGTAATGCAGAGAAAAATAAAAGCCTTGATAGGTTTCAGTGGTAATTTCAGCAAAGTGATCATCATAACACCAGGATAAGACCTAAATAAATATTGTTAATAATAATGACAAGCTCCAAAATAATTTTTAAACTCCAGTTTTAAATCTGTCACCAAGTTAAAAAAAAATGCTTTCAAGATAACTGTATATAAAATGAGTGATTTATGTGCTACATCAATTAGAGATTAGTTTACTGGGAATACTCTAGCAATAATGTGTGATTTCACCTGTAATACCTGAGCAATTACATGACAAGCAGTGATTAAGTCTAATTTAAGCAGTTATCTACTTGGAAAATATCTTAGGTAGTTTTTTTCCTTCCATTTTCAGTCAAGATGAGAATTATCATGTGCCTATTAGAACAGTTCTACATACACTCCATAAATATGTCTTAAGCCATATTTCACACTGGCAGCAAAATAATACTCATATAAAAGGTCTGAATATACAACAATAAAATACCACCATCAGTTTGGGTGATAGAGAACAAATACAAAAGACATGGCATGTCCACTTTGGGTGTACGTGCATGTGTATATGTGCTTCTGCACGTACATTTGAGAAGTAGCAAGGCTTGGGGAAGAGGGCTGTGGACCAAGAATTCCTACACTGAACGTTTTTATGTCCAGGACAATCAGCCTCACTGGGCTAATTTTAACAACTTTTCTCACCAGAATTCTATTATTCGCTAGTGACAACAACTGGCTTTGCAAGATACATTCATGTTTTCCACGCCTTACAAATATCTTGAATAGTATTACTTTTACACGTGTTACCTAGGCATAGGAACCAATTATGTTCATCTCAATCATCTTAACCTCGTTGGTACTTTTAGTTAACAAACAAACAAATACAGAAGTTTTCACTACCTGAGCAGATCATTGCTGTTGGGAAAACCTTGCAGTAAGAAGCTCAGCACATTACTAATAGCAGCAATTGTAGGCTGGGATAAAGACATATCTCGAAGAGTCAGTAGTAGCTTTGGGATTAGCTGGAATTCCCTCATTAACTTGGCATTCTTTGAAGCTTCACTATAAGAGAAGGAAGATTTTATACACTGTACTAGTATCTCTTCTATAACTGAACAGCTAACAATTTAGGTATCAACTAATACCTGGACTCTGTGAGCAATTCAATGAAGTGTTCAAATAAGGAAAGGTGAAGTTCATACGGTGCATGGAGCCAGACCTATAATAAAATAAAGACCAGTGGTATATTTAGGGTTAAAAATACCCCAAGTTCCAATCCAATAAGCGCAAATGCAGCACATATAACTTATTTCACTTAATTAATTGAATATAACCACTTCATTAGTTTTTATTTATTGTAGCCCTTTAAAACTGCCTGTATATAGGACTTCTGGTTCTGTTCATAAAGAGATAATTGCTGTGGAAATTACCCTCCTAGAGTAAACAACTAGAAAGGCAAGATCTATAGAAAATTTCTCTGGAATCAATGACTGAATACTATTAGTGAATACTGAATACAATATACTGAATAGAATGAATACGGAATACAAAAACTGAATGACAGGAATCTTGTGTGGGTCCAAAACTGGAAATAACCACTGCAAACTGGCACAGCAAACAATTCCTAAAACTCACAAAGGGCTGAAACTACTTTGCACTCCCACCAACCAGTATAGAGACTTCAAAATACATGGGAAGGTTGGGTAGAGGTCTCAGAAGTGTAATACCTTAGTAGGGGGGCTAAATTACCACTAAAGATTAATCAAAGTCCACCCTAACAAAGCTTAAAAGCATGCCTCAAAAGAATCAAGATAACTGCAATACTAGAGCAAAGTTTAATACTCTTTAAAATAATAAAACAAAATTTAGCATTCAACAATGTAAAATTCAGCATCCAATCAAGTTCCCAAGAATGCAAAAAAAAGGGAAAATATGAGCCATAAGTAGGAGAAAAAAACCCAATCATTATAAATAGGCCCAGAAATGACAGAGATGATAGAATTATTGAGATCTTTAAAAAGCTATTAAATATGCTCCATAAGCTAAAGAATGTAACAAAAAATATGAAAATGATGAGGAGAGATATAGAAGATAACCAAGATCCAAAATGAACTTCTACAGATGAGAAATAAAATATTCAAAATGAAAAACAGAGGCTTCCCTGGTGGCGCAATGGTTGAGAGTCCGCCTGCTGATGCAGGGGACACGGGTTCGTGACCCGGTCCGGGAAGATCCCACATGCCGCGGAGCGGCTAGGCCCATGAGCCATGGCCGCTGAGCCTGCGCGTCTGGAGCCTGTGCTCCGCAACGGGAGAGGCCACAACAGTGAGAGGCCTGCGTACCGCAAAAAAACAAACAAACAAAAAAAAGAAAAACATACTGGATGGGACTAACAGAGGATTAGACACTGCAGGAAAAATGTTCGGTAAACTCAAAGACATAACAACAGAAACTATTCAAAATGAAGCATGAGAAAAAAATACTGAAAATAAATGACTAGACAGAGTATTAGTGACTTGTGGGACAACAGCCAGGAACCTAAGATACATGTTAACTGCAGTCCAAAAAAGGTGTGTGTGAGTGGTGGCGCTGGAGGGGTGCGGGTGTCGACCAGGGAAAACAGCTGAAGAAATGATGGCTAAAAAATTTCCCATTTGATAAAAATGAGAAACTCACCAACTTAAAAAAGTCAACAAAGCCCAGGCAGAAGAAACATAAAGACAAGGGAATAACTGACAATTTTAAAGTATGAAAAGAATAAAAATCATCAACTAGAATTCTATTCTATGCAAAAATATCCTTCAAAAAAGAAGGAAGAATACTTATTCAGATGGGACAATTTATCACCAGTAAACATGCACTACAAGAAATGTTACAGCAAGTTTTTCAGGCAGACATATCATTCCATTACAAGATGGAAGTCTGGATCTACACAAAGGAATAAAAAATGCCATAAATACTGTTTGCTGCATATACTATGTGGGCAACTATAAAAAATTTTTAATGCCTTTAAAAGATAATCGACTATTTAAAGCAAAAATAATACAAATATTCTGGGGATTATAAACATATAGAAGTAAAATGTATGACAACAATGGCACAAAGGACAGGAAGGGAGAAATGGAAGGGTACCATCGCAAGGTTTTTACACTATAGGTGAAGTGGTATAATGTACTTTGAAGACAGACTGAATTGTTATACATGTATATTGCAAATTCTAGAACAACCATTAAAAAAGAAAATGCTTGGATGCTATTACAATTATTTTACTTATATTGTCAAAGAGCTGTTCTAAAAATAGGGTAAATTAAGTATTTATTGACCACTACAGTTTGGGGTTATTAGGAATGCCATATGAAGCCACAAAGGGAGCAGAGTACTATAAAATGAAGCCAAAATTTGTCAAGCAACTAAATTTCTGATGTTTATATACTGAATTTCAGTCAGAAATCTGAAACTAAAGATAATGTGTCAATTACCACATGTATACAAAGCTAGGCTTATTAAGTAGGTCCCTTAGTACTCTCATAATCCTCTCTGCATACCTTTACCTCTGTGCTTTCACAAAATTTTTATTGTCTATTTGCTTTTCTCTTCTAATGCACTAAATGCCTTGAGGCATGGACTCTACCTTTTATTTTCACATCCTTAGCACCTAATACAGTGCTTGGCTCAAACATATTCAATAATTATTTTCTAACAGAATGAGAGGTCTGTGTATCAGAACTTTGCATATCAGGCTGAGAAATGTGTATTTTATTGTGTAGGAAAGAAAAAGCACTGCAAGTTTTTTAATAAGTTATATGATTATATCTCAGAAAGAATGAGGTTAAAAAAATATAAGGTAGATTGAGGAAAGGGAGAAAGAACTGATCATTATTTTAGTAAGAATAGAATTGATTAGGGCTTGGATTAGGATGTAGCAGGAGAAAGAGAAAACACAGACCACATGAAATGTGGAAGCAGAATCTATATGACTTAATATGGGCTGTTTATAAACAGTGAGGAAGGAGGAAGCTGATTTTTCAACTTCAAGCCTCAGTGAATGGGGGAATGGTGGTGCTATTAATAGAAACAGAAGTTAAAAGGAAGCTCTAACTTGGGGAAGGATGTTAAGTTCGGCGTAGGTGTTGCTGGGATATAAAAATGGAAATGTTGAGGAAGAAGTTAGAAATAAGCCTGGAGTTCAGATATCAAGCTAAAGATTTAGGTTTGTGAGTCACCTCTGTAGAAATGAGGCTGTGGGACTGGGTGAGAATCTAAAGGAAAGAAAACAACAAATAAAGGAAAGGATAAAGCAGCAAAGGTGGACACTTTTATACAAAGTAATGAAAAGTCTATAACCAGAAAATTATGGGGAAAGTAGTGAGCAAGATATATGAACCAGGAGAGTGATGCCTAAAAGCTAGTGAAAGAACTAGGAGATGCAAGAAGAGGGAAATGGACTGCATCAGATGCTGCTGAGAGCTAGGGGTACTGAGAACTGAGTAGATGCCATGGATTTTTATTTAGAAGAGGGCTGCTAATAAGCTTTCAAATAAAGTTTCAGAAAAGCAATTCGGGCACATAGTCTGTTTATTGGAGATTTAAAATAACTGACAAGATCGAGCTTATAAGAGTTACAAAGAAGAAGAGTGAGGGCCAGACATCACAGCAAACACCAAGTGCTAGGCACCATTCTGGGTGGTAGGGATACAAAGATGAAGATAGACATGATCTCTGCATTCATAAAGCCTTCAGCCTCACAGGGGGAGATTTTATACAGTGATGAGTATGCAAAGTGCTGTGAACAAGAAATGAAATGGAGAAAGGATATGCAAGATTAAGTGATGCCTTGAGAGGACAGAGTGGAAGCTGTTATGGTAATAAGACAGTAGAAATAAAAATTTTGCTATTTTGGCGAAAAGAATATTTTCCTATACAGCTACTAGTAACCAAAATTTCAGATCTAGCTCCTATTTATTGAGGAAAAGTTACTATCAAAATTTTTTGGTGAAAATATGTTTGCCTCTACTGTAATGCCAGTGGCAACAGCAAACTGGCTATAGTTAGGCATATGCATTGCACCATTTCACTTCTATACTACTTGTAAAATGGAATATCTTTGGGAAGAAGGAACCCAATCACTACCTTACTTTGTATATTTTACATTAACATGAGCATCATAAAATTTTAGAACATAAACACATCTTAGAGACAAAACTGTTCAATAGTTAACTCTATCAATATACAGAATAAGAAATCAGTTCCTTGATTATATATTACCAGTTAGTGTTTATATACATACTTCAAAATCACAAAGTAGATCCTGGAAAGCAGTTGAATTTGGAATAATGGAGGTCTCGTGTCCACTGTCAACAGTTCCCACCAAGGAAAAAGTTAGATGGAGAATGTGGCTGTTAAGAAGGGAACGTTTCTTCTTAAGCAGCATTGCCAGCAACTAAAAGAAAGCAACACCAAATGCCTGTCGGTCAATCATCATATACACATATACGCACACACACATACACACACACAAACACACATTGGAGAACACTAAGTAAAGCAATTCCTGAGACTTCTATGCTGGTTTCTAAATTTTTACTATGACAACGCAACATCAGAGAAAATCTGAAAAGCAGGGTAATCCCATCATCCTCTTATTAAAATATCCACTTTTACATAAACTATTCACACAGAAATATTTAAATTGTTGCCAACATGTGTATACAATTTTTTACTCTTGTTCTCTACATAACATTTTATCCAAAGGATTTTTTTTCTTTTGCAACCTAGTTTCCATAATTATAATTTTAAAAGGTTGAATGATATGTGAGATGGTTATAGTATTATTAGTCATTCTCATACTACTGGAACGTTTAGATTATTCCTATTTTTTCATGATAAACAATGCTGCAATTATCATTTTGAAAGTTTTGCAAAACAAAACATCAAATTAAAAAAAAAAACATCAAATTAGGTAATTAAATCTACAGAAAACACTACAGTAAACAGCTTATCTACTACCAGTGAACTACTGGCTAAAGTTAAGAGAAGAAGGCATTTGTACTTCATCTACACTAGAGGAATTTAATCTTGCTCCAAATACTTGTTCCTCTTCTTATAAGTAACTTTCTGCCTAAACCTAGTAGAGATTGTAAATACATGAACACAACATATTTTTTAATCCCACATGCGTTTTCAGGACTAGTAATGGCACACAGTGGCTCTCACATGCCCTAGGTAAGTAAGGGGGCGGGGCGAGTAAAAGATGACTGGGTGTGGAGGGGAGAGACGAGGGTAACGAGGAGAACTCTGGATCTATTAACAACTTGGCAGTCTCTAGAGCAGGTGGTTATACGACCCTATTTAATTTAATTCCTGTTTCCACAGAAAAAAATAACTCCAAACTAACAACTTATATTCTCACTCGAAATATGTTAGTTTTAATAAAAACTACCAACTTCTAAAGTTTACTTGGACAATACTATTCTTCCAGAGTTTGAAACTACATGAACTACAATGAAAATTAGAAGATTTTTAATGCAAAGTAAAGTGAAGACCAAGCTTTATGGTTACAAACCTGGTAGCCCTTGATTCTTTCCATCTCTTTGCTGGCTAGTGGGTTACTCTTGACCACACAAACCAGGGCTTTGACTGCTGCATATAGCCCTTCCACATCAGAAGCCATGGCCACCAGGCCCAGGATGGCTGCAGCTCCACCAATGTACTGCAAAGTAGTGGCAACAGGCTTAGGAACAAATGTTCTTACTCCTGATTAAAAGACAGTGAAAAATAATTAAAATAAATTCCCAACTGTAAACAAGAACTGAATAAATCATCTTAAGAAATATTTAATTTATTATAAATTATACCTAAAACCAAAATACCCTTCTATCCTAAAATAAAAATTCTAGGGCTTCCCTGGTGGTGCAGTGGTTGAGAGTTTGCCTGCTAATGCAGGGGACATGGGTTCGAGCCCTGGTCTGGGAGGATCCCACATGCCGTGGAGCAACTAGGCCCGTGAGTCACAACTACTGAGCCTGCGCGTCTGGAGCCTGTGCTCCGCAACAAGAGAGGCTGCGATAGTGAGAGGCCTGCGCACCGTGATGAAGAGTGGCCCCCGCTTGCTGCAACTAGAGAAAGCCCTCGCACAGATACGACCCAACACAGCCAAATAAATAAATTAATTAATAAACACCTACACCCAACATCAAAAGAAAAAAATTCTAAAAAAAAAAAATTCAGGGCTTCCCTGGTGGCGCAGTGGTTGAGTCTGCCTGCCGATGCAGGAGACACGGGTTCGTGCCCCGGTCCGGGAAGATCCCACATGCTGCAGAACGGCTGGATCTGTGAGCCATGGCCGCTGAGCCTGCGCGTCCGGAGCCTGTGCTCCGCAACAGGAGAGGCCACAACAGTGAGAGGCCCGCGTACCACAAAAAAAAAAAAAAAAATTCAAGGTAGAATTTGGGAGAAGGCAATAAATGCTGATATATATACTTTCAGAGAAGAGTTGGGAGTAAAGGAGCGAATAGAGAAGAGCGGGTTTGAGAGCAAGCACAAGTGTTTCTACTCTATAGCTTTGGGCATGTAAAGACTCAAGTACAGAGGCCTTGGGAATATATTTCTGAAGTAAGGGAGAATGCCTTACTAGGTACTGCTGGAGAATAAACTTGGGGAGAGCAAAAGCACTTCATCTCTGTGAAATGGGGAATGGGATGGAGAAGCCACCCTGGCAAGGATGAAGTATTCCCTATAGAAAAGCCAAACAGAGCGCATTCCTGACCACTGCTCAAAGCTTCTCTTAGTTATGTAATCTGAGTAACAGTACATCAGTGACCCTGAAGAGCATAAATATGTGGAAAAACAGTACTGGAACTAACTTTGTCAATTAAAAAAAAAATTCACATCTACATTCCTAATCTTGTTTTTTTTTTTTTTTTTTTGCGGTACGCAGACCTCTCACTGCTGTTGCCTCTCTCATTGCGGAGCACAGGCTCCAGACGCGCAGGCTCAGCGGCCATGGCTCACGGGCCTAGCCGCTCCGCGGCATGTGGGATCTTCCCGGACCGGGTCACGAACCCGCATCCCCTGCATCGGCAGGCGGACTCTCAACCGCTGCGCCACCAGGGAAGCCCCCTAACCTTGTTTTTTAAAAAAGACATTGAATGTCTTAATCTACCAATTAAGATTGAGTTTTTAAAAAATAAAGCTAATATGCATTTTATATTTCTGTGTGCTCTCTAGTATCCACAGTACTTTCATATATTATGGCACTGGATTTTGAAAGCTACCTTCTAAGGTAATTAGGGCCAGTATTACTAGTTTGTAGATAAGAAAATTGACATCCATGGAGCTCAATGTCTGGCTTAAATCCACACAGTGACAGAACAGGGGTTAGAACCTAAATCTCTGAACTCTTCATTCACTGCTCTTTCTACTATACCACAGTGCTGCTGTATTTTTGCAAAGGACATAGAGCAGTGCTCATTAAATATTTGCTGAATCGAAAAAAGAAAAACTACCATGTGCCTTAGCATAAAGGAAACTTTTATCAATGCAACATAGCCAAAAAAGAAAAACAAAGTTAAGAGATGTGCACATTGCTGGGACAATAATAATCACCTGATAAACATGTAGGATGCTGACCAGCACAACACTTTTTATTTTAAAAGGAACCAATATTCTGTACTGATTTGTACATTAAAATACATAATTGCTAGCTCTGAATTTTAGATGGCATTATTGGGTTATGCCTCAAAATTCTACCTAACCAAAACAATCAATTCTTTCTATGCAGACATTGGGTAAGAGGCTCTGCAGCTCTGACTTTTATTATAGTTGGATCCACAGTGCTCATATTCTGAAGCTATTTCTAGCTCATTTCCAAATAAAAAGCACCATGAGTGTCACCACTGCAGCACCAAACCATGTAACAATAGCAATCATCAGTTATTTCCAAGTCTTTACATCTGTCCCTAAGTGTAGTGTGATCTTTACCTTGAAATTATGTAGACGTATACAGTCAGTGCTCATCAGTGTTGACAAAAGAGGGGAAAAGTTAATGGAATTTTATAAAAGATTATAATTTTTAAAGTTGACTGGAGTTTGGGATTGACATTAATCTCTAAATATTGTAAGAACATTACAGGTCAGCACTATCGAATATGAACTTAAAACACCACACTCAAGTGAAGAAAGTGAACGCAGATTTGAAGGCAAATAAGTCTGAAAGACAAAGGCAATCTGACTCACCCAAGTATCCAATCAGAGTAGCCCCAACTGTCCGTGCTGGTCCATTAAGATGCCCTGCTGAGTTGTGTATCAACTTCACAGGAGTGGCATTCTCATGGGAGGAAATGCCTAACTGAAGAATAGGAAAGGGAAAAATGTAACTATACAGGAACAGTCTGAACATTTTGACTGGGAAAGAAAAAAGAACATGATGGGGAACATATCTTTTCTCTCTCCATAACAGAATATTAAAAACATGAGTATTCATTTTTTAAAAAATGTGCAAATACTTCCAAAGGTGTGGAAACTCAGAGGTACCTGAGTAGACTCAGTTAAATACAGTCTACTGAGAGAAAGATGGTGAGGGGGTCTTGGAAAACAGCCTCAGGGGTCCTTCTGAATGAGACTGTTGTGGTTTAAAGGTTCTTATCACTCGCTGCCTCACAGTATTTCTGATTAGTGAATATAATACTTGCCTTACTCCATAGCCAAGTAAATGTCACATAGATTATCCAAAAGTTTATGGATAAAACATGCCCTGTACACAAAATAAATGTTAAATTTTGCACATACATACACAGTGTGCTTTTAAAGCAAATATAAGGCATAGACTTAATTCTGTTGTTACCGGTAGAATAAATTTATGTAGTTAATATTCCTTAGGCAAACCTCTGCAAAAGAGCTTGTCAATACTTACTATTCCCAAATCCTTTCCCTTCCAGCCTCTTGATTTCCTTCCCCTTAGCTTTGCCTCCTCTAATCAGCCAAAACGTCTTGTCAAGCTCACTGATGACTTCTACCTTCCTAAACCCGATGGCCAGCCTTCATCTTTCTGACTGCTCTAACACATCTGCCACAGTGAATAAGACTTCTACAACACCAGATTCTCCTAGTTTTTCTCCATTCTTGCCGGCTCCATAGTCTTTTCTGCTGGTTCTTCATCATCTTCCCAACGCTGTCACACTGGAATATCCCAGGTCTCCATCTGTAAACCTTTCCTCATCTCCATCTCCATCTCCTCTTTGGTAAGTGTACCTAGTCTTGTGGCCTTACCACCACCTAATGAACACCCGTGGCATTCGAACCTCTCCCCTGAACTCAGATTCATATTTCCAATGATGTCCCCCGCTAAGATGTCTAATATGTTTCTCAAACTTTTGCAAAACTTAATTCTCAGTACCTCCTCCACCCCCCAACTACTCTTCCTATCGTTTTCTCCATATCAGAAAAAGTGACTCTACTTTTGCCTCACCTACCCCGCAGGCCTTCTCTTGTTTTGTTTAGCCACACCTGCCTCTGTGGCAGGCATGCACTTTCCTCAGGGCCTTAGCACTTGTATTTCTGGAATGCAAACCCCACCTGCCCATACATGCATCTTATTCTCCATATTCTCATGCTTTGCTGCCTCATCTGTTTCAAAGGCTGCTCCAATTTCACCTTCTCAGTGAGGCTTCCTCTGACCATCCTACTTAAAACTGTAAGCTTCTTTCTCTCACCTTTCCTGCTTTATTTTTCCACATAGCACTCTTCATCTTCTAACATACTCTATGATCAGGTTATTTCTTTAGCTATTATTGTATGCCTCTTCCACTAGAATGTAAGAACCTTAATAAAGGCAGGGATTTTCTCTTTATCTACTGCTATGTCATGAACAAAATGGTGCCCGGCATTTAGTAGGTTATCCAGAAAAAAATTACAGCCTTAAAAATAGCAATTGTTGCCTTTAGTTTCCTAAAGTTCGATTTCTTAATTGCCAATAAAAATATAAGAATTAATATAAACTATGCACTTGAATTCTCACTCTTCCAAATTAAACTATATATCTAAATATGTTTTGGCTTAAATTCAAAGGCAAATAAACCAAAACAATGTATGAAAGGCATTGTTTTTAGCAAGCACTCATACTTGTGTGGTGCCCAGAAGGAAGCTCTGCAACATCTTTCCAGTGAGAATCAGCAGCAGCCCACTGGGGAATCAATCTGCTTACCTGTTTAGCGATGGCTTTGCTGTCCAACTTGTTGTACACTTTCCGGATTCTTGCCACCGTTAGGGCGGACACAGACAGTGCATAAAGGCCAAATGACACCTTTTCCTCTGGCACTAACGACACAGGAGACGGGACCACACCTTCGGATTTTGCATCTTTACCTTCAAAAGAAGAATAATCCTTTTCAAAATCGTCAGTTTTTCTCCTGATCCTAACACAACTTTTTAATTCTTATTATCATTTTTAAATGGGTAGCCTTGAAAATCTTTTAAAGTGGAACAAGGGAGCTAAATTTAAAAACTGTTTTATTTAATTTCCAGCTCTTCATTTATTTCTTTAATTAGAAAATAAGGAAAAGCATCCAGTCATAAAGCTTTACATCCTAAGTTTTACTCTTCAAATATACTTAATATACAGCATAATGTAAAGGAAGAGGAAGAGTTTTAACTGTTACCAAACAAATCACAAAACACTTCCCCTTGGTTCCAAGGAACAAGGGAATGAAAATGAGTGGAATGTCTATGAGCTTTGTAGCACTAGGTCTCCTTCCCAATGAGAGCCCTCATATATGCCTCTCTTTATTCTTCCAGACAACATGGCAAAGTAGTTTTAAAGCGAGATGGTTTAAGTTTGAACCTCTGCTTTATCACTTAAAAGCTGTGTGACCTGTACATCGCTGTACCTCAGTTTCCTCATCTGTAAAATGGGGATGCAAACAACAGCCCCTAAGTCCCAGTGTTTTGAGGTGATGAATAAATACTTGTGAAGGGCTCAGAGTAGCTATGTCCTTCATGCATATTAACTTATTCAGCACACATTAAGTGCTCAGTCAGTGTTAGCTATTATCAGACACTCTGAATCAAGAACCTGAGTGAAAGAGAAATTACTTAGCCATAAGATTATTACCATTTACAACATATTTGTCCCAACTCTTCTGAGAACTTTGGCAGAATGAGAACAAGGGAATGGAAGACATCATTTGGAAAGAGTACTACAAAGGAACTGTAGCTTAACATCAACTCTCTGATTCTAAATTCCTTTTGGGAGAATGGATAACAGGAGTGGACTGCAGGAATAAAGACACGAGGAAAATTGATGTTAACTGGTCTAACCTAAAGAATACACGTGTGTATTTTCTAGACCCATCTTTCTTTCCTTTAACCAGAGTAGATATACTTTAAACTGCTTCATGTAATAGGAGAAATGACAGAGAGAAGAAGGCTGGGGTTAGACTGTTAGAAAGTATATACCCACATCTTGAAGCCAACAAGAGAAACTGGAAAACTAGCGACTAGGCATGAAGACAAGAAACAAGAAAGCATAGGATGACCAGTGGAGGACAGCATTTTGAATAGGAGTGAGTGGTCAATAGTATCATGCTGAAGAAAAGTGGAGGAGAAGGCCCTTTTTTTTGATAAATGTAATGTATAACCTAATCTACACATATGCACTTATTCATGCATCTATACCACAGGAGGTAAGTTTTATACAACTATATGAACAAAGAATATGTTACTCACATGGCATACATACGGCCTGAAAGCTTCCAACATAATTTGGTCCTAGTTCATAAATGGTAGTAACATTTGAAGGAGGTAAAACTTCTTCTAGAAAGTGCGTGGGTCCCAAGCGCCAAACCAACGAAGCGATTTGGCGTTGGGCGGGTGGAGTACCAATGTATGCATAGACTGTGCTAACCACCGGCGGATTGGCAGAGCCTGAGCCCCCGGGAGTACTGTGAACATAATGCAGCTGTAAAGAAAATGAAAGCAAATGTGTGAAATTCAACCCCAAAACACTTTCACCAGGAAAATAACCACTTTTTGTGTATATTTTCATTATCCCAAGACCATGCAACTTTATGAATGTACAAAAGCTGTTGAGCAGAGAAACGTAAGGGCAGGCCAAGATTCTAGAACCCGAACAGCAAGTTGGAAATTTGTAATCCAACTCTGTAATACAGATTAATACAGATAAACTATCTAACGCTAGAAAGGGCAACAGTCAAATATAGGGATTCTGTTACTATCTGGTTGGTTTGCATACCAAATTAACGATGCTGCTATGAAATTTTCAGGTTGATATAAAAACAGCTTTCCAACTATGATATTCAGGCAGTCTTGAAATTAGTTATGATACCTTCAGTATGAGTCTGTTAAATAAAATTATTCATGCAAAGTGTTTTATAATGCGTGAAGGGTTATAAAAGTATTAGAAAAATAGTCTATGTTATAATTTATACACACACGGTTTAATCTCAGTGAAAAATATATTCTCAGATTTGAAATTACACTGACAAGATGCTTAAATTATCATTCAGTTCATTACAATAAATAGATAATTAGAGCGTAAGAGGTTAGGAAATCAAGTTGCTTCTTGCGGTACAGGCAGCCTTCATCGCTTGACAGAATGAGTAACATTCCCATAGATTGTTTTGTCATAACACTGTCCTAGCTTCAGATCATATTTATTATTCCATATATCAAAGAACAACTCCTTGTGATGTTAATAGTATGAGTATGAAGACCAACGTTTGACGTAAAGTTGGTTTCACAGGACTGTGACTTCTCACAGGCACAGTAATGATGATGATGTAAATATATTAATAATAAATCTCCTACGTCTCAATTCTAGAAGTTGAGGACATTTTTATTTTCAATGATACTAAAAATAATGAAGGAGCAACCTACTAAAGAATCTACAAGCCCATTTCAAACACAATCCTGTATACAAAGAAAATAAATGACTATTCCCAGAGTTCATTTTAGGGTTTATCATACTGAAACACAATGTCACAATAAAATATCATTAAGGAAGGAAATGTATTCAAAAAGGCTGCCCATTTCACTGCTTTTAAAACTTCAATTCACACAAAAGGTAGACCTTTGCTGCTTCTTTTAAGTGATATCACTATAAAAATGGATACCATCTTTTAGAAGTTAAAGAATTTTAAGAGCTTGCTAGCTCAATTCGGTAGAAAGTAACTAGTAGCATTCATCCTGATTCACAAAAAGAACTTGATTCTTTACTGGTTGCTTTAATTCTGTTGCCTCTCCTCTGAATACTGTAGTATAGCTATCTAGAGTAATATTTATACATTCATTTATTCAACAAACAATAAGGGAACACCTTATTACTATTATTATCAGGGACTAATCTGGGTGATCTGAAAACAAGGATGAATAAAAACAGTTCCAGCTCTAAAGGAGCACAGAATCTACTGGACTGCATACAGTAATAACAATGAAGTGACAAAATACTGTGTTCATCATTTATTTAATTTAGGCATCCATCTGGTTTCCAACCATCCAACTGGTTTCTCTCTGGTGAAAAAGCACTTAACAATCTGGCTCAAGCACTGACATATTCGCTAACATCTTTAGTACCCTGTAACCCCTCCTTTCGAGTCTTTTCTTTTTTTTTTTTTTTTTTTCCGAGTCTTTTCTAATCAAGTGACTTGAATTAACCAGCCACATGACTCTCACATATTGTTTAAATGGGTACTGAAGGTCAACTTAAAATTAAGACAGCAATTTAAAACAATACCCCTGCAAACACACATACAGGCAAACACACCCACCCCTAAACTGTCTTATAAAAGCAGGTTGAGATTTATAAGCACAAGTATGCTCACCTTCACGGTGCTAACAAGCTGTCCATCAATGTAGAGGGCTGCAGTGCTGTTCTTCAGCATCCCTCTGCTCATCACCAGAACCAGATGATGCCACTGTCCCTCAATGATCAGTTCTCCACAGCGGAAGCGAGCGCAGCATGGCAGAATCTCATAAAAAGAGGATTCTTCACTAAAATCATCAACTAAAATGAAGAGGGGAAAGAAATTAAAAACTTAACATCATCCTCATTCTAACAATTATTCACATCTAGACTTTGACTCTATGTTAAAATAATATGATGATGATGTAAATGAAAATACCCTATTCATTCAATAACTACCTAAAACCTGGGATATATTGTGCTTTGTTCTGTTCAAGATACATATAGTTATAATCAAATAAAGTTATAATAACTAATGAAATAAAAAATAAATAAAATAGACAGTAAAATAAAGTTACAATAGACAACAACAAAAAGAGATTAGTTGATTATTACCTGTCATGGTCTGTTATAAAAGGTCTTTTAAAATCCTAGTTTGAGATGAATTTGATTATAGCACTGGTTAGACAAACAACAAAGAAAATCAAAAATTTTATTCTTACTTTATGCTCTCAATGATACAAGGGGGCAACTATCTGCTTTTAGTTTGTGGTTGTACCGCCCTGACCCTTGTCTAACAATAGCTGGTAGTAAGGAGGTGATTTATGGAGTGGAAAGGTTATTTTTTTGGTCCAAGTTTCCTGTTTTACCTGACAACTCTGGTGATTTGCTAACATTTGCAATCACTATTGACTCTAATCTGGCTTGTCTCTGCTACCCTGTATGTTGTCAAATCATGCCAGGAAATAATGGGTTAAGTATTAACTTAATGTTAAGATAGTTAAAAATTAATTTATCTTTAATAAGAATTCAAGAGAAGGTGGGACAGCAGCAGAAATCCAGATGTTAAAAATTAATTCCTTCCCCCACCCCAAGAAAAATTTTTTAAAAAGAGCTAATCTTAACCATATATCTTAAAGCAGACCCACCAGTTTTCAGTACAAGCACATATAATATACTGAAAGTTAAAAGTTTAAATTATTTGAAGAAAGAATCACAAAAATATTCTACTTCTGGAATCTTAAAATATTTGCATATACTGAAATGTCAAGATTATTATTATTTTTAAATTAATTAATTAATTTTTGGCTGCATTGGGTCTTCGTTGCTGTGCTCGGGCTTCCTCTAGTAGTGGTGAGCGGGGGCTACTCTTCGTTGCGGTGTGTGGGCTTCTCATTGCAGTGGCTTCTCTTGTTGCAAAGCACGGGCTCTAGGCACATGGGCTTCAGTAGTTGTGGCACACGGGCTCAGTAGTTGTGGCTCATGGGTTCTAGAGCACAGGCTCAGTAGTTGTGGTGCATGGGCTTAGTTGCTCCGCGGCATGTGGGATCTTCCTGGATCAGGGATCGAACCCATATCCCCTGAACTGGCAGGTGGATTCTTAACCACTGTGCCACCAGGGAAGTCCCCCAAGATTATATTTTTAAATGACAATTCAGAAGATACATCTACTGATGAGTTAAGACCACTACAAAGACAGCATCTTATCCATAGGTGACCTAATTAGGAAGAGACTTGAATAAACTAGGCAAAAAGCAGGGTCAAATAGCTTTGAAAGGTCTAGTGTTATGGACCAAGGGATGTGAATGAAAAGATAAAAGGTTATGGGTGAAACCAAGAACTGTTCCCTCTCCCTTCCCCAGTTATTAGACTTAATCTTCTTGAGAACTATAGAAGATATTACTTATGAAAATTTTCTGAGGGCTTCACATTCTGACTCAGGCTTAAACTAAGATATACCCAGCATTCAGTGGTGTGTCAGGATATTTGGTAAGCCAACTGGTTTCTGACAGCTTTTAGTTACCTAGGCATCTTAATGGACTATAGCTGTTCAGAGGACAAATGCTTGTAATAGTAGCATCGTTTGTATTACTAAGGTATATGTTACTATAATTTCTAGTTATATATAGACTATCGTAGTCTTGAAAATTACATTTAGTGAAAATGATATAGTTAGAAAACATTTTTTATTGAAATATCCCTAGATCTAATCCTAACTTTTCCATTAAATTCTATCTTCTTTCCAAATTCTCCATTATTATTCACTTTTCTCATTATTTCCCTTTCAAGTCATCTGTGTTTTTCTTCCTTTATTTTTCCTTCTTCTCATTCATTCATTTATACTTTTATATAATATTTGTGGGCCTAATATATGCTAGGCACTATTTTCGGTGGCAGGGCCTAGATTACAAAGATAGTGACATTGTGTGTGGGAACTTAAGAGTTCTAGTAAGGTAGACAGACAAAAACAAAACAAAGAATTAAAATCCAGATAAGTGATAAAGAATATTAAACAAAGGCTATGACAGTGGACATAGGGAGGAAAGGAAGATTCAAGAAATGTTAAGGAGGCATAATAAAGTAAGACTTAGTAGAAGGGGTGGTATTTTCAAGGATGACTTGAGGTTTCTAGATGGGATAACAGCTAGTGAGGGTGTCATTTACCAAGACAGGAAAATAGAAGGAGATACAGATTTTATGAACAAATATTACAGTTTGAAGTTTTTCAGGAGGACTATTCATATTAAGATATTTAATATGCAGTTGAAAATATGAGGACAAAGCCTGGGACACAGACATACTAAAATTTTTTAACTTCAGAGTCCCTGAGGGTAAAAAGACCTAATGCTAAAAGAAATTGATGTTTTCTCATGAAGAACAGGTTGAGTACAAAGACTAAACATAAGAGCTTGAAGAATACTAATTTTAAGGGGAAGATGGAAGAGAAAGCTGTTGAAAGAAATTGCAAGAGAGGTCAGAGAAATAGTGAAAGAACAAGGAATGGGTATCTCAAATTGAAGACTGCAGATAGTTTTAATTAGGAAGAAAACATCAATAGGATCAAATGCCACAGAAGGGGCAAATAAAGCATCCACTAGGATTTTAAAGCACTTACTGTATTGATGCCTAACTCTGTGCTGATTGTGATGAAGAATCCTAAGTAAGACAAAAAGCCTTACAATCAAACTGAGGAGCTAACATTCATATTCAATTAATATGTGAATACCAACCACAGGGGAAGCAATATGTGCTATTATTTTATTTAGTCAGTTAAAAGACAAAAATCAGATGATAAAAAAGAGGTATATATATATATATATATACATATATATATACACACACACATACACAAATGCTTATATTCGGAGCAAAGAAAATTCAGTGAACTGAGATTTCTATTTTATGTTACTCATATCATTTAGGAAGGTATTCATGAATGCCTTGAGTTTGAAGTTCTATTGCATAGTAACATTAACATTATGGCACATTGGAGGGAATTAGTGAATTAGGATTATTAAATGGACTGTATTAAGTCTTGAAGGTAAGTGATGAATAAAGTAATTAAAATGTTATTGTGTCTAGCACAGAGTGGCACATATGGTAGGCAGGTGCTCAATGAATATTCATTAGTTAAGCAGAATTCACAGCCAATGAAAATCCCTACTAAAATATATTAAACAAGCATCCTGCATTCCTAGCAAAAGCTGTGATTTCCTGGCAAGTAGAGATGAATCCTTATTTTAGGAATTCTCTCCACTGTTTTCTATCTAAGTCTCTTTTGAAAGTGAAGGTGCCTTAAAATTTCACTGGTAAACAATATTCAAGATTTTATACAACCTGTTCTTTTCTGTAATAATTTAAATTAGAAAAGAATTACCAGCTGGACCTTAAAACCAACCATTAAAATGAAGTTTGCTCAGCCATAAAAAGAAACGAAATTAAGCTCTTTGTAATGAGGTGGATAGACCTAGAGTCTGTCATACAGAGTGAAGTAAGTCAGAAAGAGAAAGACAAATACCGTATGCTAACACATATATATGGAATTTAAGAAAAAAAAGTCATGAAGAACCTAGGGGTAAGACAGGAATAAAGACACAGACCTACTAGAGAATGGACTTGAGGATATGGGGAGGGGGAAGGGTAAGCTGTGACAAAGCGAAAGAGAGGCATGGACATATATACACTACCAAACGTAAGGTAGATAGCTAGTGGGAAGCAACCGCATAGCACAGGGAGATCAGCTCGGTGCTTTGTGACCGCCTGGAGGGGTGGGATAGGGAGGGTGGGAGGGAGGGAGATGCAAGAGGGAAGAGATATGGGAACATATGTATATGTATAACTGATTCACTTCGTTATAAAGCAGAAACTAACACACCATTGTAAAGCAATTATACTCCAATAAAGATGTATAAAACAAAATTAAAAAAAAATAAAATGAAGTTTGCTACTTTTAATAGTCACAAGAAGCAAAAAGAAAAAGACAGATACTGACCATAGTTTTGGAGTAGTTCCTCTTTGGTGGAGACAATCAGCGATCGGTCTTTTGCTGATAGAACTATGGCAAGGCACACATAATGCTGCTCGGAAGAATTCGCTCGGCGAACAATAGTAAGAAGTCTGACAGGGTGGTTATTTGGAGGAGAACTGAAATGTTCAATGCAAAACCAGCTGGAGTAGCTTAAGCCAGATGGAGGAGGGAAGAATCTTTCACCTAAAGTGAAAATAGAAAAGTAACAATGAAAGAGCTTGTGTTGACTCATATTTATATTTTAAAAAGATGCCAAGAAAAGCAAAATCTCTAAATAAAATATAATCTACTGGGGGAAAGAAAAATCTCATAAGCAGATAAAGTAATATTTACCGGAACCAATGCCACTGACCACGGCCCCATCAGTAAGACCTGTTGTGACGGCATTGTTTGTAGGGGCATTATGAGGGGCCAAACTGGGCAGAAACAGGCAGCTGTTAAAGAAAAGAAAATGCACATATTAGAGAGCAACTGTTTTCTTCTCTTATTACTATGTACTTACCACAGTGGAATAAACTACCATTATTTAAGGGTAACCAGAGATAAGAGATCATGGAATAAGTTTGGATGCCTAACAAAGTCTTTCCTTTCTTTCAATTGTGAGTACCAAAAGATATATTTAAAAAATCTCCATTTTAAAAAATTTAAATTAAAAAAGATCATAGTATAATTTGCACATGGTAAAATGCACCAAAGTATAACCTTGTTCAAGACATTGGAAATTTTTCATCACCGCAGAAAAATTCCCCTGTGCCCCTTTCTAGTGAGTCACTCTCCTCTGTTACACTGTCCTGATTAGTTTTGCCCAGTCCCAAATATGTTTTAATTCATTGTTCGATACTAACCCACGACAATGTTCTTAAAATACAATTTATAGTTTTAGATCAATGTAGAAGAATCCCACAAACAACCAGTATAGACATAGGTCTTCTCTCTTAGCGTTTATGTCCATTTTGAGGACGACAGACTTTATAAATATACTCTTCTAGATTCGCTGTAGATTTTTTTTAAATGATTAATATACTTTATTATAGACAGACTTTATAAATATACTCTTCTAGATTCGCTATAGATTCTTTTTTTTAAATGGTTAATATACTTTATTATAGAGCTTTTTTTAACTTATTTTTTATAAGCAGAGGAGAATCTCTCTCTCTTTTTGTTTTTCGCCATGCGGCTTATGGGATCTCAGTTCCCCAACCATGGGTTGAACCCGGGCGAAGGCAGTGAAAGCCCAGAATCTTAACCACTAGGCCACCAGGGAACTCCCTAGATTCTTTGTTACTTCTGCTGTTTAAGTTTTTCTGCCACTTCAAAGTATTTATTCATTTAATGTGATAGTAACTGAATACTTATAATGTATAAAATACTAATATTTATAATGTATAAGATACTAAGTTAGGTAATTTGAGAGAAAAAAGGACAAAACCTAGCCAAAGAGCTTTTAATCTAATTTTAATTTGCATATTATCTGTAACTTTATTGTACTAAATCAGAAGTTGACAAACATTTTCTAGAGTGGGCCAGAGTATAAATATTTTATGCTTTGCAGACCAGATAGCCTCCATCATGACTTTGCAGTCTAGCATGAAAGCAGCCATAGATAACACATATACATAAATGAATGTGGCTGTGTTACCATGAAACTTTACAAAAAGAGAAAAAAAGAGAATTTACAAAAACAGATTTGGACTGTGCACCTTAGATTGCTGACTCTTATACCATATCAATTTATTTAGTATAATAAACAATTAAGAACAATTAAATCCAAAAATCTTAACATGCTCAAGGAACTCAATCATTTGAAAATATATAGCATATACTAAATTTTAATCAAGTAGATTTAAAACCAAAGATCTATTTCTCAAAGGCAAGACTGAGGCATGAAATATAATATAGCTTGGCTACCTGGCAAATTTCTTACCCAAACCCTTCAAGGGATGTGTCAAATTCAACAAAAGTCGGAGTAACTGATGACCCATGAAGTCTGATGTCATGTGGGGTTGTCATGGAGACCAAGCACTTCACCCTGGTCAGGGGTACAGTACTTCCTTCTGCAGATTTCACTAGGCTCTTGCTTATGCGGTAATGGTGATCTTCATGTAAGCTGAAGACACTATCAGAACCCAGACCTTCCATAGATGTGATCATACTACCTGTAAGTCAAAGAAAATCTCTTGAGAAAAATATCATATAGATTTCTAAAATAGTGACTTTAACAAGGCTGATTAATTTTAAATACACTCTTCAGTTTCAATATATACAATAATTTTATTTTTAAACTCCAAAGCTAAATAATTTTTAGCTTTTAATTTTATTTTTAAACTCCAAAAAAAACAGTTGTTTTTTTTTTTTTTTTTTGTGTACACGGGCCTCTCACTGTTGTGGCCTCTCCCATTGCGGAGCACAGGCTCCGGACGCGCAGGGTCAGTGGCCATGGCTCACGGGCCCAGCCGCTCCACGGCATGTGGGATCCTCCCGGACCGGGGCACGAACCCAAGTCCCCTGCATCAGCAGGCGGACTCTCAACCACTGCGCCACCAGGGATGCCCTCTCCCCATTTTTAATTCTTTCCATATAGCTATTAAAATTAGACACGTGATCACAAAAATACTTGAATTTTAAATTTCCTATATGCATGCAAATGGTAACACTTTTAAGAACAAAAAAATAAAATTTAAACAAGCTATTCTATTCTTTCAGGAATACATTATAAATGTAATGGAGAAAATATTCCCTCTCAAGATAAACCACATGAATTTAATTATTTCCCTCTTAAGTGTGCTAAGCAGTCAGGCAACCATAAAAATATTTCAATATTCTTAGAGAAAGGAACTATTTTTTGTCAATTCTAAGGAACTGCGTAAAGTACAAAAACAACAACAACAAAAATATATACATGCAGGTGATGTATATTAATTGATAAGAAAAATTGAAATACTGTTTTCCAATAAAACTGTGTTGGAACTCAAAAGGTCTTAGTGTTTCCAAAACACAGTATTCACTTATCACTGATAATAAATTGTAGGAGGAAATATTGAGGTTGAAATAATGGTTGAAGGTTGTTTAATCTCTTTGATTCTCACCTGAAAAAAAAAAAAGCTTGAACTAAATGATTACTATGTGCTTGAACAACAGGCATTCTACTCTTCTAGGTTCCATTCTTTCCTGCTTCACTAGTAACGGTTATTTCAATCCATTAACACAAATGCCTTAACTATGGCTAACAACAAGACAAAACAAATTGTAAAGTTAAAACCCACCAAACTATAGAATTAACACTGGGAGGAAATCCAGGGCATCTGAGCTCTCTATTGAGAGTACTCTTTCCCCACAGCTCTTGAGTGGATGGAATCTGACGCTCCTCCATGGTCTATGCCGGATGGGTAGGCAGTGCCTACATTCTAACACACCCCTCTCCATCATCCTTGCATCAGCCTAATGCAAAAACTTCTCTTCCTTGGAGGTTCTGCATCAGCAATCCTATCACACACCTCTCTATGAAACTGCCACCTACTAATGCTGGCATTTCATTCTCACCTCTTCCTTGTACTAATTCTTACCAGTGCACTGGGGGATCTCAAGGTCCACATGAACAACCTATCTAACACCTCCCTTCTATGATCACCTTTCCTCCAATAAGCTTTACCTCTACTTTACTCCAGAGCCAAATTTTGGGCACAGTCCTTTTCTTTGCTTTTTCTCACCGCTCCAATTTTGATTGCCATTACCCTACCTCATTCCTCCAGTTTACCCATTCTTTTTCTCTCACTACATTTGCTTTTTAGCCTAGCCATTCTTCTCCAGCCCAGTGATCTATCCCTTTTCTCCCAGCCTATCACTAGCTGCTTGACTTTACTTCTTCCCCTATCTATCCTATACTCCTTGGTGTTTCTCTTTGACTACTTTTATTAGTATTTTAAATTTCCTGTCCTCCATGTCCTCCTGCACCAACTGTCCTGCAAAGCCACAGCCTGTGAATAGTCCAGTCAACCACTCTAGTTCAGGCAGCAAAGGCTAACTGAGAAAGGTAAAGAAATTACAGATCTTCTGAGAAAGAGGTATTCCCCCTTCCAAGCCAAGGGTTATTCTGCACATAGTTCTCACCTCCTCTGGATCTTGCTTGTATCACTGATTCCTTTGCCACCCCCATCTGCCCGCTTCTCCAGTCAAACAATGAGATCTTACGTTTTTCTATTTAAATAACAACAAATGAAAAACAACAACAAACCCTTCCCTTTCTTTTTTTTTACAGTCGAACTTCTTGAAATAATTTTCTTCCCTTACATGATTTTCATTTATAAGATAAACCAAAAAAGGGAACTTCAAAGGTCAACTTACTTCTCATCTCTGGCTCATAACTCAGTGAACTTGGTTTGTGGACCCGATATTGTTTTAGCAGTTTTTTGTCCCAGGCACCACAATTTAATGGACTTGCCAAACGTAAAAACTCCCTGAAGAAGAGACAAAGCAAAGTTATTCCTTGATTGGGAACATTATATAATTCATAAACTAAACACACAAAAAATGTGACTTAATGAATTATAACAGACTAATTAAAAATACTAAAGCAATCTGAACAGTTACTATAATATACAATGCTAATTTTATGTTTTAATTCATCAAGCAGTGAAAAGAGCACCAAGTATTGTGAAAAGTTACAAAGGAAACCTGAGGAGCATGTTCTCCTGGAATGTGATGGGCAGAAATATAGTGAATTGTCAAGGGGTTACAAAAATAGAAGCCCTTTATATCCAGTCATTTACAGCATCATGTAAAAGGAAAAAAATAAAAAAAAGAATACTTCTCTGAATTTTCAATTACCTACAGCAGAAAAAACAAATATTTAAAGGTCAGGTACCCTTTGCCAGTTTTTCACATAGAGTGTGATATACAATTAGCTCATAATCTATGGCTTGCCAGCAGCTAGGTGCCTATACCATCATGTGACCTTTGCATTCATCTAATTCATTCACTGTGAAAACTGAGCATGTCCAAATGGTTGGTTTCCATTGCTTCCTCTGTTTACCTAAGTAGCCGGTACAAGTTATTTAGTAAAATACAAGCATTAGGTATGAGATAGTCTCTTTTTCTCATTCAGTCTCTCTACTTTTAAAGTAGCAGATCATCAAAAAGGATCATGGGAAAATCTCCATGCTGTTTTCAAAACTTTAGGTCTCTGAATACATTCATAATGTGACAAAGTGAGCAGAGACTGTGTCATTCATCTTCATATTACTAAGGCCTGGCACACTGCCCTGTACAATACTGTTTAACAAATGTTAACCACAGAGGTTTTTCTTAGCTTGGAGTCAGTTAAAAAATATAAATTACAAATAGAGTCCAACCATTCTTAAGAAAGTTCCAAAAGTTTTATGAAAAAGGAGTACTTTAACAGCAGAAAAAAATTATTTTATTTATTTAAAAATATATATATTTATTTATTTATTTACACTGGGCCTTAGTTGCAGTAGGCGGGCTCCTCAGTTGCAGCTGAAAGTAACAAGATATTTGAGAGTATTTTTTTAAGGAAGGACAAGATGATTTAAACATTAAATCTGTTTGGCTAGGTAATTTCAAGGAAAGTTTTTTTTTTTAATGTTGTTTTATCCCTAAAACACAGAGCACTGTTTCTCTTATATTAAAAAAGGTTATTCAAATATACCTATTTCTCAAATGGCTAAACTGTGCAAGGTATATCCACACCATGGACTACAACTCAGCAATAGAAAGAAACAAACTCTTGATACATAACAATCTAGATGCATCTCAAAGGCGCTATAACGAGTGAAAAAAGCTAATCACAAAAGGTCATATACTGTATGATTCAATTTACATAACATTTTCAAAGTGACAAAATTACGGAGATGGAGAACAGAGTTGTTTCTAGGGGTTAGAGATGGCGGGGGTTAGGGAAGTGGCTATGATAATAAAGAGGGAGCACTGGGGAGGTCTTTGTGACATCTTAATTGCGTGATGGCACATCAATCTGACACAAGTGATAAATAACAGGGGAACTGTAGCATACGTGGATACATTGTACCAATGTCCGTTTCTTGGCTTTGATACTGTCCTGTAGTTACATAAGATGTAACCACTGGGGGAAACTGGATGCTGGGGACACAGAATCTCTCTGATCTACCTTTACAACTTCCTCTGAATCTCTAATTATTTTAAAATTTAAAAAGTGTTTCTTAAAAGAGTTCGTCCACATAAAACGTTCTTATCTATAAAGTAGATGCAAGTCATACAAATATAACATGACTCCATTTTTAAAGGGAAGTGAGAGTTTGCTGGATTCAAGCAGAAGAAATGACCAATGGACAAAAACATCCTGTTTACTAATAACTAGATTGATCTGTTTCTAAGTGCGATATTTTGGGCATTTTGCCCATTTTCGTGGTGTTTTGGTTTTGCCCACAGATAACTGAATATATGTTTATTAAAGCAAGACTCTTGACTATAAAGACTCTAGAAACGGCCATTACTAATGGTGGCTTATTTGAATGTGAAGAAGAGAACATACTGACCTCAGCACCATGGGCTCCAGAGCCTGAGAGGCTAATCGTTCAAACATCCGCTGGAGGGGCGGGTGCAGTGAGTGGTCCTCATCAGCCAGCGCAGCACTGCACCGCTGCAGCAGTCGCGCATGGAGACCAGCTTCACACATGACTTGCTGGTTTCTTTCTGTGTGCACCAGTGATTGTAAAATATTTGCCACGGCAAGTTGAAGGTCCAAAGCATGCTGGAGTTAACAAAGAAATTCATGCCACCAGGGCATTCTTAATAAGATAGGTGATAGTTCTCTCCTTTTAAGAGTTGAAGCACACCTTTAATTTTAATATGAGGTCTCTACATGCTTCAAATTACATTCAGATGAATTAAGTAGCTGACTTAGAGGGACACAGCAACTCCAGAACAGGGCCAGGGAAATATTTCTGGTCTTCATTCTGTTAGAAGCATACCTAGCTCAACTCCATTTTCTTCCAAGTCTTTCATATTACATGACTATATGTAACTAATAATATTTTTATTTTTATAGAAATAGTGGGTATAAAGTAAATATTTTTCATGGTAAGTAAATAATCAGTTTAAAGAATGACCTATTGTTAACATTTGTTACACTTTAGGCCTTCGAAACCATACAACATTTTAAACAAAACTAGTCACCCAAACTCCAGTTCACCCAAACTCCTGAGTGTTACAAATGAAAATACATAAATAGCCTCAAAATGGTACCTTCAGTCATTTTTCTTCCTGTATTATTTATTAACAACTTCCACTGCTGAGCAGGATTTACAAGGAGAAAGGGAATTATTTTAGTACCAGAAGTAACTGCATTTTAACAAATGAGTTGTATTCTAAAACATACGTATCTACTACTCATTAGGAAAGTTAAGACTCAAACACGAAAATCCTGTTTTTTTCCTTTACCTACTTCAGTATGTGACACAGAAAGGTTCCATGTTACCTTCTTGGTCCCACTCCCTTGCTCATGCAGTCACACCTTCCACTCATTAAAGACGGGAAGGAACCAATCTATCCAAGCTTACTTCTGGTTGTGTCACTGACCCAACAGAGGCCAGGAGGTCCAGCATAGAAAGCATGGCTCCAGGATGGATGATGACAGCATCAGAACTCTGGAGAGATGAAGTTGCCACATGTAGTTTCAGGTCAGCAACATTTTTAGGAGGGTAGACAGGGGGAGTTGAAACAGAATGATATGCATGCCTATGAAAAGAAAGAAGGGTAATTGGGTATTTAATTCAATCACATTCTCTGTTCATTTTCTTCATCTTCTACTACCTTTCTCCACTGAGTAAAAAAAAGCCTTATAATTAGGGGTTGGGTAACAAAACACCTTAACGTTGGGAAATTAAAAAACAATATATTATCAATTCTTGAGTCACATATAGACAACTTATCAAGTCTTTTAGGCTCTTATATGTTTTTATCACTTACTATTTGGAGTGTTTCATTAAAGAATGGCACATGATGACTAGTTAATATTACTCTATGGTGTATTTGAAAGTTGCTAAAAGAGTAGATCCTAGAAGTTCTCATCACAAGGAAGAAACCATTTTTTCCTTGAATCTATGTAAGGTGATGGATGTTAACTAAACCTACTGTAGTAATCATTTTGCAACACATGTAAGCCAAGTCATTATGATGTACACCTTAAACGTTATACAGTGCAGTATATCAATTATATCTCAGTAAAACTGAAAAAAAGAAAAACAAAAAGAATAACATACATGACAGCAGATATAAAGAATAGGTGAAATTACAGTGAGTCAAAGCTCTAAGAAAGATGATATTTCTGATAATTTGTGATGAGAGTACAAGTTATATTAAGTGCCTCAGTGAGAGTGTTTTCTTTGAAATTTCCTACGTGTTTTTAACCTTTCCTTAAACCATGGGTAATATAATCAAGAACAAACAAGATCAAAGCGGCCTACTCTATAACTGGTTCAACTGAGTCAGAGTTGGCTCAGAATGCTGGCCACATGTCAATAAATGTATTAAGAATCAAGGGAGTTCTCCTTTCGCTTATTTGGAACTACATTCATGCTCTTTTGCATTATCCTCCCTACCACTGAGAATATTCACAATTTTTAAAAACTTGGGATATTTTACGTAACAAGCTTCCATGAGTTAGAAAGCCTAGCCATGCCCTTGAATGCACAACATTTCTTCTCATCAATGATCTCCACCGTCTATTTCATACTCTTCTTCTGCAATTCATGAGTTTTGCACATTTTGTATCTTGGCACAAGGAAACAGATGCTTGTGGGTTCAGCCTATGGGAGCTCTTTGTTCCAATGAATTGGTTTCAGCATAATTTGTCTAATGTTGAGCTCTGTCACTGACAGCAGCGCAGTTTCAGCTCTCTGGCACAAGAGCAGCTTGGGAAACAGATGCTTTAAGTCACTGATTTAGTAGCAAAGAATTGGCACTGCCTTTTTTTTTTTTTTTTAAAGTACCATTCTCTTTTTAACAGAGATTCTAGGAAAGTATTCAGCTTCACTTAAAAAAAAGAAAAAAAAACACACGTGCGCTACTGTTTAAAGTCAGCATATCCTCCACCTACTCTTTTCCACTCCCTGTTTTTTTTTTCTGTTTTTGTTCAGAAAGATTTAATTTCTAAACTTACTACAATAGTTTTCTAAATGTTTATTAACAACAGGTATCCTCCTCCCATGTTTCTCCCTTTATTCTTTAAAATATTTTGACCTAACTAGAAAAAAAAAAAGATTCCTAATTCCTCTATTGTGTAATAGGAACTTCAAACCATTAAGAAATTTCATAAAAATTGTTTTCATTACACATAAAAACTAATGCAATTTTGAGAAAAAACATCAATTCTAATTGTATATTCTAGTTACAGGCCTTCCGAAATTATTTCTTAGTTGCCTGATTTAATATACATTTGAACTTAAATTACTGATATGTATAGCTAGGAAGAAGTCCTTTATGTCTTTGGAAACTGAACTCTACTAATATGTAACTATTAAAGTAGTAAACTTTTAAATCTTATATAGAAAAATATTCTAATGTAGGAATTACATTATTCTTCTCAAACTAGTAAAATACTGCAAACATTGTAGAAATCTAAAGTATGGTATTTATTAAGTAAAATTAGGTCTATTTTAACAGCCATTATATAACATTAATTCTTACTAAGTCACTTAGGTATTACCACTTTTTACATTTAGAGACTGTGGTAAGCTTATTAAATTGGTAACTACCAACCAAGACCTAACCATTTGCAAAGACAGGATAAAATGACATTGCAAAATTTAGTTAATTTTTATGTTGCAGTTACTTTTAAAGCTTAAAGAAATCGCTACTTAATATTTCAATCTAAATTCTCATATATACTTAAGACTTATCTACCTCTTTTGGGAATATATACTGAAATATTTAAATTCTGAATTTGCTTTGCCTTAATTATCAAGCATGTATAGGCACTAAGTAATGGACACCATGTTCGAAAGATAACTAGTACTCGCCACCTATTTTGCAATTGCAGATATGTTCTGAGAGTCTTGATTACTACTTTGTATTTTGTTTTCACCTCCTCTGACTGTGATTGAATATTGTTCAGCATAATTCTGTTCCATTATTCCTTCTGAATAATGAAAAAAATTTTGAATTTTAGTTTTCCAAAATAAGGTTTCCTAGTTCTTCTTCCTCCGAGTCTTCAAATAGAGAAGAATCTCCAAGATTTTACTTGCCAGACAAGTATCACAAGTTGAAATTTCCTTAGTACCTTAATCTCCACAAGCCATAAAACTAACACAATGTTGGTTTTTCCTTTTGCAAACAAAACAAGACAAAACATGTTTTGCCACAAGAAAAAAGATGCCCATAAGCTGATGTAATTTGAGATGTTCTTGAGATATTCTAACTTCAAAAATTACTATACTGTGAAGTAAAAAAAGTTTTTATTAGCTTATGATTCTTATCACTGAGCAAAATGTATGTAACCTGACCAGAATGGCAAGCTACACTGATCTTATTATTAGCATGAACAGCACTGGGAGCTTCCTTGGGGTAACATCAACTTGTAAGCCTGATTAGAATTCCCATGGATAAGATACACTCAACTACAACTGCTGATTCAGTGACAGTTTCCCCTTAGGTCAAAGACAGGACATCCTTATATGTAGCTATGTTGCAAAAGATGAAAAAATGTTTTTGATCGAAGGCCTTAAATAACTACCATATAGAATAAAATGCTGTTTTCCCTTTGTCAAACTACTATTTAAATAAATAATAGGTTCTAATAGATTTTTAAATATTTGTCCCCTTAATCTGTGAATCCCTATTGAAAGTATTGTAATTTTTGGTTAATACTTAATGAATTTAAACACAGCAATTTTTAAGCCTTTACCACGTATGACAGAATCATAAATATGATTTTTTTAATGATTAAAACTATTTAGTAATTGAAACTATTTTTCTAACATCCAGTAGTTCTCTGGGATAGTAAGCACACATGAATCTTGCAACACAAAGTATACCTTTTACCTTATTCATTTTAGCAACAGAAAAATATACTAGGTCAACTCAAATTGATTTCATAATATCTTGAATCAAGAACTGCTCTTACAAAAACAAAAAAGAAACAGTAGTTTTTAAATACAAATACATTGAACAATACTAAATTGATTTACTAGAAGAAAATGAGCTGTAAGCCCCAGTGTAAATTTAAAAGAAAAGGAAAATATAAGCCCATATACCTAATGAATATAACTCTTAAAATGTATTGAAATACCAATTTATAACAAATACTTCAAATTTAGTACTAAATTAACCACAACTGTGTTCAAGTTTCAAAATCTGAACAACAGAAATAAAATTAAACAACAACATAGCAGAACCTCAGGATTCATTTTTAAAAAGCCATAGTGGGAGAAAATTAATACAAGACTTAAGGACTTGCACTTGCTTATGAGGAAAACAGGGGCAGGAAGAGTATTTGGTGCCAAGTGCACAGACTATGATCATTTTAAGTACAGGTCGCAAATGGAATCTCAAATGGATCTTAATTGTACTCTTGTCAATCAACTGCTGGTTCTTTATAGTCATAAGCATTATATATGAGGTAGACTACATCAGTTTAGAAAGAGATTTACACACAACTGATGAAAACAGGAGCTAGGGGAGATTTTTTTTATTCACTTTTTCAAAGGTTAGCCTGCATCACATTTCAACTGGTTGAACCCGATTGAGAAAATACACATTTCCTCAGCCAGTGCTGGGATGTTCATTTTGAAGTAATACTAAAAGCCAAAGAATGATCCCAAGCACATTTAAAGTGAAAAGAAAAGGGAGAAAAGTATTCTAGTTAAAGAGTAGAGGCATTACATCCTCATTTCTAAATTAATTTTAATAAAATACATGCTGGCTCTAAAATGCATATTTTAGTCCAAATAATAGAGTTGGATGACAAAATGCTACATGTCCTTCATATCTTCATAGCATCAACACATTTTACTCTCATAAATACACTCGGCAGAAGCTGACAGTTTTAAAAAACAAAAACAAAGATATCAAATAGAAAGAAAATAATTAAAGTTACAAAGCACAAAATCCACATTAATATATAACTGAACACAGAAGAAAAAAACCCACACAAGTAAAGATTGACTTCTGTTATTAGATCAGTACCTTTTCCTGGACAAAGCTGGTGTACCCCAAGGAGAGGGGAGAGAAGACTCACTTGTCAGGCAAGGAGGGATCTGTTCTGCACGACTACAGACAACAAAACAGGGTGGTTTAGAAAGGTTAGAACAGGACACAGTTGGTTGGCAGTTGGTTAGTTTCACAAGAAATACCAGTAAAAGTTTAATAGGGAACATCCTCCATACTCAGCGGGAACAAGGAACAAGACTACAACACATGCACTGAGGGAAACAGAAAAGCATGCTTAAGGCAGATGCTTATTCATTAATGTTAACATGTAACATATTTGAAAACAGAGTACTATAGGCCTTGTTTCTTGAGGAAGCAAACTAAAAATAAGGTATACTAACTAGGATAAGTTAGAAAACAAGGGAAAAGAGGTTGAATCTAAATACACAAAATTTAATTTTAAAAAACACCTTGTTCCCTCAACACTACACTCTCCCATGGTTTCTATAAGTTAACAATATATATCCATTTTTATTTTCAAGGCAGGGAAAATCTGCAAACCTTTTTTACATTACCTGTGTTTTCTATCTGAATACTAAGGCCAAAGAAATAATAAGAAACAAGAAACATCTCAGTAGGTATTTCAAAGTAGATAATTTTATAGTTAAGGATATAAAAGCTTTTAGCTCTACCCAATAGAGTTACTTGCTTTATTTATGGGGCCATTATAGAAACGATTCACTTGTTTTATGAAGTAAAACTATGGTAATGGTTAAAAGTGATAATGCTTGGGGCAAATTAGCAGCATGATCAGCATGATCACTCTCACATTATTTTCAAAGTGAGAGCTTAATTGAAAACACACTTTAAGAACTGAAAATAAGTGATTTAGGTAAAGCAGACTTATGATCTTAGAACCCTGGATTTTCCACATCATAGATTTTATCACAATATGTTATTGTTTATTCATGTGTTTGTATTTAAGGTAAAGGATGGATATAACCAAAGTAGCCTTGTGCTGAGTTGCACCCTCAATGCCTAGCATGATGGCATGCGATAGGTGTTTGTTAAGTACTTATTTAATGAAGGAATGAGTAAATTAATCTGATGGATTCTTGAACTATCAATGTCTCCCAGGGAGATATATCATTTTTTGAGGATTATAAAATGTTAGGAATGATTATGAATGTTGAGACTACATCATCTGTCTGAAAATACATGTAATCATAACTATGTTCTATTGATAACTAATATCAGTAAGTCTGGATGTACCTAACGTTCTTGAGAATAAAGAGGAAAAAGAAAACATAGGAAACACCACCATGAAAAGTAAACTTCAGGGACTTCCCTGGTGGCACAGTGGTTAAGAATCTGCCTGCCAATGCAGGGGATATGGGTTTGATCCCTGGTCTGGGAAGATCCCATATGCTGTGGAACAACTAAGCCCATATGCCACAACTAGTGGGCCTGTGCTCTAGAGTCCACGCACCACAACTACGAAGCCTGCGCACCCTAGAGCCCGTGCGCTGCAACTACTGAGCCTGCGTGCTGCAACTACTGAAGCCCGTGTGCCTAGAGCCGGTGCTTCACAAGAAGAGAAGCGACCACAATGAGAAGCCCACGCACCGCAACGAAGAGTAGCCCCCGCTCGCCGCAAATAGAGAAAGCCCCCGCGTAGCAACTGAGACCCAACATGGGGGGAAAAAAAAGTAAACTTCATTGAAACTGCTCCGTTAACTGCATAGAGAGCTTAACTCTAACCTGGTTTTACAAATAATACACAGATGTCCATGCTGAAAAGCTTAAGATCAGAGCAATAGTAATATTCACAAATAAAGTGATAAGTAAATGAGAGAGAAGATTCATTTGTTTTCATTTTCTTTCAGATTAAATTATAATTTAAGCCTTAATGTTGAAGTCATACATAGTATACCCTTTAATTCAGAGCACAGAGCAGAGCCATACCTGTCAAAAGAATCTGTGGCTACTTTGTAGAGATAAATAAAGAGTTTACTGCAGTGCCGTAGAGTGGGTGACACTGAATCCATCAAGATTACGTCTTCCTCTAAAAGTCTCTGAAATGGCTGTGTATTTGAGGGGAAGACATTCATGGGGCTTATTTTTCTTAGGTCTGAGAAACAGCCAAGAAATCGAACGGCATCTGCCAACTTCTCATACTGAATCTCTGTTTTGAAGAAATGAGAGTTGGCCGGCTCATAGCGCATTGCTGCAGTCAATGTGCAGAACACAGTGTGGAGAAGTTCAAACACTTGATTCTGGTTCACTTTCTCCCAGCCATTCTTGGGTGGTGAGCTCAAAGATCTTTCCATAGCAACAAGCAAGGACGTAATGTACACAAATCCTCCAACTTTCCTAAAAACTGTTCTTGAACGATGGCTTTCTCGAAGGACTGACAGGAGCGCCTACAGGGGACAAAGAAACAACACAAACAAACACAAACTTATAATTCAAATTAAAGAAAAATAACTGTACATGAATGTCAAAGGGGAATGCCATTCTGTGAACATCTGATATGAGTATTTTTGTCATTTACCGAATAAGCAGTCTTATGAAGCACGCCAAATATTTTGCTAATTAAAAAGTGCCATATTAAAAGCAGAAGATCGTTTTAGAAAACACTATCGCATACTGCTTTTGACAGAATAATGGATATATCCAAATCCTGGCCGAAAAACTTTTCCTATATAGTTGATGAATAATGACATCAATGAATTCAGTGATTTTTACAAAGTAATTTTATTAAATAAGTAAAATACATATTCAAGTATAATTTTACACAATCATGAAAACTTACGACTGTGTGTATACAAAATGATTTATTCTAGAAAGGATCAGAGAGATGATCAGGGAAGCCAAGAGCTGAAGTATTCCGATTCATATAAAATGACCATATCCCGATGCTTTGGAAAGAGCAGTCACTTCAGAGGAGTTATTAGACATTCTCTCTTGCAAAGTGAACTGCGGCCTGAGGGCTGAAAGCATGCTCTCCCAGAATAGCTGTTAAGGCCAAACAGGTAAAACAATCTTTTATAACTATAAGTTATTTTCTGAAGTGTCATACTTTTAACATAGTTTATTATTAAAAATAACACATTATAAAATTACTTAACATTTTATGGGGCACTTACTATGTATTAGGTATTTCTTTAAGTGCTTTAATACATTAGCTTATTTAATTCTCGGAACTATTATTATCCGCACTTTAGAGATGAAAAATTGAGGCCCCACGTGGTTAAATAATTTGCCAAAGGCTTATACAATGGCAAAGATAGGATTTAAATCCAGGCAGTCTGATTCCCCTACTCATGCACTTAACCACGAAGCTATACTGCCCCAAACAGCAATTCGAAATCTGTTTGCAGATACACAGGCTCCTTTTCCCTGTTTCAGCAACTGAAACACCATGAGAACTTAATTTTGCTTAAGATACAATTTACAATCTTCCCAGTCATTACATTTGAAAAGGCCATTTTATTAAAATATCTCATACATTTCTAATAGTATTTGCAAAAGGGAAAAGCTAAATATTCATATATATAATTACCTTTTTCAAATATACTATTGATACTTTAGAAATTATGAGATTCCACTGTACATACCTATACCTTATTATTTTAAAAGACAGAAAATGTACAATCTGTATATGTAAATAAAATTTAGAAATACAGTGTATTTCTTCCATTATTCTGCAGTTAGTTTCGTTTCCGTATCTTCTCAAATTTAATAAACTGTACTCATAATATCAACTCCTATTTACAACAAGACTTCATAAATTTTTGTTATTTTTAAGCATCTTATAACCTAGCCTGAAGGTTAAATGCAAGGGCTAGAGTTAGAACGCTTGGGTGGAAATTTTGACCCCAACATTAAAAATCATTTCACTGTGGTCAGTTGCTTAACCTTTCTGTGCCAGAGTTTCCTCTTATGTAAAATCTAGACAATAATAAGAACTTACTTTACAGGAAATATATGTAAAACCCTTAGCAAAGTGCCTGGCATAAAAACCCATAACCATCATCATCTTCAAAAACACACTGGGGAAAAACTGGACATGTATTATTTTATATATGAGGAAGCACGAGTTAGGAGTCAAAGTAATATGTACAAAATTGTATCGCTGGTCAGAATTATGATAGGGGTCAGAAAAACAGTGCTTATTAATCCTTAGTCCAAAAGTACTCTATGTTGTGTGTTTCTGGGTAAGTTCACCTCCTACTGCCTCAAAACTGGTTACTCTGTTGGCACTGTGACATTATCACAGCATAATCTCGGTATCTGAAAATTTCAGATACCATGAATAACTTAATATCCTGCTTAAATCAATAATTAATGATAATGTAGCAAATGCCAAAGTTACAAGGAGATATAGATGCGAGGTGGTTAATTAGGCAAAATCATCAGCTACATATTCACTCCATTTGCATAAATCTAATGCTTACAATTCAAATTTGTACATTGGCAGAATTATAAAATACTACATATTACAAATTAAACTACATAGGTCTGTGGTTGTCTCAACTGAATGGAGAGAGTGAAAAGCAATTCTGAATGAAGCAAAAATGGAAACTGAAACTGGAATCCCAAATCCTCCTCGCTGCTTTCCAACACTACTTCATGCCCTCAAAGCAGTGGAATGCTGGAGCCAGCTCATACTGGTCTGGAGAGCCAACAGTTTTATTTTTGGAATTCTGCATACCAGTTGTTAAAAACATAACCATAATTAAAAATTAAGTTCTATAAATTTAAAACTAAATTAATTATTGCAAAAACAAAAGTGGTAAATACTCAAAACTGTACTTCTTAGTTATTTTCTATATTTTATTATTATTTGTGCCCTTGAGATATTATACAATGGGGTGCTACTGTATACCTCTTCCCAAGCCACATTCAGTAACACATTAGCTGCCTGAAACAGGTCACAGTGGGAGTATTGACACCATGGAAATCAGTAAATGCAGCAATATCAGGACCCCCTCCTGTCTTCCTCCTGTCTCAGAGTCAGTTACCACCATTTACCAGAACAACACTGTTTCAAAATTACAGGTCAGTTAATTGCCTCTTGTTGGCTTTATCTACCAATATTTTACAAATCCAATTACAAAGGTACCAAGAAAGGAGGAAAATGTATGTTTAAAAAGCTGGCAACCTTAATGACTTTTGAAGGCACTTGTTTTTACCCCACAATCCCCTCAAATATACAAATGTTCCTCAATATTGATATGCATGTGGATGTCTTCCTTGTCTAAGAGATAAATTGTGGTCAGATTATTCTTGCTTTTAAGTTAAAATGCACACTCAAAACTGTCATTATGGGAATTCCCTGGCGGTCCAGTGGTTAGGACTCCTGGCTTTCACTGTCAGGGCCTGGGTTGAATCCCTGGTCGGGGAACTAAGATCCCACAAGCCATGCAGCCAGGCCAGAAAAAAAAAATTGTCATTATGCTCAAAACAGGGTGAAACATACAACAGCATAAAGAAAAACACACAAATTTCTCATTATTGATGAGAAATTAACTGAATAAAGCAAAAGTTTAATAAAAGAAATACATGATTCTAGAAGGGAGCTATACTTCCTGTCATGTGTGTGCCAGGAACAGGGTGAGGGTCCCAGGAGAGGAAGTCAGAGGGAAAAGAGATAGCTGTCATCCCCAGGGCCCTTGGAGGTCAGGTTAGAGACACTGGCTTTTCTTCAATTATTATTTTGACATAATTTTAGACTTGACGAAAAATTGCAAGAATAGTTCATAATAGTTTTAAGTCATTTAAAAACAGCCACAGATTTTAGTAGTAAAAATCATACCAACACACTTATCAAACTTACTCTTAGGATGTCAGTCTTCAGCTGCAGTTCTGTTGGTGGGGCTGAGTGCATCAACCCCAGGAGCGTGCCCATGTCATCATCCCCATTTGGAGAAAGCACCAACTGCTGGATCATCATCAGGGCATGCTGCCGACATTGTGGGTACCTTACTATATTATGTGCACATCTTGCACCTCCAAATTCTCGAAAAATTCCTTGGAGGAAGGAGAAAAAAGAACAATATGGGCTAACTTAAAACATTCTAAGCCAAATGAATTAAAACCTGATCTTTTTGTAGAAAGAATAACTCTGAAGAATGCACATAAAATCCACCCAGCTATTTCACTTTTCAAATTACAATAGAAAAATCTCCTTTTAAATTTACAATTACAATACAATACAAAACTGTGGGTTGTCAGCAAAGGCATATACAAATTTTCGTAGATTTCCTTTACGCAAGAATACCCTGGGGCTTCCCTCGTAGCGCAGTGGTTAAGAATCTGCAACTAAGCCCACGCGCCACAGCTACTGAAGCCCGTGTGCCTAGAGCCTGTGCTCTGCAACAAGAGAAGCCCACACACCTCAATGAAGAGTAGCCCCCGCTCACTGAAACCAGAGAAAAGCCAGAGCGCAGCAACGAAGACCCAATGCAGTAAAAAATAAAATAAATAAATTTGAAAATAAAAGAAAAGGAGAGAGAGGGAGCAACTGTAAAAAAAGGAAAAAAAGAAAAAAAGCATGTCCTGGTATGATCAACATGTCCAACTTCTCCAAATCCAGACTATTCGGAAATTTCATAGGTAGATACCAAAGAGGCCAATATTTTTATGTAGAGGCTTTACTGAACAATACTTGAAATCAGTTTAGTAAAAGGCTTTTAGGGGCTTCCCTGGTGGTGCAGTGGTTGAGAGTCCGCCTGCCGGTGCAGGGGACATGAGTTCGTGCCCCAGTCCGGGAGGATCCCGCATGCTGCGGAGCGGCTGGGCCCGTGAGCCATGGCCGCTGAGCCTCCGCGCTGCAACGGGAGAGGCCACAACAGTGAGAGGCCCGCGTACCGCAAAGGTTAAAAAAAAAAAAAAGGCTTTTAGATGAACAATATTCCAAATAAATGAGGTTTAAACTGAACAAGGCTTCTAAAACAGTAGCAAGAAAACAATGGAATAAATTATTCTGCAATGAGAAAAATTACAAGGAACCAAATTTTATTAGTTAGTAGAGCACACAAACAAAAAGAAGACAAACGCTATAAACAGAAAGCATTAGGCACTGCTCTGTCCCAAAGGCTTTACGTAGATTGATTTATTTAATCCTCACCCCCTACTACACAGATGAACATATGAGACACACAGAAGTTGAGTAACTTCTCAAGAAGTTGAGTGGCCAAGGTCAGCCATACAGCTAGCAAACAGCCAGCAGGATTTATGCCTATATAGGCGCGTTCTATAGCCTGTGCTTTTGACCATGAATGATACTATTCTTATGTCAAATACCATCTTTTGAGTATATAAAAAAAATGGACCAAGTGATCTAAATCATCAATTAGTATTTCCTCCAAAGTAACTGTTCTATCCTTTATACTTTCAGAGTACCTTGTATATGCCACTATTGTAATAGTTTGTATCAAACCGTCTTAATATTATTTGCTTATATATTTGGTCCCCCGTTAATTTGATATCTTTTTTTTTTTTTTTTTTACATCTTTATTGGAGTATAATTGCTTTACAATGGTATGTTAGTTTCTGCTTTATTTCCTTCTGGTCTGTGTTTCAAAAAGTGTTTCCTGAAGGAATAAATGTCAAGTATATTTTGTGGAAGTGGCCACTGTTCTCTCTATTTAGTGACTTTCTATTTGCTAACTTCATAAGAATTCTATAACCTTGAAGTGAGTGTAAGTCATGTGCCTGAGAGTTAGCACATGGAAGGCCAGGTTTATTTACTTCCTGGTGGTCAAGTAGTGCCCATTAGACAATCATAATAGCTAATAATTTTTGAATACTTACTATGAGTGAAATACTATTTTAAGTGCTTGAGATCACACAGCTAATAACATCGCTCTTAAGAAGGAAAAGACAGTCAATAAGCAAAGAACTTTGTGAAAATGTCTGGCATGCTGGGAGATGGATTAAGCGACATTTGGTCTTATAGGGTCAACTCTTCAGTGGAATTGTTCAGTCTCTTCCTATGTAACTCTAGATCATGTCATAAAAAGCTAATTTGCGAAATAAATTGTTAGTACATCCTCATTACATTTCTATTTCAGCTAACTAAATTTAGTTAGTGGAAATAAGGAGATTATGATACCACAGACAAAATGTTAGTATCATACCCATTAAATTTTATCACACTTATTGTTTGTATTACCTTCTAAATTCATTCAACTCTGTACTGGCATTTACCAAAACTGTACTTAAATAATTACTTATACAATTATGTGTTTACATCTTTCTTCATCAGGTTGTAATTCCTTTGGGGCAAGAATTATCCTTTTTTGTGAGGCTGCCTTGGGTCTTTGTTGCTGCGCGCGGGCCTTCTCTAGTTGCGGTGAGCGGGGGCTACTCTTCGTTGTGGTGCGCGGGCTTCTCATTGAGGTGGCTTCTCTTGTTGTGGAGCATGGGCTCTAGGCGCGTGGGCTTCAGTAGTTGCCACACGTGGGCTCAGTAGTTGCAGAACTAGGCCCTAGAGCGCACAGGCTTCAGTAGTTGTGGTGTGTGGGCTCAGTAGTTGCAGTGCGCGGGCTCTAGAACACAGGCTCAGTGGTTGTGGCGCGCGGGCTTAGTTGCTCCGTGGCATGTGGGATCTTCCCAGACCAGGGATCGAACCCGTGTCCCCTGCATTGGATTCTTAACCACTGTACCACCAGGGAAGTCCAAGAATTATCTCTGCATTTTGAACGCCTAGCATGGTGTCTAGGACACATGATATATTTTATATGTTGCATGTTGGGCTCCTCCGCATTCAGGCAAATAGGCATGCATTTGTGTGTTTGCTAGTTCATTTATTTGTTCATTAACTCATTCATTTCTAGCTTGCCATAACACTTAAAATACAATTCAAGTTCCTCAGCATGGCCTAAAAAAGCTCTATATGATCTGGGCTCAGCCTACTCATCTGAACTCACCTCCTCATCACTTATTCCTTTCAAGTTGTATTGACATTGGTGCCTGGGAGGTTTCTGACATTGGCTGAAATTTTAAGTAAACTTTTTCAAAAGCAAGTGTGATATTTTATGAATACAGTTGGACCGTTTATTAATGACAGGTAGAAAAAGAATGAAGAAAAGTTGAGATTAAAGATAAACAAAAGATTTACTGAATCCATTTTTACCTGGGAGAGGCAAGTTTTATTCTTTTCAGTATTTCCCTAAGGTTGTAACATTATAATACTCTGACTTGAATTACTAAATAATTAAGAGAATCACCATGTTTTGGAAAATATTTAAATAAGCAAAGTTATTTGATGAAGAGTCTGTACTATATAAGTAAAAAAACAGAAAAAGAATACTTCAAACACAAGGCATACAATAAAATATAAGAATATATTTTGAAGTAATAATAATGTTATATATTTTGCCATTCATAAACTTAGGAAGGTCAAAAGTATTGCATTTCTAGAGATATGATAGTGCCATCACTGAATCAGTAGTTTTTCCTCTAAGAGACAGGAGCATTTCAGAAGCAAGAATCATTACAGAAGACAGACCAGAGGTAATATCCTCCCAAAGCATTTGCTAGAAAATTTTCTAATTACCTGCATTTGTGTTTGATCCTTGAAGAAGCACTGTCAAGGTCTCCATGACCAACAAAGCCAGGTGTTTTTGGTCTTCAAATGAACTATTATTTCTTGAGTCCCCTAGGAAAAAAGAATTAAAGGTCCAAATCACAGAAGTTATAAGCTTACTTTTTTCTGGATTTAGCATTTTTTAAATAATTTTAAAAATAATTCCTATCACTTTTACCATCAACACAACTTACATAATACAGCCTTTAAAAACGATACACATGTCTACCAACTACCAAAAGTGAAGTCAAAATCAATGTTCATAGATTTCATTTTGGTGTGGCTAGAAAGCTAGAGCTACCTAACAAATATTAAAAAGGAAAATGCCAATCAAAGTAAAATGTATCCTTCTCACAGGTGCTTTCCTCATCAAGGAGGTCAACAGAAGAATGCTAGATTTTAATGCACCAAAGAGAATGAAGAGTTTATGAATAGTGCTGTCTATTCAACTTGCATTAATTCATTCAACATGTTTAATACTAAGTGCCAGATACTACTATGCTTTAAACAGATTTATCAGGAAGGACGAAAAACATCAAATTTAAGGTACCTAATGATAATACATATGTGTATATATAATATCACTAAAAAGATATATTTATTTGCTCTCTATAATTAATAAAAACATTTCAAGGCACCTAAACATCCCAACTGTTTCTAGAAGCATTTTTTTTTCCCTCTTAGAAACAAAGTAGTAGACATTGGTCACGTGGATCATAAATGTTTTCCTCAGTTTTTACCTTAAATTCTCTTCCACCCCGACATACTTCTGTACCCCCCAACCCCCTGCCTTTCCCCAATTCCCTAACAGAGGTTGAATGAACAAGTTAACCTGTGGGAAACATTCACAAGGATCTCATAATAAAGCACATTATTAAGTAATTCAAATCAATAACAAAATGACAGGCAAAACATGAACAAAACACCCTGCTCAAACCCCTTTGTCAAATAAAAATAAAATTATGGAAAGTGCTTTACCTTGTTCATGTAGTGCCTGAGTTGGATCCTTCAAGAGGGCAGCATATTTGTGCAAAAGGTTTACCATGACCTCCAGAAGGCCCACCTCCCTGAACACGTCTTTAAATATGTAGTCATGTCGTGTAAACTTAAGAAGTGTTTTCATTGCAATAATGCTACAGTGGTAAGAAGAGCTAGATTTTAAGAGGATGCTAACACTAATAAGTTCTTTACAAGGGATATAATTTAAGCTAAAAACGACAAACTCCAGCATCTCGAAGTATTTGTTTTGTACTTCTGGGAGTTTAGAAATCTTTTCTGCAAACTGTGACAGTGTGTGCTGTGACTCTAGGATGAAATAATTGGCATTGTCAGCCATGTAAATATTTGTGATGGCATCAAGAATGATGTGGGCAAGGAAGTTGGTTTTTGCTTTTAAAAATGCATTCTGAAGAACTGCAAAGGCCTGGACGTTTCTCACACTGTGACCTAAAATAGAAAACAAGAACACAAAAGTCAGTGCTATGTGATATTTTCAACATGGCAAACAAGTCTATTTATTTATTTTTAAAATATGGAATTTAATAAATTTATTTATTTTTGGCTGCATTGGGTCTTTGTTGCTACACGCAGGCTTTCTCCAGCTGCGGCGAGTGGGGCCTACTCTTCGTTGTGATGTGCTGCCTTCTCATTGCGGTGACTTCTCTTGTTGTGGAGCACGGGCTCTAGGCGCACGGGCTTCAGTAGCTGTGGCACACGGGCTCAGCAGTTGTGGCTCGCGGGCTCTAGAGCACAAGCTCAATAGTTGTGGCGCATGGGCTCAGCTGCTCTGAGGCATGTGGGATCTTCCTGGACCAGGGCTTGAACCCCTGTCCCCTGCATTGGCAGGCAGATTCTTTTTTTCTTTTTTTGGTAAGCAAAATAATATCTTTATTAATTTAATTTTTAACACCTTTATTGGAGTATAATAGCTTTACAATTGTGTGTTAGTTTCTGCTTTATAACAACGTGAATCAGTTATACATATACATATGTCCCCATATCTCTTCCCTCTTGCATCTCCCTCCCTCCTACCCTCCCTATCCCACTGCTCTAGGTGGTCACAAAGCACCAAGCTGATCTCCCTGGCAGGCAGATTCTTAACCACTGTGCCACCAGGGAAGTCCCAAAAGAAGTCTATTTAAACAGATTATGAATTGTAACATCTATCAACTATTTACTAAGAATACATCCTGTTTTCACAAAAGGTCTTCTTTGTCTTCAACAGGTTCAGTCATTTAATTAAAAATAAATAACACTAATTAAGCTTTTAATGCAGCATTATGAATATTCTGATTCCAGAATAGTATATATTGAAACATCAGACTGTTTTAGAAAAAATAAAGCAAATTATACAGGTCTAGGCTTCAGAGTTTGGAAATGTGCAGGAGTGTTACTTTTTATTATCTGTAAGATTGACCTTGACTATAAGAACAGTTACCTCTCAATGTGAAAAGACTTTCAGGCTGAAGAGGTAACAGGCATGAGAACAGCAAAAATGGCAGCAGGAAAACAGGAGGGGAAAAAAATTCTCTAAGTTCCAGTTTTACATTTTTAATTATAACATTAGAACTTTCATGAAATTTTAATTCGGAAATTTATTTTGTTTTCAAGCTGGAAGTGCAATTTGTTTACATACACATTTGTTAAAGCAATTTATGGCCAGCTACTAGCTATATTTATAAATATCTGATTTTCAAACACACCAACTAGAAAAAACAAAAATCTGTATATAATAGCTCCTGTGAGGCAAATTAGTGACAATCATTATAAAGAAATTAACATAGGAAATATGTGAGGCAAATGAAAACAAGCGTTTGTCTATAAAAACTGTCCCCAGGTTCACAACCATTAGGAATATAAAGCATTTGCAAGAGTGACCAAACAGTTAACACAGAGCCTTACAGAATCAGCTGCATTTTAGAAATAGGATAAACACAGAACGAGGAAAAATATAAAATGGGTTAGAAAGACTGCTCAGAAATTCTGGTTTGGACATTATCTGAAAAATGCAAAGATTTAAAAAAATCTTCAGTCTATACGTGACTTTAAATTTGTTTGTTTATAACATACAAACTTATTCCATGTGTGCCAAATATCAAATCCTTACTTCCAGTTCCTTATTAATGTGATGCTTGCTCTTTTTGAGTACATCTTTACTTTTTATTACCTGCAGGTAGTCAAAAACCAAGCTTTGATAGACTGATGAACATACAAATGTACAAGTCTGACTACGTGTGATTAATAAGGTTAAAGAATAACTCTAATCAATATTTTGCATCTTTGGGCTATATGACAATATCATTTCTCACCATAAAGAAAGGAGTTAGAAAGAGCTGAACTTAGGGTAATGTGGGAAAATTTAGATTTTTCCGAGTTTAATTTTCGTGATCTGGTTTTAAGTGATGTCACTGACAAAACATAAGGCATGGGGCTTCCCTGGTGGCGCAGTGGTTGAGAGTCCACCTGCCGATGCAGGGGACACAGGTTCGTGCCCCAGTCCGGGAAGATCCCACATGCCACGGAGCGGCTGGGCCCGTGAGCCATGGCCGCTGAGCCTGCGCGTCCGGAGCCTGTGCTCCGCAACGGGAGAGGCCACAACATTGAGAGGCCCGCGTACCGCCAAAAAAAAAAAAAAAAAAATGGATAAGGCATATTAACCACCAACCCCAAAGAGCTGAACTGAACACAATATGTAAAAATACACACAATTAAAAGTCAAATGTAAAATGTGGTAATCCTCGCATATAAAGATAACAGTAGAAATGCAGTGGTCAGAGGAATTTTGGCTCTTTGTAATTTCTTTTTACTTACAGTAAGTAAGTAATGAATCTGCTCTGATTCATTACTTACTCCTTAATCCCCCTTTTTATCCAATTCATCTAGGGGCCATTAGCAAGTAGTTAAAGTAGGTTGATCAGAGTAAATGACCAAGGAACATCAAGACTAACTGGTCTCCAAGACCAGCTTCAAGAGCAGAGCATTTTAACCAATGCAATCAGTCTTATAGTAACATGTAAAATTCAATCATTCCTGTGACTAATCCAGAAAAAGATTCTGTAATATTATTTCCAAATTTAGTACACCTTATATACAATGAAACTAAACAGAATCTAATAATTTGGCTTTCTATCAGGAAAAACGATCTAAAGGAATGTCAGAACTCTAATTCCAAAATTAGTGGCATACACATTTGAAGTGTTGATGGTATCAGGAGTAATTATTCAGGACTGTCATAGCCATTAAATTCCTACAATATTTAATTGGGAAGGGAGCATAATTAAATCTAAAAGATAATTAAAAGATTGCTCTATATGAGACAGGAATATCCCCTAAATATTGACACATAAATACTCTAATATTTTAACTAAACAGATATATCCTGTATAAGTTTCAAAATTTGCATTAACTGACTAAAATCTGTTTAGCACACAAATAACTAAAATAAGAGTAAAGTAAGGAAATCATTCTTACAGATGACAATCACCATCTCATTACTCTCAAGTCTATATAAGCAGAAACAAAAGAAACTAATTATTCTAAGGTTTAGAAGAACAAGTGTATATACAACAAAGAATAGAGCTTTCCTATTTTCAGAATCTAATGTAAAAGTGAACGCTTGAAAAAAGAGCTTATATGACACAAGCATAAGCAAAATGTAAAATGAAGTAAGAATAAAGGTCTGAATAAAGAAATGCAAGCATTCATTCAGTAAACACACACTGAATATTATTTTTCAGATTCCAAGTCACCAGAGTTAGATTCCATGCAACACTGCAGAGGACGGCTCTGAGGAGTAGAGATGAATAGAAAGGTGAACAGTTACAAAGACACCTATGGTAATCCAGGTCAGTGATCTGTACAGCCTCAACTAAGGTAGTGGCAGTAGGGCTGTTACCAGAAGGGAGGAAATTAATAAACGTTTAGGAAGTATAAGACAGAAAGTAACGAATGAATTACACATGTGAGTGACCAATCAGAATGACAGCTGGCTATAAACAATCCTCAGGGTTATACTCCCGCAAGCCAGCTGAACATCAGCCCTGGCCACATTGGCATCCAATATAAAGTGAACCAGAATAGATAACAAGCTCTCAAAAGTAAACCCATGGGGCTTCCCTGGTGGCGCAGTGGTTGAGAGTCCGCCTGCCGATACGGCGACACGGGTTCGTTCCCCGGTCCGGGAAGATCCCACATGCCGCGGAGCGGCTAGGCCCGTGAGCCATGGCCGCTGAGCCTGCGCGTCTGGAGCCTGCGCTCCGCAACGGGAGAGGCCACAACCGTGAGAGGCCCGCGTACCGCAAAAAAATAAAAAAAGTAAACCCATGATGAACAACGCAAGGCACTTTGGTTACTAGCGTGAACAAAAATACGAGAAAGGAAAAAATACATTATCCTTTTATATTGGTTAATGTGTTATGAGAATTAATGTGTTACAAGACAATGTTTGTAAAGGTGAAGCCACAGAAAAGTTCTGAAAAAGACAGGTATGGTCTTTTTTTATGAAGAGATATATTCTCTATTAAACATGTATTAAAAGAACTCGCTGTGTTTAGGGAACAAATTTGGAAGCTATGAATTACAGAGTACAACCTTGCAAAGATGTTTCTAGCATAGTTAAGGTAAAAAACCACCATGGCGTTGTTATTAAACAGAAGGACTGCTACATTTTTCTTTAATTTCCTTCTTTAGAAAAATCTATCTGCTGGTGAGGATACAAAGTTTTATAAAAAGCATTTTCTATATAATATAGAAACAGGAGTCATTTTCAAGCTTTAACATACACACACAGATACATTTACCAGCTTCACTAATAACTCAGTCTACTTTTTCTTTTAAATTTTATATTTCTATACTGTTTCACTTGACCTAAAATCAGCAGTAAAAATAAGGTAGGTAAACTGTATCTATGTATAGAGCAATATAAGGCAGATATATTCATGTTTTCTCTTTTAAATGTAATTATCAATGAATGGGTAAAAATTCCTTGGTAACAGGAATTTTCTTTTCATAGATAATGAAAGGGAAACCAGTGACGTCAAAGAAAATATTCCCCAAAGTACCGCTAGGAAATAACTGACAAAAAGTATGATAGTGTCAAATATATCAGAATATACACAGCTCCAACTTATAAATAATCCAGACCAAAGAGTTAAAATCTGTAAAGGACTATCACTGCCTCATTCTATCAATGTTTAATAAACATGGCCTCATCACAGCTGGATTTCCTCATCTCCATTCCTGTGCAATAGTCCATTATCTCTTCTATAAACTACAACAAGCAATCCAAAATGAAATTACAAAAACAATTTTATTCACAACAGTATCAAAAAGAATAAAATATTTAAGAATAAATTTAACAAAAGAATTTAAAGTTCTATACAATGGACACTATAAAACATTGCTGAGAGAAAATACTAGGACTCAAATAAGGGATAGTTGTATGCTCATGAATTGAAGGACTCAATACTGTTAAGCTGTCAAGTCTCTCCAAACTGATCTATAGATTCAATGTACTCCCAACGAATATCTCTACAGGCTTTTTTTTTTCGTTTTCAATAATTGACAAATTATTAAATTCATATGGAAGTTCAAAGGACCTAGAATAGCCAAAATAATTTTGAAAAGGAAGAACAAAATTGGACAACTTAAATGACTCTATTTCAAGACTTTAAAGATATAGCAATCAAGACCATATAGTATTGGCTTAAGGACAGACACGTTAATGGAGCAGAACTGAGACAGAGTTCCAAATGTATCGTTAAATAATCTTTTTCAATAAACAGTCCTAGCACGTGTGCATATCCGTATCGGGAAAACAAACAAACAAACCTTACTTCCTACCATATACAAAAATTAACTTGAAAGGTATCATAGACCTTAGTGTAAGAGTTAAAATATGAAACTCCTAGAAGAAATCAGGAGATCTCAGTGAATTTGGGTTAGGATTTCTTCAGTATGAGGCAAAACCCACAAAATATTTTAAAAGTGATAAATTGGACTTCATCAAAATTAAAAACTTGTGATCTTCAAAGATATTACCAAGAAAAGGCACAACAAGACTAAGAGAACATACTTACAAAATGTATGTATCTTATAAAGGACTTATCCAGAATATCTGAAGAACTCTTAAAATTCCAGTAAAACAAACAATCCTACCAAAAATTAGACACAGAGATCTGAACCAAAGTAGAGACACAGACAGCAAATAAGAACATAAAAAGATGCTTGAAATATTTTAGAAAAAGGCAAATTATATTTTAAAAAAGATACTATTACATACTTGAATATCTAAAATTAAGACTAATAACACCAAGTGTTTCTGAGGATGTAAAGCAAACTTTCATACATAGCTGATGTGAATGCAAAATGGGACAGCCACTTTAGAAAACAGTTTGGCAGTTTCTCATAAAGTTAAACATACATCTACCATATGAATCAGTAATTCCACTGCTTGGTATCACCCCAAAGAAATGAAAACATATGTCCACACAAAGACTTGTTTTATACGAAAGTTTCTGGTACATTTATTCATGACAGTTAAATAAACACCATCAACTGCTGAATGGATAAACAAATTGCAGGATATCTAAACAATGAAATACTATCCAGAATTAAAAAGGAACTTCAGATATATGCAATAACATGGATAAATGTTGAAAATGAACAAAGCCAGATACAAGAAACTACATAATTTATGAGTCTAGTTTATGAAATTCTAGAAAGGGCAAAACCAAAGCAGATCCGTGGTTACCAGGGCAAGGGGATAATGAGGGGGGGCACTGAATACAAAAAGGAACAAGGAAACGTTTAGAAGGATGGTAATATTCCATATCATGATTATGGTGGTGACAGCACAACCACATATATTTACCTAAACTCATCAAACTCAACACTTAAAATGTATACATTTTAATATATACAACTTATACCTCAATACTGCTGACAAAAATAAAATATATTCCACATTCCCTTTATGTGGAATAGAACTATCTACTTTAGCCTGTATAATAACTCTACAAAGTAGGTCATGGGAAAGAGATAATTTTAAGTTATAAATGAAACTTAAAATGATCTAGCTTGACCCATTCATTTTATAGAATATTACATCAATGTTTCTGAAGAAGAAATTGATATCTAGAAAGGTTACGTCACTCATGATTACCTGAATTCTGACTCTTAGGGCAACGTCCTTTCTAGCTAACCTTGTTTTCATAAACATGTCACTGAATTCTCAAAATAACCCCCAGAGGTGCTAGGTTATGTATGTATCATCCTTGTTATGGATCAGGCAGACATATGAAGAAGGTTAATTTAGATGCATTAATTATCTCATTATAGTAGTGTAATTTCAAAATTATACTCTGTAACTAAATATTATGTCAGTGTTACAAGCAGATTGAGTAACCAAATGAAACAATGAAATCTAAAATAGGATATATATTGCTGAGCTATTTTTAGTTTGAACTCATAGAAAGAGTTAATTGTAGAATACTCAAGCTAGAGTCTACGAATTAGAAGAGTTAATTTAATATTGTTCCTTAATATTAAATAAAATGAAGCCTTGAACTGCTCAGTAAGATATTCCTAGATTTTGCTTATTTAAAAAGTTCTGTATAACCTATACACTGACAGTACATCTTATGGAAGTTTGACAACTTCAATCTAAGTTGTGACTTTTCAATATAATTTTCTCCAGTAAATTAAATTTAGGATTTTCTAGTATATCTATTTATTCTGACTTAAAAATTTATAACTGCTAGCTTCTATGTCATAAAATACATAGATAATGTACTGTGAAATTTAAATAACCAGACATACTGATATTTTTTGGCTAGTTAAATTTTACATGCAAATATCATAATTGTATTGAATACTTAGTATGTAACAATAATGTGAAAGGAACTATTAGAGGCCTGTGGGCTCAGATTCTTTCAGAATGGTTATTATGCATTTAAAAAGTGAAAATAAACAATAAAACTAGCTTGCACTCTTACATAATTGTTATTAATTATACAATAAATTTTCTTAGTAAAAGATCACTAGATGAAGAACCAAAGTTAGGAAATCTGAACTATAAAAATTATTCTCTGACCCGAAAATATGTAATGTAACTTCTCTGTACCTACGTTTGCTTAAATAAAATATAAGCATGTACACCTGTGTTTTCTATATACCTCTTACATAAAGACAGGTATAGAGATCAGAGTGTGAATCAAGTTCCATCCACATAAATTGGAAATGTGTGAGTGTCAACATTAGACAGAGGCATGTTTGGATTATTAAATCGTTTGAACATTAAAATGAAATACTAAAATATAAATCTTACTGCTTTAAAAAATATTTTCATATTATATTCAAGTATTTGATCTGCTAAAGACTGTCACTCAAGAAATTATACCACAGAAAGCACCAACTTTAATGAAAAACAGCATATTACTTTTCTATAAATAACATAAATGAAGAGCAATCAAAATCTGACTAATTCATTCTTTCTCTATTTCTTTGAGTGGCTCAGAATGGGGGGAAAAAAAAAAAGACTCACCTTTGCCTGCAGGCTGAGGTACTGCAAATCCAGGCAATAAAAAGGGTGCCCCTGTGGTAATACCAGCTGGTTTTAGTTCACTGACACCATATGTTGTTAGGGAAGTTATCAGATTAACCAGATCTTTCAAGGCATCTTTGGATTCTGCCTCTTTTGCTTGTTCCAATCTAGGAAAAGTATGATTTAGCAAATATATTTTCTCTTGTGTTGTATTTTCAAATTTAATAAAGAAAATTTCAATTTTATATGCAATACATAAATGTATAGAGTACTACAAGAAGTTTCTTCTTACATTTTTTTCCTATATGAAAACATACTATTTTTATAAATCCACAAATTTTATTATAAGATATGATGGTGCATTTGAAAGAAATTATACCAATAGTCGGGACACCTGATAAATGCTGATTTTGCCACTAACAGTATTATTTTAGGTAAATCACTAATCTTTGGTATAGAAAGTCTCTATAATATAAAAGGATTAGATTAAATATCTCTTAAGTTCCTTAAGGCTCTAAGGTTATAAAAGTTTCACTGTTTATAACCAAAAACCTTATCTACCATTTCTTTCCTAAGAAATTTTCTCTGTTAATTTTTTTTTTAACATCTTTACTGGAGTATAATTGCTTTCCTCTGTTAATTTTAAAAAGTGAATTCCTTGGGAAGATTTGTAAGACTTTACCTGTATTTCATTAATTAATTCAAATACTCGCATTAGAATACATTTAAATAAACTTCTGAGAGTCTCTAACAATTTTTGAAAAGTCTTAATTCCTTTAAGGTTGTCTTTTTTTAATGTGAAAAGTTTTAATAATATTTTCATACCATACACAGAATGTTGTAACCTGTTTCTTTCATTAACTAGTGTTATGCACATGCCTGTCCGTGTTAGTATAAACTCGCAATAGATATGTTTTTAATGGCTATAGAGAGCCAACCGTAGATTTGGGGAGTGGAGGGTGGGACAGCTAGTAGATACCAGAATTCAGGAGCACTAACATGCATAAAACTTTGTGTGCCTTAGAATTATATCTTTAGGATCAATAAACATAAGTGAAATTATTTTGTAAATGAGTGTAAGGCTCTTGAATTCTCAAAGGACTGCATCAATTAGTAATGTGAATTAGTTATTTCATAAACTTTCATATGTCCTCGTTTGGAAATTAGGATATATATGCAAGATTATATTCTTGGGGGTTGCCTAGTATTAAGTAATGGCAATGAGGTCAAACTGGTGTTAGAAATAAAGTTTACAAAATAGTGCTGGTTTACAGTAAATCAAATGATTTAAAAATAATTAATGGCCCAGGAACAACTATCAAGACAAGAGTATCTTCTTCCTAATAAACTTGTAACCAGCCATTTTCCCAGTATATACATGGAACATTTGGGATGAAAAAGAAGGCTAGTGAAACATTTTTAGACTGACATTTGTTTTATATATATATTTGTAATGTCTCATTCAATCTACAAAATTACTCTTGTTATTAACTACATTAATAGTAACACTGGAGTTACTGGTAAGGAAAATCAAAAATATAATTAAGCAAGAAGAGTTTACACTTCAGGAAGATGTTAATTAGTTCATTCAAACTCTTCTCCCTCAGCTACTAAAGAAGAGCAGATTTCTTCTTCACATCTAACTATTGACTCCACGTTTGCAGCCTACATTTTCCAAATTAACTCTAAATTCGTACTTTGAACTCTCTTGACAGAACAGGAATAAAAAGAAGTGATTAAAGCTAAGAGGATAAAGTATACATTAAATAAGTGATTGGTTGATTTCTTCTTCCCTATAAGCCCAAACTACATTGTTTCCTTTGATGAAAAGACTAAGTAGAAATTTAAAATATATTCTTAAATTATGGGGTTTTACCTAAGCAAGAGATCACAAAGGAAACTGTATCCTTGCCATATCCGAAAATCATCCAAAAGAGTTTGGGAAACATCACTGGAATCTTTGAGGAAACAAGAAAGTCCAGCAAACATTTCAACAATTTCTAGGGGAGACAGGTCATCTGATTGCTGCATATTCTGAACACACGTAGATAAACATTCTTTTTCTGTAAAAATAAAGAACTGAATAAGTATATATATGTATAATTTGTCAACTGCTTAAGAAAATTTCCTTCATTCTTAACTGGTGTTTAATAAAACATTAAATTTTAGTGTATCTATAAAATATTGTAAGATAAATGTTACACATTCTAAAAGCCAATGTAAGATTCAAATTGACTGAGGAAGCTCTACCTCTAAGTAGTAAACAAAGAGTAATACAGGAAGTGTTAAAAATTAGTTGACATTTATTACAGTTTTTACATCATATTTAGATGTTTTACTATTCAACAAAATGACTGCCTGCTGACATGACATTTTTGATTTTTATGAATATAGTAAAAAGTGGAAAAAATAAAAAAACTATCTTCTAAGTTTAAGAAGAAAAATCTACTAATTAGTTAAAAGTTATAATTAGAGTGAATATAGACTACTGACATACAAAAATACTTAAGGAAATAAAATTTTAAAAATTATGTTTGTACTATATATTTACTACTTTAAAACACAGTTATACCCCATAATAACTTTTGGGATTGGAGGTGTTTCAAAGAAGACATTCCTCTCTTACCTTTAATGAAATTTATTTGTCTTAAGAAACCCAGTGTCACGTAACAAAAGCTAACAAGATTTAACATAACAACGGAGGCAAGAAACAATGAATGACTCACTGACCTCAGGTAAGTGAATAGTTGTACTAAAAATTATTTTGAAAGATTTTTCAGTTTATGTGTATCTATATCTGTATCTATATAGAGAGATATATATACACATCTATATATATATACGTAAATGGACTATTTGAGATGCTACAACTGTCTATTTCTCCTAATTAGACATTTTAAGGGATAGTTGACACATATTTATATATGAGTTAAACAGAATGGACAATTTCTCCTCAGTGCTGATAAAGAATCTACCTAATTTTATTTATGCTGCATTGGACAGGTTGTCTACTTATGAAATATCTTCAGAAAGACTTTAACTATAGTTTCTCAAAAGAACTTTTCATTCAGCAAAAAAGGAGGGAAGAATAGGCTATGACATAGAACTTACATTATATTACAATTGACCATTTACATAACAAAGCAGTTATTTTAACTCTTGTAGATATCCATCATTTGGAACATGAGAATTTCTTATACCTGAAATGCTTCACAAATAAAAAATAAATTTTTTTCTCCTGGTAAATATACTTTTAATTTAAAATAGAATCTTTGGAGAATTGAGAGATAAAAACAAATTTCCCATCATATGAGGAGAGAAAAGTGGAGGAAATTCAGAGCACCTAAAATGAATACATTACGAGATATTCACCGTGAATATACTTCACCACATTGACACTGAGACCATGTCGGGATATGGTCATAAGGACTTCTCCGGCACTCTTCCTCCAAGGCAGGTTATAGGGAGGGCACCAAGAGGTTATTGCACTGAATAAAAGCTGGAGATCGTCTTTTTGAGCCAGCTCCTCGGCCGGAGAAACAAAACTGCAGAGTTTCACTAAGATCTAAAGAACAAACAAAATAAGTACATAAATAAATGAATGGTTGGGGAAAGGGAGGAGCTAGAAAAGGACTAGATCTGATTATTAAAAACTCTGAAAGTTCAGGGTTAGTACTGAGCGATATCATTAAAGCCATAATGATGAGTGCTTTAACTTAGGCAACATTAAAAAAGACACCTACAATTTAGAAGTGTGTTATGGTAAAACAGTTAATCACCTCTACTTTTATCAGCTTATTTTTTTAAAAAAAATGTTCTATGTTTACCATCCTCTCTTTACCATGGTATTTTTTTTTTTTTTTGCATTGCTTCACCCTACCATGAAACGGAATAAATCAAAGGTTAACTTTCAAGATCAGCACTCTAGTTTTCTATCGATAATTTGGTTCCTTAACTCTTAGTTTGTCATAAGTGAAATGTAATTTTCTTCTCTAAAAGGAACAGCTTTAGGGAGACAAGAAAGTAGAAATAGGTTTTTTAAAAGTAAAAGTATTCTCAAATTGTTCCAACTTCTATAAAAGTAGAAGGGGATATCAGAACTAAAAAATCATCTTAATTCAGAAGTATCAGTTATGTCTAGTAGCCAAAAATCTTCTAAAGCATGATTCAACACTTCTTAAACCCTGGAATGAGAACTTATTCCTTACCTATGGTTTGCAAAATACACACTGCACAAGTGTTTACAGCCCTAAGGGCCTGCTACTTGGGGAATGCAGCTATGGTTTCTGCCCTCGATGGACCTTTTTCTTCTAATCTCGATTTGGTGTCAGAAAAAGTTAATTTTTCTTCTCTGTGCTAAATTTTCTCATCTAAATATTTTTTAAACTTTATAAAATAAATAAAATAAAATTGGAGTATTTTAATATTTGTGCGGAAACTACTAAACAGAAAAAAGTATTTAAAGTATAATGTTTTGTCCGAGAAAGCTAGGTCTTCCTTTTCCTATTTCCTTCAATGCAAAATTTTACTTAAATACAAGAATTTCTAATTCATAGCCCCCAAATACCAGGGAAAAAAATTAAGAATTCAGAGAAACAACAAAATATTTATAAAATCTGTAAGTGCAGGCAATCCCCCCCACCAAAAAAATGTCTGGAGACACTGTTGGATACCAAATTTCCATTCATACGTGTAACATGTGTATCTTTTTCCATATGTGTTAAATGCAACAAAAAAGATATATGAAAAAAAGATAATCAATTGCAGCAAAAAAAAAAAAGCTCAGAAGAGTGTATTGTTGATTATACTTTTTGTTGGTTTTCACACTACCCTTATGTGATTAGAGGGACAGATGTCATTTCTCTAATCTGTAACATAAAAACAAACCTGAAAATAAAATACTTTTTTCCAAATCAAATCTTTGTCCTCAAAAATAAGCTAGATATAATTCCTTGATGTTGACTCTTACGATAACTAGTTCTTAATCTTCAAAGGCAAAAGCTTCTTAAAATAATCTAGTATAATCCGTTCATTTTACAGAAGAGAAAACTGAAGAGTCTACTCATTCCTCTTCGGCCCCTACACTAACCACTTCTATTTGTAGGGACTCTGTTATAAAGTCCAGCGAACTGTGGCAGAGCAGTAATTGGCCACATCAATGCAAATGCAAAGCAAAAAAAAAAAAAAAAGCCTACATGAAGCAGTACCAACTGCTAAGGTCCCAGGAAACCATCTGTCACAAAATATAAACATAGGGATTTCATCTATCATAAACACTATGTGTTCTGAAAACATTTAATAAGTTGTGCCCATTGTTTTTCTAGACAAAATGATGAAAACAATGTCCAGCCTGCAATGAGGAACTAAAAAAGGTAAGTGAGACACTAAAGGAGTACTGGACTAGGTGGTGGGAGAGCTGGGCTCTAATCACTGCCATGCACCTGCTGTGGATCGGTTTCCATAACTGTAAGTGAAGCGTTTCATTTAAATTTTCTTTTGAGTTCCTTTTGGCCTTTAACATTCAATGATTCCAATATGCTAAAGTGAATCTCACATTTAGTTCAAAGTCAGCACCCAGTGTTTTCAGATATAGAAAAAATTAAGTTTTAGGAAAAAAATCTCTGCTACTTATTTAGTGTTAAATATATAAAATTCAGCTTCCTCACTTTGTGTCTAAGTGAGATGATGGATGTTCACTAAACACTGTGGTCCTCATTTCATGATGTATGTAAGTCTAATCACCATGCTGCACACCTTAAACTTCAACAGTGCTGTAAGTCAATTATAGCTCAATAAAAGTGGAAGAAAAAAAAATTCAGCTTCCATTTATTGCCTAAGGTATTAATTAGTTCTACAGAAGGGATTTATTGAAACAGGGCTCTAGTCTGATTACCAAAGACTAACCCACTCCATTCATCAATGTCTTAAAATAGCTTTAATTCCTATGTGATTTACTCTTTTATTTATTCCCACTGCTCTTCTCATCCAATCTAATTGAGGGGTTAGATAAACCTCAAGTCTAATCCCATTTCTGCCATCCACTCACATCATCATTTTTGAGGAAAACAGAAGCTCTGAAGTCATGGATTGTCTTGTAAATTAACACGAGATAAGGGATGCTAAACACCAGCACAAAAGTATCTAATAAATCAAGTGTTGAATAAATATTTTTTGAATTAGTATTTTATTGATAATCTTGTCTTTTCCTTTCTAAACCATCTTGGTCTCCCTCTTCCCGATCTTCATTGCTAGACCTCAACAAAGCCTGGAGCATTCCTGGAGCAACAACCCCAGTTACACCAGGTGTCATCAACATGGGTCCCCAACTCTACCACACCTACTGCAGATCCACTGTCGTCTCTGTTCTCTCTTCCTACTCTCACAGATTATGGCGCTGGTGGTGGCAACAGCAGGAATCACATTTATTTATTAAAAAATAAATATTTTTATTTCATGTCTACTATGTCTGAAGCAGAGAACCATAGCTTTGGTTATTATTCATTTAATCTTTCCCAAAATCCTTGGCATCTTATTTCAGAAAACGGGACTCAAACAGGTGTTGGTTTTTTAAATTGAGGCATAAAAACACATAACAAAATTTAACCATCTTAAATCATACGCAAATATAGAGTACAGTAGTGTTAACTACATGCACATTATTGTGCAACACATCTCTAGAACATTTTCCTCTTGCAAAACTGAACCTCTGTAACACGGAACAACAACTTTCTTTTCCCCACCTCCCAGCCCCTGGCAACCAACACTCTACTTTTAAAAGTTTGACCACTTTACTTATAAATGGAACCATGCAGTATTTATCGTCTTGTGTCAAACATGTATTTTTACATGGACAGATTATATTCTAAATGTTTGTAGTTTGTTTGTTTTGAAAATTTTCTCCCAAGAAAGGATATCAAAATGATGATAATATCTCCAGGCTAGCTAACAAAGGTATACTTAATCTGCTAATGCTATTAAAAGAAGAGTGGCAACAGTGGGAAAGAAGGGCTTTATAGGCAGGGAGCAGAGGAGGTGGCAGCAGCCACTAAAATAAACTGTCTTTTCTAAGCTAAATATTTATAGGCTAAGGACTTCCTATATATAGACAGCAACAAAACAGAATTTCTTGACATTAGAAGAAATATTATGCAAAACTTAATTATATTGTCAATAAAAGTTTTCCTTGCTTAGTTCATTTTAGAGATGTTTTTGCTATATCAAAGGTAACCTCTGTTCAGAGAAACAAATTTGTTAATCCCTCATCTAAATATTCTTCAAAAGAAATGTGACAGATGAGATAAAGTGAACTTATAATAAACAGCATGAAATACTATAGAAAATGGAATAGGCAGGACATCTATTTAAGGAGTGTACCTGTTACACTTTAAATAGAGTGGTATAGATGGCCAGGCAAATAGCACCTTCCATACCTGTACAAAAACTTTCTGGAGTAGTCCACGACGTTCTGCTAGAGGTAGCTCATTCTGTGCACCTCCAACTGCCTCAGGCACATGTGGAAGGTCAAAAAACAGATATAAACATTTAACCAGGGTGGAAGGCACTGACATCGTTGTCATGCAGTCCACGGTTTTCTGGAAAACAAACCGATAAATAAGTGAATAGACAGATAGACAGATAGACATAACTGTACTTGGTGTAGCTAAGTAAGCTCAAATTTTAAGCCAGAAAATTATATATCAAAATAACTTTTTAAATGCCTGAAAAAAAATTAAAATGACTCCATGCTGACAAATACGTATTTCCTATTTGGACAAATTTGCTGTAACCAAATATTGAGAAGTTTGTTATTTAGTAAGGTATTTATTAGGTTGACTATTAAGAGGCAGCATGTTACAAAGAACATAAACTTAAGGATTTAGAAAAGATTTTAACCATGAACTTATTAGGCAAACTAATTTTGTTAGACCTCACCTTTCTCTCCTATAAAATGGATATAATAGTACATATCGCTTAGGGTTAATATGAGGGTTATATAACAAATGCAAAGATACACTGGGTACTAAACTATATACTAGTAGTTGCTTTACTATCACTTTTATTTTTATTGTAGATTCTTAGGGTTAGAAGGGCACTTGAAGGATATAGCCATCACTGACACAAAAAAATTTCTACATTATTTTCAAAGATTACTAAAGGAAGAAATTTTAGACATTCTTATGGTGAACATTTCAGCACTGTTAAGAAATATGCTGTAATAATTATAAAAATCTTTCCATGGTACAGTTTGGAACAGAAAGTTCTTCCATGCTGGAGATCAACAGGTTAGCATCATCTGTTGATCTGTTTATTAATTTTGACATTAAACATTTCCTGAATGCCTAGGGTATGTCAGTCAGTGTGTTGGGAGCTCGGCATGCAATGATGAAGGATCCCTGCCCTTCAGAAGACTGTAGTCTAGAGCAGAAGCAGGTTTGTTAATAACTATGATTTAATCTCTTATGTGTAACAATGGTAGTACATTCAGGCTAATATAAAAGGGAATGATCACCACTGGCAGGAGTAGAATGGAAAAGTGTCGGAATTAAAACAAGAGGGGAAAGATCACCTGGAAGATACACAGGAGTTTAGGCCACATGGTACAGAATGTTTCAGGAACCTGAGTCCAAAACTGCTGACTCCTGAAAAGCCACAATAATAATGTCTAATCTTTAATGAGTGTTTATTATATAACAGGCATAAAGCTAAGCACTTTAAATACATGCTCTCACCTATTTCTCAAGTCATCCCTACAAGGTAGATTTTATTACTATATGCTCCTTACTTTACAAAGGGAGCAACTGAGGCTCATCACTTATATACCCTGTCTGGGGTTAGAGAGCGGGTTAAGTGGCCCATGGTTTATACATGCTCAATGACCTATGCGTGTGGTCTCCCATTTTACTTTTACTTTTATTTTGCTGGGATTGGAGACCCAATGAAGTGTTACAAAGGAGTTATAGAATCAGATTTTAGACAATTAGCTGGTGATAGTATAGACCATAGATTAAAGAGCAGGAAGGCGAGAGCAATTAGGAAACTAGTACTGTAAGAACGGCCGGGCTTTAACTAATGCAGTAGCCGGGTGACAGGGAGGAGAGAGCGCCTAAGGAACAATCCTTTCCAAGATCTGGCCCCTTTCTACATATCCACTATCATTTCCCTCTTCTAATACTCAAAAGCTCTCTGCAGTTCTCATCTACCATTTATTGTTTCTAGACACCCCATGTCTCCATCTGACTCTCAATTTAAACGTCTGTTCATGCCTGAAACTTTCTTTAATTCCTCATCTTTCTTCCTACCCTCACCTACAAAATTTACAACTCCATTTCTATTTTCATAGTACTACATATAGCCCATTATTGCATTTTATGGTATTATCTTCATCCACTTCATCTCTGTCATCTACATGTTGATTCAGGACCATGTTTTTGTCATCTCTATCTCACTACTGCCAACAGAAGATAGCATGCAAACAAGAAAGTCAGCTCAAAACATAACACTGGGGCTTCCCTGGTGGTGCAGTGGTTGAGAGTCTGCCTGCCGATGCAGGGGACACAGGTTTGTGCCCTGGTCCAGGAAGATCCCACATGCCGCGGAGCGGCTGGGCCCGTAAGCCATGGCCGCTGAGCCTGCACGTCCGGGGCCTGTGCTCCGCAATGGGAGAAGCCACAACAGTGAGAGGCCCGCGTACCGCAAAAAAAACCCACAAAAAAACATAACACTGAATTTTCTTTTTAAAATGTCTTTTTCCAGTTAGACTATTACTAGCTATCCTTTCATATTAAGCAAAATGATATGATTTTTCATTTTCATCTTATAACGGATAGATTAAAAGTACAACTGGGTATCCAAACCGGTAATCGGCAACATTTGTAATTTTTTTAAGTGATTCTTTTCTCCTGATTCTTTTCTTATGCTTTTAAATTGGTCTATCCATTTGTGCACATTTAAGTTAATACACATTTACTGATTTTCTACCATGTTCTAGGTGTTATGGTATGACACAGTCTATGCTCACAAGAGAGAAAGAAAAATAGTGCATCTACAGAAAACATGAATAAAACTTAGAAATATTCCAATTAAACACTATTATTTTATGTATTATTCTAACCCAAACCAAACTTTGGTACAGTAACGTAGAGGCATTTATAGTTACCATCGATAGCAAGTAGAATTGGTATTTTGATAGTCACTTGATATGGCCATAGATACATGAAAACAATGGTCTACTTTAGGACTATCTGAAGGTTACTTAGTACTTAGGGTGAATAAACATCTCCATTTGCCCAGGACTGAGGGGTTTCCTGGGATGTGGGCGTTCTATGCCAAAACTCAGATAGTCCCAGGTAAATCAGTACAAGTTGGTCTTATTCGTTTTCTGATTTAAAAAACAAAACGTAACACAATATTGTAAATCAACTATACTCCAATATAAAATAAAAATTTAAAATATAATAAAATAAATAAAAAACAAAACGAAACAAAAATCCAGCAAATTAAAAAGGAAACAGGCCATTCCAAAGAAAAAAAATTCTAGTGCTGCTTACTTTAGGCTAGTAACTGGTTTCAGGATATGGTTACTAAGAAATGTGCACTGTTTCTCCTGTGGCCTGTCACAGTAGTATGATTGGTGTCACATTTACTTTTGTAAATTCCATGAGGTATTTGAAAGCCCATAGTAATTTAGACAATAGTCATTCTCAAGATTCGTGTGGACTTTGAAGGTAATTATACTCTGGATTTTAGAAGGCTGAATAAACTTCCTTCATCCCCAAGACATCACAGGTCACAAATCGGGTATTCAAACAGCACATAAATGACTACATGCCATATGTATCATGACAGATGCTTAAACCTGATTTAAAGGGAAAAAAAGCAATCTCCAGAAAAAATCAAGTAGGAAGGAAATATGTATTATCCTGAAAATGACAATATTTCCTTATTTTGCATAAAAGTTAGAAAAATTTTAAAGTATTTTCCATGTCACTTATTCCTTATTAGCTAAGTGACCTTAGATGAATCTTAGATGACTCTTCCAAGTCAAAGTTTCCCTAACATGGTTACAGAAATGCAGTTCCTGGGCTACTTCCCTCCAGCCACAGGTAGCCCATCTTTTTGCCCAGTGTGCTGTACAAATGGTACCATGCTCTATGTGTGCTATGATGTGACAAAGATGGAAAACACTGTTCTAATTTAAGCATTTCCTCATGTGTAAAATGGAAACATTAACCTCCTTATAGAGATGTTGTGAGAAGCATGAAATAATGTGTAAGAAGAATTAGAAGAATACACAGGTTATCATAAAATCTTATTTGGATATGATGATAAATTTAATTTCACAAAATCCCAAGAGGATAAAAAGACGCTTCAAACATGAAAGCCAAGAACTTACCTGACCAGAGGATGCTAACAAATTAATTGTTGTCAGAAGCATCCAACCTCTACTGGCTTCTTCACTCTGATTGATTTCCAAGAATTGGACTATGGCCCGACTTGCAGCCTCTATAAAACCAAAGGAAAGTCATTAGGTGGAGAGAAATCACGTACAAAATATGTTAAAGAGAGCAATGTTTTAATGGTATATGTAGATGTCATCATATCAATACAGAAATGTAAAAATCAACCTATATATTTTAGGAAAAGGTACGTCACAAACTAGTCAAAAAGAGTCATGGAACAGGGGAAATTTGAGTGAAACCTGCCTGTAAAAGAAGTCTCTCTAGAAACTGGGAGGGAGGGATGGAAACAGAGAGATTAGGCACACTGTATTAAAACAAAAGTGTGGCTAGAGGAATGATCAAGAGGAACAACTGTAATAACATAGGGTTCACATTCTAGAAGAGCATATGCTGAGAATTAGAGTCTAATATCAATAGTAGTGACAGAAAATGCCTACTTACGAAGGAAGGTAAGCTAAGGGCTGTCTGTATTTGACTCTTTGGGCAAGAGGGAGCAAATGTAGTTTCTAGAGCAAAGTAGATGTTGAAAGGATTATTTTAAGACTATTAATTTAGAGTGATGTGTATGACAAACTTTAAGGGCAAAGAGATTGATGGGGGAAACAAATTAAGAGGTTGGCTCAGTGATACACACAAGGGGTGACCTGAACAGCTGACATTAGGAAGAGATAAACAGTGAGGGAGTCATTCATAGAACTGTAGTGTTGGAAGAATCTTTGAAAGTCAACTTAGTTGATTATGTTTTTAAGGATAAGGGAAAATGGATAAATCCTTAACCATGCATTTAATTTTATCAGCACAGAGTTCATCAATTTTTACATTGTAATAGTAGATGAATTAAAGTCAGAAAATAAGTCCAATCTGTTCACTGTAAACCAACATGTTAAGTTACTAAACGTATACTTAACACACGTCATAAAGACACAGGATGTAGAATAGAATTTAGGTTACTTTAGAGGTATTCTTTCCTTTAAGACATTTAAGACAATCAAGATAAAAGTGTTTTATTCAATAATTGAATGATACAAAACTTACACATGATACTGTGCTGGACATATTTCATCTTTATATACTTCCATTTGAAAGAACATGTTAAAGGAAAATTTTTTAAGATACCTTATTTTTACTGAGTCTTAACTGTACAACAAGCACTGTTTTTTTTTTTTTTGCGGTACGTGGGCCTCTCACTGTTGTGGCGTCTCCCGTTGCGGAGCACAGGCTCCGGACGCGCAGGCTCAGCGGCCATGGCTCACGGGCCTAGCTGCTCCACGGCATGTGGGATCTTCCCGGACCGGGGCACGATCCCACGTCTCCTGCATCAGCAGGTGGACTCTCAACCCACTGCGCCACCAGGGAAGCCCAACAAACACTGTTTTAAGTGCTTGCAGATTCAACTCATTTAATCTTTATGTAGAACCCTGTAAGTTATTTTCTATTCTTAGACCCCTTATTATAATATAAATTGAGAAATGGAGAGGATAAGTAATTTGCCTAGAATCAGGGACAGAACTTATATTCAAATCCAGCCTGCTTAGCCTGTACAAGATAGTGATAAAAAAATTTTACTGGAAAAGAGAAGTCAACAGAACCCTGGCTTACTTCGGGTATTCAGTATCTGGTAAATGTTGAAATTACTGTATTCATGCTCACTAATTTTACAGTCTCTTGCCCCTCTCTAGAAAACAAACACCGTGGGAGCAGACTTTGTCAGCCTTGTTCAGAGCTGATCCCCAGTACGGAGCACATCACTGGCAATAAGTGGGCACTCAATAAACATCTGTTAAATGAGTGAATAAATCAACCCAGGGAGATCAAAGAAGGACACATTGAATTCAACTTCTCAAGAACATCAGGAGGTTTGCATTTATTATGGGTAACAGAAATTCCTGAAAGTTTTGAAAGGGGAGTAATACAAAGAAAGCAATGTTCAAGGCTGATTAAATAGAGAAAGAAGAAAACAAATAAAAGAATGCCATTGAGAAACCATCTTTAGCAACCATGGTTTAAGATCATTGGCAAAAACTAACCTGCAAATTTTTCCTGCAAGCCTACAATGGACCCCAGCCATTTGCTATATAACACGAGCAGTCTTTCCTTGATAGTAATTAAACGCTCATGTAAGGAAAACAGCTCCTTACCAGTTGGCTAAAATTCTTAATCAAAGGCTGACATGCTATGTTTTCATTTCCTAGGCTTCTTCGTAACCAGGCGACTTTGGTTTGAAATTGTGCATTTCCAATTTCGTAACTCAACATCTTAAAAAAAAACACCTGCAGTCTTCAAATTGCTTTATTTTACAATTACACAAATGTAATGAAATTCTATTTCATTAAAAAAAGAAACATTGATTGGTAAATCAACTGATCAATACCACCTATGTCTGTCACAGAGGGAAAAAAATATTTTGAAGAACTAAGCCTACTTTAAAAGATAAACGAATTTATCTCCCTGGTAGAGAATCTAGAAACCTACAGATAAGACACATTTTGAGTGACTCCAGATTCCACCCATAGTACTTAACACTATTAACATTAAAAGAAGTTTGGACAAATATGTTTTTTCACTGCTATTCAACAAGTTGCCAATTATGAACAATGAATGCCAATGGTTATTTTGAGAACCAAAACACCAAAAATGTACTCTTGGTTTGAAACAGTTCCATATATCTATCTGATCAATGGCATTTACAAAAGTGTGTGGTTTCTTTCGTTTTGGTTGACAATGAACATTAAGATATTCCTCAAGATAAGAAAAGACAATGTATTTTCAAAAATGTCCTATTTGTTATTAAACATTACAACAGTTCAGTAGATTGCTGAGCTGATTAAATGAGATAATACGTATGAAAATAAACCTTGAAAAGGATCAAGACAGTATAATTATTAATGGTGTCCCTTTAACAATTTTACCAACTTAATAATAACAACTGCTCTTTTTGAGAAGAAGATAGAGACTTCAGTTACATCAGCAATAATGTATAATTATGTTATCTGGCTTTGAATTACAGGTGCACACAAAGAAGTCTTGACAATAGTTGTGGCTGAATAATACAGGAGAGATTGGAAACTCTCATTGATAAAATAGACTATCTTTACATATCAAACATATTCAGAAGAACTATTTTACTTTCACCTACTAATTTCAGTAGGTTGCCATACAAAACAACTTGATGGGATCTCCGAGTTATCATTTTAAATAAATCAAGAAGCTCATTGTAAAAGTATGTAACATTTAGTGCTATCTTTAAAAAGTTATGTAGACAACATATTAAACCTCCATAAACCACAGAATTTCTTAAAACTTTGAAAAACGCTCCTAGTCAAAAAATAGAGCATTATGATCTTTTATTTTCACCAATTTTTAACAAATACAAATTTAAAGACTGATTTAACTTAAGATTATAATAAAAAGAACATATTAATATCAGCCCATCTTGAGAGTTGCCAATCATTTTGATTTAAGCTTTAGCTTTCATGCTGCATTACAGTACACATAGTTAGGCCAAAAAAATGCAGAAATGAAGTTAGTAGAGCTCATTATTAGATTAAATAAGAATATGTAGACGGTTTTAAAGGAAATGTTAAGTTCCCAGTCTACACTGAGAGAGTGTAAGTAAATTCAATTAGACTGCATTCAGAACAACCAGAACACAAAACGTATTAATAATAAGTGTAATACAATATTTTTTCCTTTTGCAAAGTCCATTTAAAGCATAGTCATTTTCAAACTTATGCTTCAGGATGATAATGTGAGACACATCAATAGTACTATTACACTTTTTTCATTAACGAAGAAACCAAGCCCTAAACGCCCATTCCCACCCCTCCCTTCCAAAAAAAACCACTTCCACGTTAGTGAGAAAAATAGTATTAGGACTCATAGCTTCCATGCTTCTTTCAATTTGATAATACATCATCACACCTTGGGAATGAAATTACCTGAAGGTGTTGTGGCTTTGAAATCCTTGGAGGACAGCGGGGCACACTGTTTTTCTGTTTAAAAAGAAAGGCTGGGTTGTCTAACTGGGGATTCACTACATTATACTAATCCCACCACAAGATGCTGCACCAGGTGCCAACTGTGGTCAGCATCATTTGGCTTCTCTATCACTGGGCCGCTGCCCAGTGGGCATTACAGCACTGGGCTTAACAGTGGTACCTAGCATGCAGCAAAGTCATTAACAATAAACTGAAGATACTATTTTTACACAGGTGGGAATTTTCTCTTTCAATGACGTAAAATCGACCATGTGACTGACCTTAGAATTAAACAGACTGCATGGCTGAACTTAACAAATAACTAGAAGAGATAGGGAAAAGTCTTAAGCCATGTCCTGTACACAATATGGCTACAAAATTATATATTTTTTCAAATTAGTTGAAAGTCACTATAGATTTTTAACAAAACCACAGGGAGGCTATAACCAAGAGAATTAAGAGAGACAGAGAGAAGAGGACTACTGTATTACAAATCAGCCCATGTACCCACTTTGCACATTGACCTACCTAAAATTTTCCATTTTTACTAACTTCTGATGGATAGATTTAAACAATATAATTGCCAATAAGCATGGTTCCTACTGAGATATCTACAGTGAATGTTAGAAGTGATCTGGTAAAAAGACTTGATATGTGAATGGTGATTAGGTAACAAACAAAGTAAGTATTTCACACCGAATTCAGAGGAGCTCTGGAAAAATAATCTTTCTCTGATGCACAACAGATAGAGCCAATTTTCAAAAGAATAATAGAGGACTCATTCCACCTGCTTCTTTTTGGAGAAAAATTATGTTCATGTAAATCATAACAAAAATTACTTTCAATGAAAACTTCCTATAAAATAAAAGGTTATGTGAGGTATTGAAAGCAGCCAAACTCATAGAAGCAGAAAGTGGAACGGTGGTTGCCAAAGGCTGAGAGGAGGAAGAAATGGAAAGTTGCTGATAAATGTGTATAAAGTTACAGTTGTGTAATATGAAAAAGTTCTAGAGATCTACTGTACAACACTGTACTTACAATTTACTGTACTGTACATGTAAAAGTTTGTTAAGAGGGCAGATCTAATGTTAGTGTTTTTACCACAATAGAAATCAATTGATCAATCGGAAAACTAGAATGGGATATGCAAGAAGAAAGATGATTCAGCATGTACCTAGATCCTCAACATCTAGAATTTTTTACTAGAAAAATCAAAATATCAAAAAATCTCCATGAAAGTACTTTTGATAACAGCACTGATCAAAAGAAACTTCCAATGTTCAAAACTAAAAATGAAAGAAGAGAACAAGGATTCCAAAGGCCAGAGTTCTTCAAGGCTGACAGAGGAGACACTCCAAAACTATGCTTTTCTCTCTTAAACATCAGTAAGCTGGCTTTTCTAACACTCTTCTAACTCTTAAAGCATAATGGGGTAGGGGGGAGCACAGAGAAATCCTATGTCAAAATCAGTAAAAAATTTTTTGAGCACCTAATCTGTGACAAGCATTCTTTTACAGGGGTGAACACAAGAGACAATAACATTAAATAAGTAAATAAACAAGGTACTTTCAGATGACACCAAACCTCTAAAGGAAGTATTTAAGGTGACTGAATAAATACTCACTGGTGTGGAGATACAGGATAAAAGATCTATATTTGAGATAGGGTGATTTGGAAAGGTTTCTCTTGTGGAGGTAAAACTTACACAAAATTGAATTGAATCTCACTGGATTCTGAAGTTAACGAATTTCAAAAGTTTAAAACTAAAACTTACATGGAATCACATGATATGAAAAAATGTATCTTAAAATACCTGGCAAACAGTATGTCACCAATGGAAGAAGGAAGGGCACAAGGGGCTCCCTCTATGTTTGCAACTTCCTGTGAGTCCATAAATATTTCAAAATAGAAAGTTTAAAAAAAAAAAAAACGTATGTAACTATTATTGTAATTAACAATGAGACATCTCCTCCATTTAAGATACTCTTCATTATTTCCCTATGGATATAAAACTGTAAAGAGATTTAGGAAAACAAATCTCCAATGTAGAAAAATGTTTTTCTACAAACATGCAGATTAGGTATTCATAAAGACAGCAACAGTGAACAGAGTATAAATAAGCTTTGGAATTTTTTTTTCTAATCTAGGGCTGTCACTCAAAAAAGAAAATGCAATGACAGGAGTCAACATGTGACAAAGAAATTTCCCTTCATACTACCTATTTAAAATAGCTAAAAAGGCATAAAACACAGAAATCTTATATTTAAGACAAACTTTTCACTTGTATAGGAACAACTGGAATCAATAAAGATAAAAAAAGGATGCAATCCCATTCTGGTGGAGAAGGGAAAAGACAGGAAGTTTACCTTAAACTATCTTGACCATCTCTCACCAGACTTGCTTCAAGGACTACAAATATAATTAAAACTGCCTCATTTTAAAATCCATACATCAATTCATATAATATACAGCTTCTGATTAAGAGATTTTGTCCTCAATCTAAAAATACTTTAATGGCTGTTGCTCCAAAGACTCCATAATGGGTCCCCCGTTAAAGATGGAAGGTTGAGCACATGCATTTATCTCCTCTGTCCTGAAACCTCACTGCTATAAACTGAATTGTGCCCCCCCAGAATTCATATTTGAAGCCTTAGTTCCTAATGTGATGGTATTTAGAGATGGAGCCTTTGGGAGGTAATTGGGTTTAGATGAGGTCATGAGGGTGTGCCCCTCATAATGGGATTAATGCCCTTATAAGAAGAGACACCAGAGAGCTCTCTCTCCTGGAGGTGAGGCCACATTGAGAAGGTGCCATCTGCAAGCCAGGAAGAGAGATCTCACCAGAAACCAATCATGCTGGCACCATGCTCTTAGAATTTCAGCCTCTAGAATTGTGAAAAAAAATTCCTGTTTTATACTGGTCTATGATATTTTTGTTATGGCAGTCCAAGCAGACTAATACACCCACTAAAATTGTTGTTTAAGGATTTTTTTTAAAAAATCATAAACCCGTAAGTACAAAGAAAATAGGAAAGGTGAAAACAACAACGTTTTGGATACTAAAACAGCAGAGAAATTAGTGGGAACTGATTTAGCAGACTCTAGAATCTTAAAGCAAGTACAAGGAAAACACAAAAAAGCAGCTAACTACAACACAACCTCCAAGAGGTTCAGGAATTGGTGGCACTAAGTACCTTTAGAAGCAGAAGTAAATGTGGGACTGTACACAGAAGGACTGGTGAAGTCTGTGTAAGAGCAGCTAGACCCCCAGATCCCCACTACTGTGTGGGTAGTAGACTAGAGATTTATTCACTAAAAAGAAAAACAGAGGATGTTTGGATTGGGGTGGAGGGGGGACAATGACATTAAACCAGGCACAGTTGTGGGCTCATCATGAAGATAAAATAGAAGCTTATGTATTGATACTAAATGTTGAGGGTCCTCAGACACTGGCTTCTAAAATGTTCAGAGTCAGACATATACTGTCTAAGTAAACACTGGACATTCCTCTCTGGGGACTCTGTCTAGCTCAAGGGAAAGATGGTCAACAGAATGGCTCAGCAAAATGACCCTAGGCTGAGGCCCAGGCAAGCTCCAGCCACAATTACAAAGCTACCCAGCAACTTTCCAAGATTCCATTCTTATACAGCAGTAGAGGGCCAAGGATGAGACACAGGAGGACATTCTCCAATATAAAAGAGACAAAAATAAAGTAACAAAAAAGACTACCTGAAAGAAACAGACTGTGGAGGAAGATAAAAATCTGAAAAGAAATTTTAAAAAAAGAAAAGAAAAAGAAACCTCAGAGAGTTAAGAGAAGCCATGAAAGGAAAGCAAAAGACATCAATAAAAAAGAAAAAAAAATATCTTAGAAATTAAAAGTATCGTGTCACAAATGGGGGGAAAAAAAAAAACCCATGGAAGGAATATATGGTAAAACCAAAAAGCTCTCCTAGCAAAGAGAGTAAAAAAGCAAAGACAGAAAATAAGAGAGGAAAGATAAGAAAATGAGAGGGACAGTCTTAGGGGTACACGTGATAAGAAAGAGAAAACAGAGGGGAGGATATTATTATATAAACAATTCACAAACCTTTCTCAAAATTAAAGGAGATGAATTTCCAGACTAAACAGGTCCAGTGAGTACTCAGCATAATGAATAAAAATAGGTCCACTCCAAGGCATGTTATCATGAAATTTTAGAAGAGGAGGGCCAACGAGAGGATTCTAAATGCTTTTATAAAACACACACACAAACACACACAATACAGGCCACAGAGAAAGAATGGAGAATTTAGGTAGCTTCAGACTTCTTACTAGGAGTATAGGAATCTAAAATATGATGGAGAAATTATTTTTAAATTCTGAAATAAAATGATTTCCAATCTAGGACCTTATATCCACCGAAAGGAGGATAAATGTAATGTGAGCTGAGAGATTTTCCAAAATAACCTTGGGAGTTCAACCTAGGCTGCCTGGAGAAGGACCCACTGACCATGTTCCCAGAGGTGCTGCACCCAAGCTTAATTTTCTATGACACGCGTAGCTTCCACTCCCTGTGGGAGGGCCTGTAGCTTCCCCTGAGCCCCCAAGTCTCCTGGAACTAAACAGTTAGCATTCTCAAACAACTCCTAGAAACATCCAATAAGAACTCAGATTCAGTACTCAAACAGCTTAGATCACAAACGGTGTTTCTTCACCATTATGATTGCATTCATGCTCTGGGTGGGGAATATCCCAAGCACACTTCTGTGAGATAACGAGGGTGATGGATCTGTGCCTTCTTTTCTCTTGCTGAAGCCTGGTTCTACAAGTTCCCCTTTCTGCAATAAAGCCATCCTGTATGATGTGATAAAGTTTGTTCTAAGCCCCGTACCTGAAAGCTTGTCACCTTCCATGGTTAAGGGGAAGGAACTCATTTTATATAGCAAGAGTCAAAGGAATTTTCACTCACAGATTTCTAATTTTTTTTTTTTTTTGGTGATACGCGGGCCTCTCACTGTTGTGGCCTCTCCCGTTGCGGAGCACAGGCTCCAGACGCGCAGGCTCAGTGGCCATGGCTCACAGACCCAGCCACTCCGCGGCATGTGGGATCTTCCCGGACCGGGGCACGAACCCATGTCCCCTGCATCGGCAGGTGGACTCTCAACCACTGCGCCACCAGGGAAGCCCTCACTCACAGATTTCTAAAAACAAATACAAAATCCAAAAACCAAAATAATAACTGCCCTGCATCCTTTTTCAGGAGGCTGCTGGAAAAAATATTTTACCAAAAATGAGGAAGTTAATTTGAGAAAAAAGATGACATGAGATTTTGGAAACAGAGACTCTATCCCAAAGAAGTGGAAAAACATCCCAGGATGAACTGAGTGAAGATGAAAAAGTGACAGTTGTCCAGCTGGCCTAGAGAGCAACTACTACAGATTAAAGCAGAACAGAAGGTTCTGGAAGAGCTATTTGCAAGAAGATGAAACTGACAGAATATCTGATGTCTTCAATGATATTGGAGGAAATTCAGAAAAACAGAGGAGTAGGGGAAGAATGCATAATGAAAATGTAGAAAACTAGTTTTTTTAAAAAAAGGCAATTATTAACTCTGATTGATAAAGGGGGAGAAGTTTTCAAGAAAGAAAGAGTAATCAGAGTATATCATATGGCTCATCTTTGTATAATGTTTTCAGTCACAATAATATAATGACTACTGATCTAATCAAATTATGATAGAATGATATGGGGATATAGAAGTGAGAATCTGTGGGATAGTGGTGAGCTTAAAAGTCTCACTTCTCTTGTGGTAAGCCTGGAGATGGTATCTAAATATGAAAAATCAAGGGCACACAGTATAAGCACATTAGTTAGAGACACAGAGGTAAATATCAAAAAAAGTTAAGAGACGTAAAAAGTCAGTGTATCTTAGGAGTGCAAAATGAGGATGAACCAGGATGATGGAAGGGAGATACTGTTTTTAATAAACCTATAAACTATTTGACCCTTAAAACCATGCACCTATATACTTTTAAAACTAAAAGTAAAAACTAAATTAAAAAATAGGATTATAGGGCTTCCCTGGTGGCGCAGGGGTTGAGAGTCTGCCTGCTGATGCAGGGGACACGGGTTCGTGCCGGGGTCCGGGAAAATCCCACATGCCGCGGAGCGGCTGGGCCCGTGAGCCATGGCCGCTGAGCCTGCGCTCCGCAACGGGAGAGGCCACAACAGTGAGAGGCCCACGTACCGCAAAAAAAAAAAAAAAAGTATTATATAACAAAGGCATTACCGTTACAATTGGAAAGATAATAATTCAATGGGTGGAAACGATAAGTGATTTTTCAAAGAGACACTAGAAACAAAACTTAAATTATTGATTTCTTGGTCTAATGCTTCAGTAGGAAAGCTATCACTCAACCACTAAAAACCAAAGCAACAAGATAAAAATTAAGATAAAATCCTTCAAACATATTGCTAATTTAGAAAATGAGTAATGGTAATTAAAATCAAAAAGTTTTATTTTAATCTTGATTAAATGGGATGATACTTTATGAAGTTTAAAATTACCTAATTATGAATAAGAATAGTTATTCAGGCAGCATTTATAAAAGGCCTACTGTGTAAAGCACTGTGGTAAATAAAGACTGTAGGTTATACAAAGACTCATAAATAGTTTATGGTCTAATAGAAAGATAAAGATACATATATAAACACCACTCGTGAAGCTGAGTAGTTAAGAAGAGAAAACTTTTCCTTTGATTAAGGAAATCAAGAAACATTCTATCTAGGAAGTGTGACTTAATCCAAGCTGAGAAGATTTAGATGTACTAAGACGGGGGGAGATGCTCCTTCCTGAATGAAGCATCACAAGGATAGAAAAAAGAGCACAGAAATGTCTGGGACTATAAGTAACTCATGATTTGGTTGAAATATAGAAAAAGGAAACAAGAAATTAAAAAGGGTATGCAAAAATGGTGGGTATATATATGTATTTCCAGGTCCTGAGTTTGTGTTGAATGTCATGCTAGGAATTTGGATTTTGTTCAGAAGGAAACAGAGTGCTGTTAAAAGGGTTAGGTCAGGGGTGGTAGTGGTCCAAGGAAAGTAGTCTTGGGTAGAACTACTCCACTTGAGAGTAAAAGGTGCTGACAGTAAGAATATGACAGTAGGAATGGGAATGGGGACTGGTACTGAAATCCATGTGCTTAAAATCAGGTCAATTTTTTGTTAGATTTCGACACCACTTTTACCAAACTGTCCATTCAAATAAATCAGTTTTTGCTGGTTTCTGTAAAAATACCTGTGGATTTGTTTGATGCTCTCCTTCGAATTTCTGTCACCATCAGTCGTGAGACTTGTGTTGTGAACTGCAGAAGATCAGAAAATTTTTCTGTCATTGTATTTGGCGGAGCATTTCCAAAAACCTGTGATGAGAAAAACAATTTTAATACAGCATTGTCAACTTTTTTCTTTCATTATGTGCTTTTCAAAGTGTGGTATGACTTGAACATCAAATAAAAGAAAGTATGCTTGCATAGTTACTTCGATCTGAATAAGTTTAAAACATATCTCTTTCAATAAATGCCATCTAACCACATTTTCTTATACATGTAAAATAATTTGTTGAATGAATAATTAAATAAACAAAATCTAAAAGCCAAAGACCAGTTATCTATAAAATTTAAATCAAACTTACTAATAAACTTTAGAAAATATAATGTAAATATATTTTCTAAAGTTTGTATTTAGAAAATAAATATAAACTTCTAAAGTTTATAAATAAATATAAACTTTATATAAACTTTATATTTATAAATAAATATAAAGTTATAAAAAATATAAACTTCTAAAGTTTATATTTAGAAAATATAATGGTAAAAGCAGGGACTTATCTAATGCTAAGTCCTGGGCTGAATACAGAATTTACTAAACTCATCTTATACCTCAGAATTTCTGAATTCTAACCATAATAATTCCCAAAACAAGACTTAACGAAAAGACTAGAATAAAAATGAATGAAAGGGTCATGAAATACACTTGTCTTTACAAAAATCTACACTAGATGAACTTTAGAATAAATCATTCTTAAACTGGCATAGGTTCAGCAAAGAGAATGAAAAAACTAAAACCTGGACAGACTGTCATAGGAAAAGAAATAGTATATTATAATAGCTATATAACTAGATGCATCCTGGAATATTGTTTTAAAAATGTTTTTTATAGTGGGACATCCCTGGTGGCACAGTGGATAAGACTCCATGCTCCCAATGCAGGTGGCCTGGGCTCGATCCCTGGTCAGGGAACTAGATCCCACATACATGCTGCAACTAAGAGTTCACATGGGGCAACTAAGGAGCCAGCAAGCCGCACTTAAGAAGTCTGCCTGCCACAACTAAGGAGCCGGTGAGCCGCAACTAAGGAGCCCACCTGCTGCAACTAAGACCCAGCGCAACCAAATAAATATTTTTTTAAAAAAATGTTCTTTATAGCTAAAAGAGAATTCTGTGTCTCCTAAAACTATTATGATAGCCCTCTACTGTAATATTAACTAAACAATATTTTATATTCTTGTTATCTGTTCAAATGTCACTGCAAAGGGAGGAAACGTATCTTACCCGTCATTGTGTTCCTTGCCAAGCTAGCACCCTGCCTTTTACAGGGATGTTCCCTGAATATGGCTGTTTGTTTGTATGCTGCCTGCCCCCACAACCAAATTCTAGAAAATGTTTAGGTAGCATGCAAGGACACAAATTATAATATGAGAATATAAACAAAAAGTAAGAACAAAACCAATCAAATAATAAAACCAAGGCTAGGGAGGTAGACTGGGGAAAAAAAGTCTATATTTGCCATATTTAGTCATGAATTTTGGCTCAAACATACAGGAGAGAAAACCTCATGAACTACATGGTTCTCAATGTCCTTAGGTAAGGAAAACATATATTTAACGAAGTACCTCTATTCTTCATACCATAATGTAAAGATTTTCTTCCAAGGATCCTATTAAAAGGATACAACTTATAATATCCTTGTAATAGGAATGTTTCTTACATTCTTACAATAGACAACATGTTTCTTACAATCACCCTCAAATTGAGCTGAAAGTATCAAACAAATGATAAATCAGTTCTACAGCTTATACTTTTAGCCAGGTAGTCTGTTCTTTAACTTGACACACAATTTTAAATTATCTCAAAGAACAAACAAACTGTTCTTTTCAGGAACTCCTCAATAAATTGTTTTTCTGCTGAGATTTTGATAAATGTTATGTGCTTACAGTTAACCTATGTCGCCTGCTAAATACCCATAGTCTTTAATAAACAAATTGGAGATAGATTAGAAATTGAGAAGCCTCAATTTTAAATTTGAGCATACTTTCAAGGAGGAGAGATTTTACCCGTCACTCTCTCTTGAAGTTTTTATTAAATAATTTGTGTCTTAGAAAAATAAAAAGAATGGCCAATTTATTGACCAAATTTATCTCACAGACTTAAAAAGTATGCCCAGTAAGCACAGCCCTGTAAGACTACATTAATATCAAACCAAAGCAATTTGGTTACTAAAATCAACCTCGCTTGAAGTTCACAGTTGATTATGACAAAGTTTATTCATTCCTTTCTTTCCTCCTTTTTTAATTTTTTGGTCCATATAAAAATAACATATTGCAACTCAAAGTGCATCTTTTAAAATAAACCATCAACTATCTTTATCAAATAAAATATCTACACCATTTGGTTTCTAGTGAGGAAGGACACATGCTTGAATAGCCATTCTACTTCCACCCAGAGATGAGTATGTAACTGCCTAATGAAGGTGTTTACAAAGCAATTGTATATTTTGCTCAGGCAATTATTAAGCCTTTTGACAAACTGATTTAAAGTAGATAAGTATTCCTATTATTCAGAATATACTGATGTATATTTTGCTCCTAAGAATTATTAAGCACTATGTTATCCTAAGAGTAAGACAACTTCATAAAATAAATAGCTCTTTTCTTAGCATAAACATATGGTTATTCAAGCAGTCTTCACGCTGGGTGGATAATACACTGTTAAAAATGCAACTAACTTTTCATACAAATCCTGATATTTACAGCTTTATTTTCATAAGGAAATTTTTTTCAAAAGCTGTGTTGTTTGAGTTGACCAAGCCAAATGTTACAGAAAAAGGACCATGTCCTACTTGCTAATCTGAAATGAACTACTGCTTCTTTAACGTAAACAATCTTTAATCTAGTGATCCAACACTACTGATTGATTCACTCTTTCATTTATTCACTCATAAATATTTACTGGTCTACTATATATGCCAGGCAATATTTGGAACCTTGAATACAAAAGTAAATAAAGAACTGTGAATACAAAGGCAAATAAAGCAAATATAATTCCAGTTTTCACGGAATGTACATTTTAGCACAGGAGACAAAAGTTAAGCTATTTTAAAAATGAAAATTATGTTGGATAGTGATGCATTATAAAGGAAGTAAACAGGGTAACTGAAAGGGAATGCCTGGAGTGAGAAAAGGTTATCAGAAACGCTCTCTGAGATGACACTGACCCAGAAGGATGATACTGAATAATGAAAAAAGGTCACAATTCAAACAGCCAAGGAACGAGGGTTCCGGGCAGTGAGAAGAACTGTGCTAAGACCGTGGGCAAGAGATTGGGAGCTTGAGAGATCAAAAGGCGTGGGTGAAGCTGGAGTGTTTCCAATGAGAGGGGAAATGCAGCAAGAAAAGGCTGGAGAAGTACAGGGACTAAAACATGTATCTGGCATTTTAGATAATACTGAATGTGTAAGGCAGTAAAGAAAAGAGATTTTTTGGTGACTGACTTCAACAATTAAATCTAAAAATATTAGGTATGTATTCACCACCTTCCACAAATAGTGGGAAATAGTGCTTCAATCATGCATGTAAATGTGCACCACAGAGGATGGAGCACAGAGCTGGGATTCACCTTCCCACCCACAGGGACTCTGGTCAAAATTTTCTGGTTCTTAGTTCCCTCATCTGTTAAAGGGGAGAGTTGAGCAAGAGAACTGGTCGGTAATACACTCAACTCAGAGGGATGATTCTATAATAGACATGTGACATTCATTACCCAGATGAAAAAAACAGTGCTGAGGAACAAAAAGCCTTTTAGCAAACTTAATAAAAATAACAACAATTATCATATAATGAGGCTTTACAGTGTGCCTAGCACTATTCAAATACTTGACATAATGTCATTCGAATCTCATGAAATCCTACACATTACTCCCATTTTTCAGAAAAAGAAATTAAGGGTTAGAGAAGGTAGATGCCAGGAGGTGGTGGAGACAGAATTCAAAACTAGGTCTGATTCCAAGCTGTGCTCTTAGTCACCCAGTAATATACTGCCTGAATACTGCCTGCAGGAACCCTATCACTATACCTTTGCACAGTGTTCACCTTGCGAGGGAATTAGCACAGCTCAACTTGTTTTTAGAAGGGTCATTTTAAATATCCACCTAAATAAATTTCAGAAAATTTCCTGGCTGCTCCTCAACTAAAATATTTTTGGTATACTCAGGGGGAACAAATGAATGGTGTTGTATAATGGCATGCAGGAAGCAGCGGCTCAATATATATTTGTTACCAAATGAAGCTATTCAGTAAAATTTTATTAAATATTAGTAAAAGAGAGGTAGGAATTTTTACAAAGTTTTCTAAAATGGTGTCTTTTTCCCCCTAAATATACGTAATATCTAAAATTAAGTTACAGAGTATATGAATAATTTGATATATCTAACAGATTTTGAAAATTGACAGTGAAGATGTAATTGCATTTACCAATTAATATAAATCATTACATTAACACTTACAGTCTTCTTGTTCTAAGGACCACGAACTTGCAGGAGAAGAAAATGAGAAGGTGTATCTCAGTCCCTCTCTCTCCTTCTAGGGTACACCCGCCTCAAAAGAACATGTACTCTCATCTGCTCTGAGTGTGGCTTGCCCACTTTTGCCAATGACTGGGTAAGTAAGCTTAACCATATCAAGGGTGAAACTAGGAAGTCCTTTGTTGCACAGACCTAAGCTCCATTCTCCAATATTGGTACTATGCAATAAGTAACAAAGCTGTATATTTGTAAACATAAGTCTCATATATGTAAATAGTTCATTTGTCTGACCCTTGATCTATCTCGCATTTGGTTCTGAACTTGAGTATCCTTCCTCTAAAGCCAACAATTTAAAAAGTAAAGGTTACTTGTGAGGGATAAAAAAAGAGACATTGGGGGCTTCCCTGGTGACGCAGTGGTTGAGAGTCCGCCTGCCGATGCAGGGGACACATGCCGCGGAGCTGTTGGGCCCGTGAGCCATGGCCGCTAAGCCTGCGCGTCCGGAGCCTGTGCTCCGCAACGGGAGAGGCCACAACAGTGAGAGGCCTGCGTACCGCAAAAAAAAAAAAAAAAAAAAAAGAGAGACATTGGATTCAACTTAGATGTTTCTTGAATATAAATCAGAAGCAAATTCAAAAACAAGAGGAGTCTCTAAAAGAAGGTCCAGTTAGTAAAGATTATATTTTAACATACACAATTTAGTATGATAACATACACCAAGGTAATTAACAATGGCAGTTAACTTTCAGATGACTAAAATGCTATTCATTTTTTAATACGTTTAAATGAAGTATTTTTTTTCTGTAAGCTTTTGTTCTTGGGACTAAAGGTTAATTATTTTTAAGAATGCTGATTAAATATTATCCAGCTATTCTCAGACCTCACCATAATCTTTCAGTTTGAGAGAACTGGTGAGAAGCAGGATACCAGCAGTGCCCTTGCAGGACTGTGATGAAGAGCACAGGAGGCAGCTGAAGAACCCAGCATGAGTCCTGGCCCAGAAAAAGGGGCTTAACACATGCCATTTCTCAACCTCGTGTCTCTTAAAGGCCAAAATCACACACTGAAATAACAGTATGGAGCACACTTTAAAAACGATTCTGTAGATGGATATCCATGTCTAACTGTAATATGGTTTATTTGCCATTTGGCATGAATCAAACAAAGTCTCAAAAATCAACAGTACAGTTCATTTTTGGCAATCGTGGCAGGATGTCTGGAGCCATACTGAGCTATTCATTCATCTAAGCTATTTCTTACTAGTGTAGAACGTTCAAGTATAAATTGTCAAACCATTAAATAAATATGGTTATCTATATCAAAATTTAATGGATGTGATGTCTTATCTAAGGATAATTTTAGTTTGTTAATGATAGGCCAATGAATATAATTTATATATTTTTTAAATTGGTCACAATAGTACAGAAATAACTTTCTTTTCATTAGTTAAAAGTTGATAAAGGAAAAGAACCTGAAAAAGAATAAATATATGTATATATGTATAAAAATATATATATATAACTGAATCACTTTGCTGTACACCTGAAACTAACACAACATTGTAAATCAACTATACTTCAATAAAAAAATTAATTAATTAAAAAAAAACGCTAACCATCATCTGACAATGCAGGGTTGCCACAAACCTTTAATTTGTAAAAACTGCAATAAAGCGAAGCACAATAAAACAGAAAAAAAAAGTTGAATGAAACTTTATGATATTTAAATCACTCATTGTATTAGAGGTTTAGGCAATGCATATGTATATGCTTTTAATCAGCCAACTAAAAACTTCTGACTTGAAAGAATAGAGACTCATGGCAACACAGAACACAACAGAACTAAGACAGTCTAAGCAATAGAGAATAATCACTAAAGCAACTTAAATCTTCTTAAAAAAAAAAACCCCCAAAACCTCAAGTATTTGTTTGAGTCTTCTAGTCTAAGACTCACTTGAATTGACTGTGGAAGCTTAACTGATGAAATACATGGGACACATATGCAGGATATTAGTTATTAATCTATATTAATAGCTGAGAATAACAATTGTCCTAACTACTCTTAACATTATCATCACCTTTTCAGTGTTTATGAATCTGAGAGAAGGAAATTATCTCAAACTACTTAATAGCTAATAGTACATTGTGACATTGAAGTAAAACAAAAACATTAAAATAAAAAACAACCAACTTCCCAGGACTGGTTGCAATAAAAATTAATGACTGTTACCTCAACAGGGCTTGAAAAAATAGCTTGTCCATAATCAGTTCTCTCCCAATTTCAAAACAGCTGTCTTAAACCTTTCCCTACCTCTCCTCATATTCCTACCCTATCATCCCCTCCCCTCCCTCACTCTCAGCCTTTTTATCTCATAGATTAAAAAATGAACATCCTCTGCTCTGTTCCCATGGTATCCCACCCAATTCCACGAGTGATATGTGAATTAGTCTCTCTAACTATGCTCTGTCCCTCTACTCCTGCCCTTCTTGCTTTACCAGCCCAGCAAAACCTCAGTCCCAATATAACGCATCTATCCGTCTTTTCTACTTCTACACACACGCTGCTTTGTAACTGAATGAGAAAAATCACACACGCCTGCATGGATAAGATCCAGTACAAATTTACTATCTCCAACCTTCGCTGAGCCCTCAAAACTCTTTAAGCCCTTTATTGTCCCTTTCAACTATCCTTCTTGATTCCCTTTCATTAATATTCCAAACCATCACCATTCCCTAAAGTCTCCTACTCGACCTGCTTACTCCAGACTCTTAACAGACCACATCTTCAGTTGATAACTATAAGAAACTGAGGTCATCAAGCAAGATCTTATTCAACTTTCCACTACCTTCACTACAAATCTGTGCTCACACCCAACAAGACATGCTCTCCTGCAGCATGCGGTGTCTCTTGTTCAAGGCTCACTCACCCACCTGTAATTTGACTCTATGCTCAATTTCACTGTCTTAAAAATTTCCAATTTCCCCCTCTGCTGGTTTCTTTCCTTCTCTTCATGAGCATGCCTGGATCTCTCCCATTTTTAAAAACAAAGTAAAACACCAGAAATATACAAACACAAACCCCCTATTGCCAAATTCACCTCCATCAATCTCTTTTGTCCCCTCTTCTTTCATATTTCTACAAGCGGAGTCCATACTGTCTCTTCTCATCTCCCATTCACTGCTCAACTCACTGCTTTCTCGTGCTTCCATTCTAGTAACTTTCAAACTGGCAAATCTCATGTACATTTTTCAGTCTCCATCTTACTGGGTCTCTCTAATGTACAGGATGGTGTTGACTGCTCTCTTCCTTCTTGCAACTTTTATCTCTTGAGTTCCATAACCAGCCTCTCCTGATTCTTTTTGTACTGCTACTGACCCATTCCTGTTCTGTATCCTTTATGGGTTCCCCTTCTTTCACTAAACATTCATATTCTCCATGGTTCATCCTTAGCATACTACTCATGGGGCAGTAGGAGGCACGAGTAATGTCTTATCCCCTTCCAGGGTTCCAACTACCACATATCTGCAGTAGTCCCCACAGTCCCTCACCTGAGCTTTCTAATTGCCTACTGAATACCTCCACTTGGGAAGTTCACAAATATCAACAGTTTGGACTCAATGCCCCAGACTGAATCTGTCCCCTATATCTCTCCTTCTCAGCTACTAGGAAAAATATCCACCCAGTTTCCCAAATGAGAAACCTAAGAGACAGCCTTGCTTTGGTCCCTTCTCCTTTCTTATTCTATTGCTTAGAATACTTCATTGGCTCTGCACACCTCGGAGAAAAAGTATTAGCACTTAATATGATATAAAACCTGTCATGATGTGCCTATTAAACTTAACAGTACCCTTCCTCGACATAATGTCAACTTCTTGGACCACTTATAGATGCTAGCACACATCAAAATGTTTGTAGCCTTTACCTTGATTCATGCTTTAACTTCTTACTCTAATTACCTTCTTGGTTAATTTAGCCCAGTTAGTTCCAAGCTGGCTAATGCATATCTTTTAAGGACTCAAGAATCACATCCCATTCTCAAGGGAGACGCCCCTTCCCTGATCCCCACAGACTTTCCGATAACTTTCTTCTCAGGGGTGCCATAATACTCTGCTGTGTCTCTAATACTACATTTCTTTGTTATTCCATTATCTGTTTATGTGTTTATCTCTTCTCCAACAGAAATACATGTTTATCTTCCTCATGACACTTCTGATTTATAAAACTGGACTATCTTATCTCAGAACTCCAATGTATAGCACAATGTCTATTTGTTTGACACATATTTACTGAATCAGTAATGCACAATAACAGAATAAATGAAGAGATAAGCAAACAAATAAACATAGAATATGTAGAGTCTATCCCTCCTCTCTGTTGTCTAATTAGCCTTTGGCTTGGTGTGAATAACACATAAACTAGATGTATTTCAGCATATATTCAATATGAAATTATTTCAGCATAAATAGTTTATAATCTTTGCTTCACCTTGTAATGTCTTTATTTTTAATGCCATAACAACAGTAACAATGATAGACACAAGTTCCCTAGGACAAGCATTTGTTAAGTGCTTTAAGTACATTATCTTACTTAATCTTCATACCAACCCCACAAGGTAGATATTCTTATTTAACAGCCCAGAAACTGAAGGTGACTGCTCCTCCCAAGTGCAGTACACACCTGGAGGTCTAACCCTTAGAGAGGAACAACCAAGAACACTGATAGGTGCAAACTGGAGATTAAGTGAAAGTCAATCTACTGAATATGAAACATCAGTCTTGTTCCTCAACTTAGCTTTAAGAAAACACTAGCAAGTATATATGCTCCAGGCAGGAGACTGGAAAACATCCCTTCCTGGAATATCAACATACCCTAGGTTAACGAATCTCTGCATTTTATCCAGCCAGATCATCTTACCACTGGAAAAGTCTAACCCCTGCACACGTACTTTCCAATTAGTGTTTCAATACCTCATTCCTAAATATCAGTGTATAGACAATTATCACCAGACATCTGGAGACTACTCTAATATGAAAGAAAATAATATAAACAAAGAAAAAACAGTAATCTGAAGCAAATAACAATGAAAGAAGCATAAGAAAACTTGAAAAAGCTTTAATATTTTCAGAGGGATGAGGAGATATTACAGAATTTTAAATTAATAAAGAAGAATTCAAGGACGTTAAAAATATGACAGCATAAGGTTAATCCAAAAGAGTTAATATTTGATTGACAGAGCTGCAGAAAAGGGGAAGAATATTAACAAAGAAATATTTCAAAATATTTTCCCAGAATTGAAAAGTACAAGTTTGCAGATTAAGAAGGTTCATCATGAAGCCTCAATAAAATTTCAAAATATTGAGAAGAAGAACCTAGAAAATTTCAGACAGAAAGACTAACAGACACAGAGAACAAACAATAAAGAGATCAAGTGAGACTTTGGGAGGGAGACAATGAGTCACAGATGCAGGGGAAAGAGAAAGACATGGGAGGGGAGAAACAAGGAAAGAGAACTGGGGGGTCGGGGGGGAGAGACAGAGACCAAGAGAGGGGAACAGAGAGAGGAGAGAGAGATGGGGAAGAGAGACACAGGAAAAGACAGGCAGAGATGGGGAGAAAGAGACAGAAACAGGAAGGGAAGGAGAGAAAGATAGGGGAAGGACAGAGATAGGTCTAAGGAGAGAAAAAGAGAGATGGGGGAGAAAAAGAAAGAGACATGAGGAAAGACAGAAATTGAGACAGTTATGTTACAAAGTCTGAGGAAAACAAGTTCTATAAGAGTGGCAAAATAGTGGTGGTTTGCTATCAGGTTCATCTATGAATAATATTTACAGCAGGGTCAGTAGACTGTAAGCACTGAATCTTATTTAAACAAATGGGATTATTGTATGGGAAGGACAAGAGGAGGGTAGCATGTATGAGTGAATGTATGTGTGTGCATGCTTTGGAGGCATGGGGAGTTTAAAAAAAAAGCTAATTCTCCTATTTCTCAGTAAGAAGTCAATTAAAACTGAACAATCACGACAGCAGTATAAGTATTGTTTGTTATGTAAAAGCTGAAATAGCTAAAAGTGGCAGCAACAATTAGCAGTGGAGAGCAGCAGGGCCCTATAAGCCTGCGGAAGTACTTGACTTTTTAAACTATGTACATATACATCTTTGATAAAAATTTTTAAAATCCCCATTAAGATTGCTACATGTGATCAACTTGACAAAATACATTAAAACATTAGCTCTATTTTGACTCTCTAGAGCCTATAACTATCCTCTTACAAGTTCTTTTACAGAAAATCCACCAAACAACAAAATAAACTGAGATGATTCTTCAAAGTGTAAAAAGGACTTGGGCGACTGCACCATTTGATGCCATAAATCATCACTTCAAAAGGTAATGGAAATAACATAAGTGGTAATTTACAACCTATCCCTCTTCCAAGTATCAACCATTAGAGGAACATTTTACAAAATGCTCGCAATCTTCCTTTTATCTGCTAGAACTAAGAGGAGTTCATTCTGACCAGATCTCACATCAAATCACCTTATAGCAAATTGAAAGGAAGGAATCAGCTTCTTAAAAATTCATTCATTCTATCATTTTTTTTTTCCCATCTGTGACTTATTATAACCTCAAGACTCCTGCAGTACCACCCCATCACAAAAGGCATGTGCTTGGCAACCTGGACTCACCCTGTTAAACACTGGCAGCATCATGTACAGTTTCTCTTCTTGTTCCTTCTGAGTCATGTGCCGGGGAGGATGGCACAACTCCGTGAAGAGTCGGCGGAGGTGCATCAGTCCTAAGGCGTTGTCTTGCGGGCTGCACTCCTCCTGCCTCGGCCGCCCCATGATCCTCTTCACCATATTCATCTTGGCTGGTTGGTGATAAACACTTCTAATTCTGTAAGAAGATGTTCATACAGTCAAAATGTCATTGTCTTGACCAGGTCAAGCATGCACGGAGCTCATTAAAAGCCAGAAAAACAAAAAAATTCTGCCTAAAATATTTTTTCTACTTTTTTGAACAGAAAAGGTAGAGAGGCAAAGCTAATTTTGATAAATCTCCCTAAATGACAAGTTACAAATTATGCCACTCAGTGTTCCTTACCGGCTTTGCCACAATTTGTATAAAATGTAAAACATTAAATGTAAAAAATTAATTGTTGCTGGACGAGCAACAAACATTTCCAAGTTAGTCATAACAAAGTTCAACAAATAAAGGGATCATAAATCTTATAATTAATATGTTGCTTAATAGTTGACTATATGGAAAAAGAATAAAAGCACAGAAAATTCACCCTCACTTCAAAACATCCAAACAAGTGAAAAAAACAAAAATCCCCACAAAGTTTTCTGTTTTCAATTATTTAACTTTTTTTGTAGATGAAGGATTACACTTGGGATAGTCCTCACTGAAGACTTGTAGTTTGAAAAATGCAAATTAAATGAAATGATACCCTCAAATATATTATAAATCATAAGAAAAAAGTGAAAATTATCATATAACTTAAGACTGTTTTTTCAAACTACAGTTTGAAACCCTTTGGCAGGTCATGTTAATTCATTTAATAGATCATGACAAGCAATTAAAAAAAAGAAGTAAAATATAATATTGTAAATCAACTATATACCTCAATAAAAATATTTTTAATGAAATAGAAGATATTGGAATACATGTAGTAAGGGTAATTATTATTTCATGAAACTTATTTTAGGTAAGGGTGTATTCATGTGTATTGAATCACAATGTAAAATGTATGTATCCCTGGCTAGAACTGCAGTTAAGAAATAAGTAAACCAATCACTGGGTTAGAACATACACCAGAATCAATAACGCTAAGCTTTCAGAAAGCATCATCAGCCCTTTTCAACCACCATGAACTGTGCCTGCCAGCAATTAGCTAATTTCAGACACAAAAACAGGATATCTTACAAAAAGAATCAGGAAGGCTGGGAGGACACTATGGGATATACTGAACTTGAGTAAAAGGCAATTTTGCTTTCTAACCTGTAGAAAAGCAGGAGTAATCTGAAGATTAATTTTTAATTTTGCCACATAAGCCAGCATGGCATTTCTTAAGAAATGAGAGACCACTGCAGAGCTAGATGTTTATTTACTAAACATCTATTGATTTTTTTAAACCATTAAGAAGAACTAGCATCTTAAATATGCTTGCCCTTGAGAATTTTGAGTGGATTCCGTGTTTGCCTGCGGGCGCATGTTTATGCATTCTAGCTTGACTGCAACAGGAGGCCACCTGCGACTCATCACAGGTGAGAAGCAGGAAAACACCCTGCCAAAGGCTGGTCTGCACCAAGGGACCTCTGTGCAAAGAGCACTCAATACTGCTAAGGTGTCCAGTAGTGGGGAAGAGTGCTCAGACCACAGGCACAGGGCCGAGGAGACCCTCTGAACTACAAATGACAAGTGAAAGTCAGTCCGGTTCAAACTTGTTAAACATATTTCATTCTCGGAAAAACGTGTTAAGTTCCCCAAGTATACATTATAAAGATTTCAACAAATACATTCAAAGAGCCTACTATATGCTGGTATTTTTCGTCCTGGAAACCCCCAGGACAAATATAAAATTTGAAGTTAACTATAAAACTTGCATAAATTAGCTAACACTTCAGATTATACATAGATCTGCTCTTTTTCCTTAACCCATAGCTTCAGTTCATAATCTAAAGCTTGTGGATAGGATTTACAGGATTCATGATCCCCTAACACTTCAAAAAACATTTTAAATAGATCTCCAGCTTTCACAGGGGTCTAGGTCATTAAAAAGCCAAGCATCAATCCTTATTTATAGAGAGTCAAAGCACTTTCAGACCATTCCCTTTGGTCCTCATTCCAACTTAAGCAAGGGGACTGAGGAGGGGATTAATTCTACCTTTTTGTGAGGCCTCAAGACAAGAACAATTTGCTCAAAATCTCACAATGAAAAAGAACTGAATGAGAATCCAGGACTCCCACCTACTGGTTCAGCCCTTCCTGCTTACTTATATTCATGTGCCTATTTTAAATTACAAAATTTTTGGCAACTGTGACTCTAGAATATTTATTTAGCTAGCATCAAGTTGCAGTTAGAATGCAAAAGAAATGTTTGACTTTTCTGAAGATACACTAATCAATTATCAGTAAACACACACACATAATCACACAAAGACATTCGCTAGATGTAAATCAAGCTATCGTACCACCATTATTTTATATTTGTCGGATACAAAGGGATATATTGGGTTCGCCAAAAAGTTTGTTTGGGTTTTTCCGTAAGACGGTATGGAAAAACCTGAATGAACTTTTTGGCCAACCCAATATATCAATCAGCTAAATGGATTTACTGGTATTTCTCGATTACTCAGATAATCTCAGTAATGGGGAAAAAAATTCAGATTCCTCCTTTTCTCCTAATTTAGCAAGAAACACTTAAGCATATCAGATTGCTGACTCATTGCTTTGTCTGCACTTCAATGTCTGTAACTTAAAGTATAATTCAGACCAAGAACTATCATGTTTAAAGTACCCTTCAGCAGTGAAAGAGCAGAAAAGAATGGGTACTTCTTGGTGAAATCTGTACCAACATGTCCATATAAGATAGGTAACTTCAGGTGAAAGTCTCTTAATTCCCTTGAATCTTGGGTTTTTCTCACCCGTAAAATCTTTCCTCATAGGCTTTTTGTAATGCATACATAAAATAACATCATTTATATAAAGTGCCAAACACATTAATTATGTTCAACAGTTTTTATACTTCTTCCTTCAGCTTGATCATGAAACATTTAATTTCTTTTCGTTTACATTTTTCGTTATTTAAGCAAGTAAGGCAAAGGAAAGAGTGTGGGCTCTTACAGTACTATGTTTTAGAGACTTACAAAGTGATAAATAAAAAATTAAGGGAAAATTTATTTCTTAGATACTCAATAAGAGGTTTCTAAAGCAATACAGAAGAGATAGGCAAAATTTAATAATACTGAGGACAAATCATAGAAGGATTATTTTGGGGGGTAATGTTATCAGGGATTTTCAAAATATTTACAAAGATTATTGTGCATAAGAACTAGTTTTCTAATGCAAACTCTATTTTGTTTCACAAGAGAAAAGTGTTTGTACTGCCAACAGGGGGTTATTTAAATAGCAATGAGATAATTATTGCAATGAGCCCAGACAGTAGTTCTTATTCTAATCTCTTGTGTTAAAGCTTAAAAATCCTCTGGAAATGCCTGAAAAACTGTTTAAGTCCTTTAAACAGTCTGCCATTATTTAAATTATAGAACAAGTAAATAGCCTAAATTTGTAAACATATATTTGCCAAGTAACTAATGGCCTTTGAGTAGCTCAGCTAAAAACGTAAAATAGCTTTTCTAAGTAACTCCTTAATTCCACGAGAAGAAATAAATAGCTCACAGGACTCAGGGAAAATCTTATAGTTTCATCAAATAATTATATATAATTCCTCAGGTTTTTAATTTTTTCTTAAACTTTCTGGGGAAAAAGATCCTATTTATTTTCTTACATTGTGAAGAGCAAAGGCAAAACTTCTTACACTTTTTTTTTTTTTTTTTTGCGGTACACGGGCCTCTCACTGTTGTGGCCTCTCCCGTTGCGGAGCACAGGCTGCGGACGCGCAGGCTCAGTGGCCATGGCTCACGGGCCCAGCCGCTCCACGGCATGTGGGATCTTCCCAGACCGGGGCACTCCCGGACCGGGGCACGAACCCGTGTCCCCTGCATCGGCAGGCGTACTCTCAACCACTGCGCCACCAGGGAAGCCCTTCTTACACTTTTGAAGAATGAAAGCAGAACTCTGAGAGGCTCCCAAAAAACTGTGTATATAACCCAGCAATCTAACCCATACATTGAAAAAGAACTACTAATACAGTCCTGAATTAGAATTTAAAATTTCTACCTGCTGAAACATTGTTTTTGCCTTTCAAGAACAGTCATATCAGATTTTAGCCCCACCTATGAGACATGACAAGATCAGCCATCTCATTTCTATGGCAAAATACAATTACTTAAGACCTATTCCCAACATCCTTCACCCTTCTGACCCCATCGGTGAACTCATCATCCTACACATATACTGAACTGGACAATTTCTCAAAACATCTTTTCCATTGTGCTTAATTTTCTCTTCTCACAGATGAAAGGATATTGCTTCCATTTAAGGACACTCCATTTAGATATGATTTCCAATCATGGGTAGCCACTACTGACATCTCTCTGACACCTTTCTCAAACCCCTCCTTCTAGGGCCCTTGCTGCTGTTTTGGGAGCCCCAAAGGCACATTTACCCCAATAGTTACATGACAGTTATTTGATATGATTAAAATAGTACAATTAAATTATATTATGGGATAAACTTTTGTAGGCTGACCAGAAATTCTCCAGCATTCTCTGAAAGTGTATCTTTATAAGAAAATGTGTTCAAAATTTTGTATGAAAGACCTGTAAAAGAATTTTTGTAGCATGATGCTTCTGTTAAGTTGTGACTGCTTTCTACTGACACATTTTGCATTATACCTGTATCTCCACTAACCTCTAGCTCAAGTCATTCAGCTCTGTGAATGTATCAGTATCCTCAGTGGATGGATGGCACACAGCAGGGAGACTAACCTCAGGAGTGAAGTGCATATAAGTAGGCCTAGAACTTTCAGGGCCATATCCTAGACCTAACAGCACTAGGAATTTCTCTATTTCTGAAATTTCAAGTTTTGAAATCTTACTGTGAGATCTTAATTTTCAATCCACCTGCCTCTCCCACTTCCTAAATCTGTGGTCTTCACTGGAATCGCTTATTCCTCTTAACTTTTCCCAGTTCTACTCCTCAGATGATGTTCAGTCTCTTCAATACATTAACAACTGTACCTTCAGTTCTCCTGTACTCCTGCCTATACATATTTCCAACTAGTACCCATGCCTGGATGAATTCAACCACACAATTTCTCCACGTCTAATTTTGGGTTGCTGGATACTGTGGAGAAAATTCTACAATTCTGCAGACCTCTTACAACATAAAGTTTGATTTTTCTAAAATTATTATTTTCATAAATAAAAATAATTCCAAATGGATTAAAGATCTAAATGTAAACAAACAGTAAAACACTGGAAGCAAATATAAAAGGAAACACTTATAATTTAGGGTAAATTCTTCTTAAAAGGAAAAAAAGACAGATTTATAGCTAAAAATACCACAAAGTTAAAAGACAAGCAAAAAAAACACAAAAATAATAGCAACCTTATAACAAAGCATTAATAACGAGATTATCCATGGAACTCTTAAAATCAACAACACGATAACAAAATAAAAATTTAATAGAAATAGACTATCCCCCGTAAAAATACTATACACATGAAATGCAACACAATGCACATATAAGAAGGCACTTAAAAATCTCTAATAATCAGAGAAACGCAAATAAAAACAAGTACAACTATTTGCTCAATTTGGCAAAAAATTGATAGGACTTACAAAATATATACATAGTAAGAATAGAAAAAATTGAAATGTACACACCTTGTTGAATTAGCAGCCTTTTTAAGGGCAATCTCATAGTATCAACATACCTACTCTTTCATCTAGTGATACCTCTTCCAGGAAGCTGTCCTAGAGCAATACTCACAGTACAAGACAGTTTACTGCATTATATGTTATTATAATTGTTTACAATAACAAAAAATCAGAAATAGCCTAGTCCTTTAATAGATGAATAGGCAACTCATGGTACACCTGTATTATGGAATAGTACAATTCTTAAAAGTTAGGAGGAAAAAAGAAGTTAAATTTTTAAAAATCAGGATTTCAGCACCAAAATGTAAGGAGATTAGAAGTCATCATTCCTGTACTTACACAAGAAACAGCTGAATAAACTGGAAACCAAGGATTTTTCTGGAACCCTCAGGGAACTGAGGTTGCAGGGCAAACTAATCCCTGAAATCTGGAGAGACAAGCAAATCCAGAAATTCACAGATGAAATATGCTTATCTATTAACAGTAGGCTAGCATGAGAGGGAGAAACTCCTGGGGGCCACAGCCTTCAGGCTCTCACCACAACTTTCCTGGGTTGCACTTCTAGGAACCCCACCAGATTCTTTCTCACAGAGATGTGGGAAAGATCCCCTCCTCCTGGCTCTGGCAAGAGGGAAGGGAAGCACAATCACTTTGAAATGTTCCCAGAGGATACTCTATAACAAAGGCTGACTTTCCAGAGTAAAAGACTATCTTAGCCTTGTCTCACCTGAGGGAAGGGCATCTCTCCCACCCCACCTCTTCCTCCCCCCCTCCCCACCAACCTTCCAGTCTCACCTACGGGGGCTGAGGGAAGAAACAGCCCTGGAGAAATACTTGTGAAGGTCACAGCCCAAGAGTTACAGGCCCACTAAAACAATGAGATTTAATCACAGGATTATAAAACAGTTCCCCTCTTCCACACTTTACAACCACCAACTGTGCTCTAAGAAAGAATCAAAAGGAAATGCAAGAAATCAAAAGCACTGTAACAATTATGAAGAATGCTTTGATGAGCTCAGTAGTAGACGATATGGCCAAGGAAAGAATCAGTGAGCCTGAAGATAAATCAGCTTCCAGAAGAAGAGAAAAGGGAGGAGTGGCATATTTGAAGTAATAATGTCTAAGTACTTTGCAAAATTAATGACAGACACCAAACCACCGATACAGAAAGCTCAGAGAATATCAAGATTAAATACCTAAAAGAGTACATTTAAGCATATCATATTCAAACTATAGAAGGTCAAAGATAAAGAGAGACTCTTGAAAGGGACTGGGGTGAGGGGGTGGGAGGAGGAGGAAAACCTTACCTATAAAAGGACAAGGACGAATATTATAGTGGACTTCTCATCCAAAACGTTCAAGCAAGAAAAGAATGAAAGGAAATATTGAATATTTAAAATGTTGGAAGAAAAATCCGCCAGCCTAGAATTCTATATCCAATGAAATTATCAGGGACCTCCCTGGTGGTCCAGTGGTAAAAAAAATCTGCCTTACAATGCAGGGGACGCGGGTTCGATCCCTTGTCGGGGAACTGGGATCCCACGTGCCACGGGGCAACCTCAGCCCACACGCCACAACTATTGAGCTCACGCACCTCAACTGGTGAGCCCACGCACCTCAATTAGTGAGCCCACATGCCCTGGAGCCTGCGTGCCACAACTAGAGAGAAGGCTGTGTGCCCCAACGAAAGATCCTGCATGCCTCAACAAAGATCTCACGTGCCACAACTAAGACTTGATGCAGCCTAAAATAAATAAATAAATAATACATAAATCTTAAAAAAAAAAAAAAAAGGTGAAGAAAGAATAAAGAATTTCTCAGACACTCAAAAAATGTGAAAGTACTGTGAGGTGACATGCCATACCAGAAATATTAATAGCTGTTTGGGGAGAAAAAAATGATATAGGTCAGAAAATTGTACAGGCATACTGTGTTTTATTACGCTTCACAAATTGAGGTTTGTTTTTTCTTTGTTTTGTTTTGTTTTGTTTTTACCAATTGAAGGTTTGTGGCAACCCTGTGTTGTTAGATGATGGTCTTTTAGGAGTAAAAGATTATTTTACTCTTTTAGGAGTAAAAGTAAATTAAGGTATGTATACTTTTTTAGACAGAATGTTATTGCACACTCAATATACTACAGTATAGTGTAAACATAAATATTATATGCATTGGGGAACCAAAAAATTGGTGGGACTTGCTTTATTGAGGTGGTCTGGAATATCTCCAGGGTATGTCTCTATCTAAATAATAAAGAGAAGAGTGTCAGAGAAGGAATAAATGAAGGTAAAATAAAATTGTTTTATTATCCTTAACTGATCTAAAAGATTGTTTTTAAAGTAATAATAGTGATAATGCATTGGGTGCTTAAAGTTTCTGAATTAGTAAGATGAATAACAGCAATGTCATAAGGAACTGGGAATACTTTTATAAGATACCCATACCATACCTCAGTAATAAAGTGTTATTTGAAGGTAGATGAATATTAGTAAAAAAAAATGTTCACTCTAGGGCAACCACTAAATTTTTTTTAAAAAAGTTTAATTGATACACAGAGAGAGGAGATAAAAGGAAAACATGTAAAATGCTCAGTTAAAACCAGAGAAGACAGAAGGGGAGTAGGAAGAACCAAATAAAAAATGCAACAAATACGAAAGTTTTAAACAAGACAGATATTAATCCAACTATATCAAAACTCACTTTAAATGTGACTGGACTAAATGCACCAATTAAAAGACAGAAGGTCAGAGTGAATTAAAAAACACATCTCAACTATATAGTGTCTATAAGAAAGCCGCTTTAACTAATCAGATAGACTGAAAGTAAAGAGATGGAGAAAGGTAAACCATGCTAACTCCAGTCAAAAGAAAGCTGGAGTAACTATATTAATTTTAGACAACAGTCTTTACAACAAGGAAAACTATCGGGGATAGTTAGAGGTATTACATACTGACAAAAGGGTCAATTCTCTAAGAAGACTTAACAATCCTTAACATGTATAAGCCTAACATGAAAATCCCACATGTGGCAAGCACTGATAGAACTGAAGGAAGAAAAAAACAAATCCACTTTGGAGTTGGGGACTTCAACAGCCCTCATACAATAACTGATAGATCAAGTGTGCAGGAAATCAATACAGTTTACTGAACAGTACTATCAACCAACCAGAACTATAGTTGATATTTTCAGAACACTCCATCCAACAACAGCAGAACTCACATTCTTCTCAAACTCACATGGAACATTCACCAAGACAGATCACAGGGACTTCCCTGGTGGCATGGTGGTTAAGATTCTGCCTGCCAATGCAGGGTACACGGGTTCCATCCCTGGTCCGGGAAGATCCCACATGCAGTGGAGCAACTAAGCCCGTGTGCCACAACTACAGAGCCTGCGCTCTAGAGCCCATGAGCCACAACTACTGAAGCCCGCATGCCTTAAGCCCGTGCTCCGCGACAAGAGATGCCACCCACCGCAATGAGAAGCCCACGCACCGCAATGAAGAGTAACCCCCACTCGCCGCAACTAGAGAAAGCCTGAGCACAGCAATGAAGACCCAACGCAGCCAAAAAAAAATTTAAAAAAAGACAGATCACATACTGAGCTGTAAACACACCTTAACAAATTCAAAAGAATAGAAATCATACCAAATATGCTATCAGATTACAGTGGAATTGAACAGAAAATCAGTAACAAAAGACAGCTGGAAACCCCCCAAATATTTGGAAATTAAACAACATGCATCTAAATAACATGAGACAAAGAAGTGTCAAAAGAAATTTTTAAACATTTTAAACTGCATAAAAATATAACTTATCAAAATGCATAAAATGCAGTGAAAGCTGTTCTTAGAGGAAAATTTGTAGCACTAAAAACATATACTACAAAAGATATAAAAAATAGCCTAACCTTCCACCTTAGGAAACTAGAAAAATATGAGCGATTTAAGCTTAAAGGAAGCAAAAGAAAAGAAATAAATGAGGGCAACAAATCAATTAAATTGAAAACGAGCAAAACAGAGAAAATCAAAAAAACCAAAGCCTGGTTCTTTGAAACGATGGATAAAATTAGTCTCAGTCTCACTACCATATGACCGGTGCCCCTGTCTTGAGTGCATCTTCCCTACAGCTCCTCAGTTTTCTTCTGAAAAACAAAGCAGATATACCATTTCTCTGATTGAAAACCTCTGCTGATTCTCTATTGCCTAAGAATAAACTGAAGCATCTTAATCTAATATCTAAATTCTTAGACATTCTGGCCCCATTTATATTTCTAGCCCCCTCTCTCACTAAGCCACCTTCTTTGCTCTAAATTCTGCTCCACTGAAAGTATCTCCCAGCCTTGTTGGTTTCTTTAGCCCTCTGTGTGTTTGTGTATGGTGTTCTCTCTGCCAAGGAAGGCCCCTCTTCCACTTTTCCTAGCAGCTAAGCTCTCAGTCCGCCTTCTCAGAGAAGTCTTTCCCAAACCTCCAGGCAGAATTTGTTGTTTTATCCTACCATGGTACTTTAATAGTCTGGCATAAAATATTCATTAAGAGAGACAGTATAGTATAGTGGTTACAGAGGCTTTGCAACTAATTGCCTGGATTCAAATCCTAGCTGCACCATTTACCAGCTGCGTAACTTCAGCAGGTCAGTCACCATCCTTGTGTATCAGATTCCTCAAGTGTAAGAAGAGAGTAACTATCAGAACCTAGGCCAGAGTGGCGGTGTAGTGTAATTCACCAAATGCGGTACTACGCAGAAAACGCTTTAGGGTAATGTCTGGCACTGGTGCTCAGTAAGCGACAGCTATTCTTACTGCTATTCTACTGTAACAAACATATACCAATTAGTGGTTATTTAATCCCACTAATTTATCATGTCTTCAGTGGTGGGAACCAAATCTTATTTAACTTTGTATCCCTAGTTCATAGTAGGTGGTGGGTAAATAAATGTTAAAAGGCTTACATATGGTCATACACCTACTATATGGTAGCATCATATTTTATGTACACACATTCTGAATTCCGGATGTGCTACTTTTACTATTCCTCACAAAAAATTACATATTACACATAAAAATTTTAAAAAGTTATGTCCTAGTTTTCGTCGTATAGAAAGTCTTCACAGTTCATAAATGTCGAAGTTCTTAAACATCTCCAGGAAAAAAGTACATTGACAACCATTTGTTCTTAGTTGAAAAGTTACCAAGTTGCTTAAATAAAGATCATTTCTTTCTGCTTAATTATCAGTATCTCTCATTAAATTACGAATTCCCTAAAAGCAGGCTATGCTCTCCAAATGCTTAACAACTAGCTGAGGATTTAGTACAGAGTAGAAATGAACAAATGAATGTAGCAACAATTCCCATAGCTTTAAGGGAAAGTACAACTTTCAAGGCTCTTCATTACCTGGCCCCTGGATCTAACCCTCCTCTTTATTCCACCCACGCTTTGTCTCCTGCACATCTCCCTGATGTGCCTTCACAGTTCTGTGCCTTCATATACCCTTCCTGGGGTGGGAGTGGTAGGCCTTCCCCCTGCAATTCTACATTTAGCTAATTACTAATCATCCTGCAAATCTCAGCTCAACTGTCCCCTCTTCTAGAAAGCATTCCCTAATCTCTCAGTTTAATAAAGTTGCTCCCTTCTTTTCCCATACAATCCTGGGCATATTTTTATTATAGCATTTCTCACCTTGTTATGTAACTGTTATTTTGTTTATCTTTTTCCAACACTAGACAAATAAGATTATGGAAGGCAAAGATCATGTCCTATGCAACTTCTTCCCTCAGTGTCTAACACAGTGCCTGGCAAAAAAGATACAAGCAATACATGATTAACAAATGAGTAAAAAGTGATCAATAAAAGTTTAGACAATGAATGAATTAGAGGCAGCTCAAGCCAAAAATAAGTTAAGGTTAATTTAAAACAGGCCAAAGAGAAAGAATTTTCTCTAAATTCCTTATCTGTTTATTTTAAAACAAAGAAGGCTTAGATGACTACTTTCTTCTTTATGGTTTGTTTAAATTCATTCTTATTACTTGAAAAAGTAATAAACCATTACCATATGACTATTTTTATTGGGAGGTGTTAAGTACTCCATAGGAATAAAAGTATTCAGGGAAAACTGGTATAAATTTGGAAAGTAAGAACTATGAATGTGAATGCAGGGGCAGAAGCAGAAAAAAAAATCACTATTAATAGTTAGGGTTGGTTGGTAAGCAGAGGATGACAAAACAAAAGGCAATAAGTGGAATCCTCCACAGGGAATTGGTGCATCAACAACAAAGGAATATCAAAAAGAAGAGGTCAGCTCCCCAGTATTGATAACAAATCATCACGGAATGAGCTGGAATATATGCTGCGGTCTGAAAGCAATGAAAGGAAAATGACAAATGCAAAAGATTATGCAGAATTATATTAGTAAAACCTCACAAATGAAAGAAAAAAGTAATAAAATAATGATATCAACAAAAATAATAATGGTAATGAGGGTTTAAAACTGTGAGTTCCTATACTTTTATTTTTATAAAAACATCAACATTTATACATTCAGATAAATTTTGCCCCACCCATTAGTTATCTTAGAAGGTTATATTCACAAAATGATGCTGACATGGTTCAAAATACTTTTAAAAATTCCTCTTTAAAGATTGCTTTCAAGGCATTTTATAAGCTATATCTAAAACTTAGTGTCATCATGTATCATGTTTTACCAAAAGTGGAATTACCCAGCTTGCTCATTTGCCTTAGTTTCCAAACTTCCCCCAAGTAACTTCTGCAGATTACTAAATATCAAATCCTTTCAAAAAGACTGAAAATTCACCACTAATATTCAAAAGAATGCATTGCAGACTCTGAAGCTGATTATGGGGAAAAAATTCTAAATAGTTTCTGAGCAATGCCATTGTTGAAATTTCTTAAGTGTCTGCTTACTATATGCAAGTTGCTGTGGGAGTACCAACTCCAGTTTTTAACCACCTCCATGGAGTGGCTGTACTTTTTCTAAAATTCCAAACAGATCAGTATATAACTTTCCTTAAAAATGACACAATCGGGGGCTTCCCTGGTGGCGCAGTCATTAAGAATCCGCCTGCCAATGCAGGGGACACGGGTTTGAGCCCTGGTCCGGGAAGATTCCACATGCCACGGAGCAACTAAGCCCGTGCGCCACAACTACTGAGCCTGCGCTCTAGAGCCCGCAAGCCGCAAGTACTATGCCCGTGCGCCACAACTACTGAAGCCCGCATGCCTAGAGCCCATGCTCCGCAGCAAGAGAAGCCACCACGGTGAGAAGCCCGCGCACCGCAAGGAAGAGTAGCCTCCGCTCGCCGCAACTAGAGAAAGCCCGCCACAGCAACGAAGACCCAACGCAGCCAAAAATAAATAAATAAATTTATTAAAAAAGAAAAAAGACACAATCGCCTGCAATGAGGTAGAGTCAAAACCCTTTGCAAGGTATAAAAGGCTCCTCAAAATCTGTTGTCCATCTAATTTTGAAGCTCCATCTTCTGCAATATCCCTCCTCTCAGCTTCGGCTCACACCACATCACCTAAGTTCTGTTCCCTGAACAGGCCATGCAATTTCAAACCCTTGTTGCTTTTCCCACATGGTCTTTCCTCTTCTGGAAATGGCCTACTCAGATTTTTTTACTGCCTGGCAATCTATCATGAATAGTTCAGGACCTTATTTAATTCCAAAACAATTTAAACCTAACTCTGCAGTAGCAACTTGATCACTGATTCAAAGAAATATTTATCAAGGCACTCCCCATCCCACCTGAATCTCTCTCTGCTCCAGCCACGTAGCTCTGCTTTCAGTAGCTTATATTCACCATGTCCTTGCCACCAAAGCAATTAAGACATTAATTTGAAAAGCAAAACTTTTAAAATATTTAGAAGAAAATGTTGGAAAATATCTTTATAATCTCAGGGTGAGGAAGAATGTCTTAAAAAAAAGAACCACACACACACAACCTTATCAAAACTAAAAACTTCTGTACATGAAAAATTAACAGAAAACACAAGCCACAAATTGGGAATGAAATATTTGCAACACCTATAAATAACAAAAAAGCATTAGATCCAAAATATGTAAAGAACAGCTACAAATCAATGAGAGAAAGGCAAACCATCCAATACAATAATGGACAAAAGACAAGCATTTCACAAAAAAAGGAAAATGAATGACCACAAATATACCAAAGGCTGCATAACCTCATCAGTAAATAAAGGAAATGGAAATCAATACACAATTTTGTCTGCTCTTTGTTCCTTGTTGTACGGATGTTTGTTCATTTACCCTGTATGTCTGATGCACCCCAAATCCACAAATACTCATTCTCATCCCCTAGAAAAACATGCACTTAATATCCACATCAAGCCTCTCCACAAGGGTTATGCTAACAGTCAACAGCCAATAACCTAGTCTGACCCCGTATAAGGGTATTTCTCAACCTACCCCAGGTACAGTAAAAACATCCTAGGATTTATGGAGGGTATTTCCAGTGAACAGAAAGCTTTTCCATCATTCCTTGAAAATGAACCTAGTGTGAGGTCAGTGACGTGTGTTTTTTATAATCAACTTTTTGGTATCTGCCACAGTACCTGAAACACTTTAGATAATTAATAAATGTATTATGGATGGCTGGGTGAATAGTTGGATGGATGGAGTGAGGCAGGAAATCTTCCTACTGACACCTTATTTGTTAACTTTTCCAGAAACTCCTCTATCATAATTATTTTAAATACTCTTTATTCACTTAATAGAGGTATATGAATGAAAACAATTAGGAAACTTATGGAATCTTTAAAGAACATACTTTAAAATATCAAAGGTGGTACTGATATAAATCTTAAGGACAAAAAAATTATGTGTTACCAGATATAACCCTTTGCTAATCAGTGTTATTGCTTCCTTATAATTTTGGCATTAGATCTTCTACAAATGAAACACAAAAATGTCTCATGGCTAAGGGGTACAGGTGCATTCTCACTAAAGGGGTTGAAGGATGGGGGTTGAAGACTGAAGAGGCTGAAAAGAAAGGAGGGGAGAAAAGAATAAGAAAGCTATGTTTCTCTATTCTTCCACCAGAGCAAAACATAAGAATGATTACCACAAATAGCCATGTCCCAATTATATCATTTCACTGTTGTTCACATGTAGCCTATTTTAAAAAATGCCTTTGGGGAAGAATGAGAGGAAAAATGCTATTCTTATCAGTTTGTTATTTAATAGATTTTATAAATCCATCTGAAATATTAACAATAATATTTAAAATATACTGTCTGTTATTCTTGGGAAGTAAGTTACTAAAGTGAATAATCCTGCATAGTACAACCCAGTTTACCATATTTTTCTTATAGTAGTCTCTCTTCCTCTTAGAAGGAATGCCATGTAATAAAATACATAAAATACTACCTTGAATGAACTGACCCCCTGACACTGGGGAGATGGCTATTTCCTAGGTTTGTTTATTTATTTTAAACATTCTATAATAAAGCCAAACTCTCATTATTTGGGGGAACAATTTAAAAAAGCCCTGATTTTTCTTTCAGGACTGAAGGATCAAGCACATTAGCTATTCTTCTCATTCTGCTCCTTTTATATTTCACAATTAACATCTCAACTAGAGCTGAGGGACAAGGGTAAAGACCTTACAACTAAAATCTCCTAGTTTTGATATCTGCTAGCAGGTTTAGCACTGGAGGTTAAAATTAAATGCATCACCTAGTTATCTTATCTCAAATGTCTGGGCTTTTGAATCCAAAAGCCTAAACAGAAGAGTTGCTTAAACAGAAAATATAAGCTATAAGAAATAAAATTTTCAATAAATAAAGGGTACAGAGTTTCATGTTTCTAACCGCCTTCCACCTACAAAGCACATACAACATTCTAAAAATTACAATTGGTTTTAAGCAAAATTTACTAGGTAGGGAACAGCAGCAGGCAAAGACTTGAGATTCAAGAAAAGATAGATTATTTTTCATATTTATTTTTCTTTTTGAAATTACATTCAGGAAAGTTATCCTGTGGTCAAAAGTGAGTCATCCCAAGACATTTTCGTTTATGCATACATTTATGTTCCTAGTAGAACATATATTAATTCATTCAAAAGTACTGAGAGCTACACCAACTTTGATTACTTGAAATATTTGGACCTGTTTTTCAAAGTAACTATTCCTACAATGAAACTTGCTATTATATATCCAGGTTTTAAAAAAATTTCACTTATTTTTAATTTTTGAATGATTAAAAATTTTTTATACCATTTAATATACTCTTGAACTTCAGATAACAACTCATTTAATTTCAAATCGATTGTTCCTAAAAAGCAAAATTTAACACTTTAAACAAAATGAGAAAAAAAGAGACCCATGAAACAATTATATTTAATTATATTTTTTAAGTGGATTTTGAATTGGAATACAATAATATTTAAAGAAATTGATCAAGAATTTCCAATACATATGTTTCAAGGATCATAACAGTTACTAGTTAGATTGTTAAACATAACATAAATGTCTTTAAGGAAGATAAGAGGTAACAGTGAAACTTGCTGAAACTTCATGAAGCTTGAAAATTAAATCATATAATTTTAAATTTCAAAGACAGTCCTCTACCAAACCATGGTAATAAAACCAGTGGCTGACTGACATAAGAACAAACAAACCAAAGTACAGATGAGAGAGCTCAGAAACAGATCCTCATATGTATTGGGAACCTAATACATGATAAAGGTCACAGGAAAAGGGTGTGATTGTTATGTAGATGGTATTGGGAAAGTGACAAACTCTTAGAATAAAATATATTAGACTCACACCTACAGCCACACACAAAGGTGGGTAAAACTACAAAGTTAAGAGAAGAAAATATATAAGGATATCTTTATGAATCACGCAAAAATTTCTTAAGCATAAGTTCAGAGCTGCATGTCATAAGCAAAAATAAAATGAATGTGATTACATCAAAATTAAATACTTTGGCTCAGTAAAGAACATTGTGAACCAAGCAAAAAGAGAGATAACACAATGGGAGAAGATATTTGAAATGTCTAAAACTGAAGGGATTATAACTTAGAATTTACAAGGAATTCCCAAATCAACAAGAAAAATATAGCAATCCCAATTTAAAAGGATATGAACAAGCAAAATGGAAGGCTATCAAACGTAACAAGAGATATTTTAATTTACTTGGTAATCAAAGAAATGCAGACTAAAATAAGGAAAGGCCGCTTTATACCTACTAGATTAGCAACAAGCAGAAAGCTGGAAAATGCCCTGTGTTCTTGGAGATGTGGACAGGACCCACATATATGACTGACGGAAAACAGACAGAGGATCTAAAGGGCAGTGTGTATTACTCAGTATTGCATTCTGCTCCTCAGCATATATCCCAAAGAAATTCTTAAGGGTGAGAACTTGTAAATGTATGTATACTGAACTGTTATTTGTGGTGACTGGGGACTTGTAGGCTATTTGGAGGTCCATATCACTGCCCATCACTAACAAACTGAGTAAGTAAAACCAGGTTGATGTACAATCATTCATATTCATTTAAAAGTATATATTTCACATGAATGCATCTTAAAAACATAATGATGAGTGAAAGGAACTAAGAAATAGGATGAAATATATATTACATACCAGTTCTTGAATATTAGATATACATACACACAAAACAAGTATTTTTCAAGAACACATATAAATGAAAGACAATACCAAATGCTTCAGAAGGGTTGTGCCTGTCCCTCACTAAATGTGCGGCTCTTTAAAGGAAATAATTAATTACCTTCCAGTACTTTTGAATTTAGTTAAACTAAGCCCAACAAATCACTGTTTTATATAAGAACTATGTATTTATATTAGACAACTAAAATTACTTAAATAACAACTTTTTCATTTCTTGAATGACTCTCAATGAAACCATATTTAAATCAGATACAAGTAGGGTTTTTTTCTAAAGCCATTTCCTCAATATAGCCTTTTTATTCCTCTGACATTAAAAAATTTCCTTTGGGCTTCCCTGGCGGCGCAGTGGTTGAGAGCCCGCCTGCCGATGCAGGGGACACGGGTTCGTGCCCCGGTCCGGGAGGATCCCACATGCCGCGGAGCGGCTGGGCCCGTGAGCCATGGCCACTGGGCCTGCGCATCCGGAGCCTGTGCTCCGCGACGGGAGAGGCCACAACAGTGAGAGGCCCGCGTAGCGCAAAAAAAAAAAAAAAAAAAAAATTCCTTAAAGGAAATTTTATCTGCTCCATAAGCAACAAGAAAAAAACTGGTATCTGTAGGAATATTTGGCTAAAAGTTTCCTGGTTTTTGTTTGTTTTGTTTTGTTTTGTTTTAACATTCGTGACTGTTAGAATGGTATAAACAAAATAAAGTCTGGATCGACTCGTCCATCCTCTTGGGGAGGAGGGAATAACTCTCTTGGTTGGCCAGTGATGATAACTTGCCACCTATCATAAGCTATAAGGAAACAGGACCTGACTCAGAGAGGGAAGAGCCAAATCAGTCAACTTCCCTCAGATCCAGAAAGATTTCCACTATCGGAGAAAAAAAGGGGAAATAAAACTGGGTTCTTTATTATGTCAAAATAAATTGTGCAGTTTTTAAAAACAAAATAAATCTGAGCTTCTTCCAATCCTCAGAGAAGCCTACCCATGGTTTTCGTCAACAGGAAATCACATTGGGAATACCAAGATGGTACTGTAGTATTCAGTAACTTAATAAAAGAAAGCAATTTTCAATTAGTATTTTGGAGTCATTACAACTTTGGCATAATCTGCCATTCTTTCTATGGAATTATGGTTGAGGATGATGACTTCTGCACTATAATATTCTGAATCAAGAGTAAAGCGTAAAATGTCAGCCACTGTTGCTCTAGGTGGATCCTTGGGATACAGTGGTGAATACCAACAACTAGCAAATGTAACATTTACCATTGGTTATGAAATGACAACTCTTTTAGGATATCTGATTTCATGGAGCTTAGAGTCCATGGTGTGATATAGGTGTTGCATGTTATACCATGGAAGTATAAGACACTAGGAGAAAGAAAGCACAGCAGGGAAACCTAATCTATCTGCAGAGTAGCCGGGCTGTGGGGAGGAAGAGTATCAGGGAAGATTAAGCACATTTTTTGAAGATTTTTAACAGCAGAAGAAAACAAATAGACTTCACTGCCCATCCACAGGCTATTCTAGACAATCAGGTTTTTGCAGCTTTGTTTTCTGTATGTTAACGCTTCACGCACAAACTTTTCTATACATGATTTGTAATCAGTTTTTCCAAGTGGAAAACACCAGCCGTTCCGCCCTTGAATCATTTTAAGAGTCTACAGGGACAGCATCAGCAATTAGCAGCCAGGGCTGGAGTTAATTCCTAAGGAACTCTTGTTTCCTGCTTCTGTGTCAGTTTTTGTCTAGGAAATACAGAGTTAAGATCCATACCCAAGTACAATGCTAGTTATTTTTACAGAAATGTATTCATTTATACCCTACCACAAGTGGTACAATGCCGACTTTATTAGATTAAGAAACTGAAGTTCAGAGAGGTGAAAGCAACTTGCCAAAAAATCCAATAACCAGCATTACGTGAAATTTGAATTCAAGACAGGTAACCTGAAGACCAGTGCTCTTCCTATTAACTGGAAGCTGTCTCTTTGTCTTTATGAAATAATTTTATTTAGGAAAGCAACTGTGATTTTATTTTCTAACTATTCCTAGCAATGATAGTACTATTTGTTCTTCTCTAAAAACATTTGGACAAAATTAACCCAAGTATTTTTGTCCCCAAGAAGTTAACAAAAAAAACACACAAAACCCATGTTTACTCTGTGTATCTCCCACCAAGGGTGTAACCAGACTAGCAACAGGAAATATGATTCATGAGTAATATCTTGGCTGAGAGTTCTTAGTATCTCGACACACATCTGACAGATCAAGGGAATATTATATACAACTAACTATATTTTCTTTTCCTTTGAATTTTCTGTTCTCTCTCTTTTTTTTAATATTTATTTTACTTATTTATTTATTTATTTTTTGGCTGCGTCGGGTCTTCGTTCCGGCACACAGAATCTCTGTTGCGGAGCGTGGGCTTCTCTCTAGTTGTGCCGCACAGGTTCCAGGTCGCATGGGCTCTGTAGTTGTGGCGTCTGGGCTCCACAGCGTGTGGGCTCTGTAGTTTGCAGCATGCGGGCTCTCTAGTGGAGGCGCGCAGGCTCAGCAGTTGTGGTAAACGGGCTTAGTTGCCCTGTGGCATGTGGGATCTTAGTTCCCCAACCAGGGATGGAACCCACATCCCATACATCGCGGAAGGATTCTTTACCACTTGGACCACTAGCAAAGTCCCCCCTGTTCTCTTTGGTTCAAGTCTTTCCCAATCCTCACACCATGCACTCAAACACATAGCCCCAAATATAGAACAACAGTCAGAAACAGTAAGGAAATAATTTCTTGGCAGAATTCATTGAAGTAAAATTACAAATAAAAATATATTACCAGCCATTAAATATAACAATGTATTATGTATGTACTTTAACATGTTCTGAGCAATTTTTTCCATTAAAGAAAAATAATATGAGATAATAACCTTAGAAAAAATTTACTCCAACATCGACAGGAACTATTCATCTTATTCTTCTATGAATAAAATAATATACTTTTATATTATCCTTATAAAATGATTGCTTTTGATGTAAAGAGAAATTCAGGTTTCATGGAATATTTTCCCTGCATATTCACTATAAATGTAAATGTCAACTATTTCAGCCTCTACTGTTCCTTACCTTGGTCTTAGGCAAAGCTAAGTGGTGTGGTGGATCCAGCTCATACTAGCTCGTGAAAGCTGATGGCCAAATTTTCAGAAATTGTAGAGAGCCAGTTGTCAAACCTTAATAGCCTGAAACTAGCCATGGGGATACATTTATATCAAAGAAATCAACAAACACTAAAAATGGGGGTTCCTTGGGGTCTTTTCCTGAATAGCCGGTTGTTAAACATTTATCAGCACACTACTGTGCTTAGGCCTCACTAGCACTTTAAAAGCTTATATTTTATTTACTTCATTATGTCTCTTCTTTTTCTCTTTAAGCTCTGACTCTGCCTTTCTATTTAATTTTTTCCCAAAGCCTACCGTTGAAAATATTTAGACTTAACCTCAGAGAGTTACAAGATTATGACTAAGGATCTAAATTAAAAATATTATTTCACCAAAATACTCTCATAGGAAATGTTTCCCTGAATCCTTATCTGATTGACCTGATTTAGCATACTCTGCTACTTTAAAGGCAAAGTCTATTCCTTGTGAGGTTGCTAAGACTAAATTTTTATTCTGATATAAATATTATGCTTGAAGCTTATGCATATGTTCCTCATAAAACATAAATGTATATAATATCAATACTAAAATTTCTACAGTTTTTTGTCCAAGAAAGTAATAAATTATACAGTGTTGAACATCACAGGCCTTTTGCATTAAGTATGAATCCATATTAAACCAAAAAGAAGAGGATAAAGTCTATTAGTCTTTTACTGAAGAAATGAAGCAAGAGGTTATAACTTCTGTAAAGGCATTGAGAACTGAATTAGGCAGAATGTTTACATTATAGAAGCTGTAAAGCAAAGAGCAGGGTTTCCACAGACTCATGTGCAAATAGGTTCTTGCTGCCACTTAGGTTCAGCCAATCAAACCCACTTGCCCAAATTCTGAAAGGCAGAAGTGAAGGACTCTGGATGACATTTACATTTTTAAGCTACAGAGATTTCAGTAGTAATTACCCTCCTGTTTGCTTGAGAGGCAGGGTGTGACACATACATTTGGCTGCCCACAATAATGTGTGTATTCTAGAGCAGGGGTTAGCAAACTTTTTTTTTTAAGGGCTAGATAATAAATATTTTGCCATGTGTTTTCTGTTGCCATCGTAGTGTGAAAGCAACCATAGACAACAGGTAAATTAAAAACTATGGCTGTGTTCTAATAAAACTTTATGTATGGATACTGAAATTTGAATTTCATAAAATTTTTAGGTGCCACAAAACATTCAACCCTTGTGTACTGTTGGTGGGAATGTAAGTTGGTATAGCCACTATGGAAACAGTATGGAGGTTCCTCAAAAAATTTAAAATAAAGCTACCATATGATCCAGCAATTCCATTCCTGGGTATTTATCTGAAGAAAATTAAAACACTAACTAAACGCTAACACTAACTAAACACTAACACCAGCTAACACTAACTAAAGATATATGTACCCCCATGTTCACTGCAGCATTATATACAACAACCAAGATATGGAAACAACCAAAATGTCCACTGACAAATGAAGGATGAAGAAAATGTGTATATATACACAATGAAATATTATTCAGCCATTAAAAAAAAAGAAGGAAATCTTGCCATTTGTGACAACATGGGCGGGCCTTAAGGGCATATGCTAAGTGAAATAAGTCAGACAGAGAAAGACAAATGCCATATGATCTCACTTATATGTGGAATCTAAAAAAAAAAAAAAACCAAGCTCATGGGTACAGAGAACAGATTGGTGGCTGCCAGAGGTGGGCCGGTGGGGGAGGGAATGGGCAAATGGGTAAACGGAGTCAAAAGATACAAACTTCCAGTTATAAAATGATTAAGTCATGAGGATGTAATGAACAGCATGGCAACTACAGTTAATAATACTGTATTATGTATTTGAAAGTTGCTAAGAAAGTAAATCTTTAAAGTTCTCATCATAAGAAAAAAAATAAAACTATGCATGGTGATAGATGTTAACTAGACTTTTTGTAATGGTAATATATACAAATACTTAATCATTCTGTAACCTAAAACTAATAAAATGTTGGATGTCAATTATACCTCAATAATAATTTTTTTTAAACCCTATTATTCTTCTTTTGATTTTTTCAACCATTTAAAAATGCAAAGTCATTCTTAACTGGAGGGACACACATATATTGTTGAAGCCAGATTTTGCCTGTTGGCCATAGTTTGCTAACCCTTGCAACCGTATCCTGATCCATAGAGAAAGTAGGAGCTCCCCTGAAGGCCCAGCTCTGTGGTATAGCACTAGGAGATGTTTATAAAAGGTCAACCATGAGCCTAAAATCTGTTTCTTCAGCCCTTTCTATCCCTTCATAAACCACGAATACCCTGTAATAAGTATCTTTCTGCTTAAACAGGCTAGAATGGATTCTGTTCTCTGCAACTAAATCCTGACTGATTCATACTGCTACTATATATTCTTTAATATCAAGTATCCAGTGTTTCAATGTTCAATTACTTTATAAATGTCATTTTTTATAGTTATTTTATATCAATCAGGATCAAAATAGGGACCAATTATTGCTATTGGGTGATGATGTCCTTTAAGCCTCTCAGTGTGGGATTCCCCAGTTTGTACAGGGTACATACTGCTGCCTACTGGAAGACCTGTGTGTTCATTTATTAAGCAACCACCATGTTCCAGGCAGTGTTCTAGGTCCTCAGAATACAGAGGGGGAATATAGGCATAGTAATAAGTATGTGTCCCTTGGGAGCTCAGATTCTAGTGAAGGAGGGAAAAAAATAAACCAATATATGTCTAATGGTAATGGCTATGAAGAAAAACTAAGTAAGCTTTGAAAACAGAACATTCCCAGGTTGCTTGTTTGAGTCTGCACAGTCAAGGAATGCTTTTCTAAGGAGTTAACACCAGAACAGAAACTTGAATGAATGAGAGAGTAATCCATAAGGATTTCTAGGGGAAGAATCTTCCAGGCTGAGGGACAAGCAAAATCAAAGGCTGGATGGAAGAACGTGCTTAGCATGGTTGGATAACTGTAATGAAGCCAGTAAGGCTAAAGCAGAGAGAGAGGGGGAAAGTGTTAAGCTGTTGATTGTCTGCACTGTGATTCAGTGTTTACTTCTCTTCAGCCACTTTGAATCAACTGATACCAAGGCAACAGCTCTGTACACTGTCTCCTCCACTCTGCTCTGTCTTCCCACTGTTTTCTGCATAAAAAGTACATGTGTCTTTTCTTGCAGCCTCACCAAGCATGCCACTCTATAGCCCCTATGCCACCTACTTTGGGAGAGCTCTGTGCCACGTTTAAGATGTTTGCACACTTCCTCAATTTGCTCTAAAGTTTACAGGTCTTCTTGCAGTCTGAGGATTGGGATTGTGGCTTTCTACTCATTTCACTAAAGTTAAAAGATTTCTTCCCTAGTCTTCATCCTTTTAGTTATGGGCAGAACTTAAATTTCTCAGTTCCTACATTTTCTACTTCAGTCAACAGATTTTCCTATTTGAAAATCTGAGAAATTATAAACCACTGAGATCTATAAACTGATAACTCTTGTTCAAAAAAAATTAGCACAAAATTAATTTTAAATATATACTAAAGTATCTAAATGGAATATAAAATTGTGAACTATAGTAAATTTCTACTATGATACTTATATTCAAGCTAAGAAATGATAAAAGGCAAATAAATGGGTATCAATATCCAAATGAATATGCAGTGAAAAGAGAATAAGTAAACGCTGAAACAACAGAATATAAGTTAAGTAAATATAGCATTATTACTTTCAAGAACATAAGCTCCAGTTATGTTAATAAAAGCTTACTTTGGTTTCTGATTTAAATAATCATCAAAATGTCTTGTACTTACCATAAATCGATTTGCATAAAAAGTATTCTTCTGAATCATCTAAAGGTACTTTAAAAATGTCAGCTCTTTTAAACGGGTAAACATCTTCCTCAATCTCAGTTATTCGACTTAATAGACAAATCTTTTCTTCATAAATGCAAAGTTTAGGTTAGCTCTTACTAAGTTATTAAAAACATTGAATTAGTGAGTTCAAGTGATTATAAACAGTACAAAATTTTGTATGTGTTAACTTTTATTTCCTTGTTCATTTCTAACACTTTTTACATCCAGGTACTCTGCTAAGTGTTAGTAACAGAAAGATAAACAGACCATGTTCTACCCTCTAGGGTCTCACAGTTAAGTTAAAGATACAGAAGTAATGTGATAACTACTATAACAAACAATAAGTAAACAAGATGCTATGAGAACACAAAGGAACAAGCATTAGACGATCAACAGAGAAAATGACATTTGAACTTTGTTTTGGAAACTGAATAGGCGTTCATTCAGCTGACAAATAGGCCCGACCTTATTTCTGGCAAACAGACCATATGTATACTGAAGAGAAGGCACAAGACATGCTGCTGTGTCTTTCTAGTAGGTTAGCAGAGCTGGAACACAGGGTGAACATGGCGAAAAGCTGGAGATAAGGTTTGCATAGAATAGGTAGACATGGGCAGATCAAAAAAGGCCTTTCATACTAGGATAACAATAAATGCCCATTAAGCAGGAGAGCAATATATTTCTAAGCATAGTGTGAAGTGTGAGATGAATATTTTAATTATCCCTCAGTGATAAAATCAGTGGCAGTGGAGGTAGGGGTGAGGAGCAATGGTATGGGAAAATGTCACCAATACAGGATTAACAATCTGGGAATGAGATGTCTTTCGGGATCAAACAGAACAGACAAAGAATAAGATTTCTAGCCTGAGGTACTGGAAGAATGGTAGTGTCATCGACTAAGTAAGGAAACAGAGTAAAGGAATAAGAACTAATAGGAGGGCTTCCCTGGTGGCGCAGTGGTTGAGAGTCCGCCTGCTGATGCAGGGTACACGGGTTCGTGATTCGGTCCGAGAAGATCCCACATGCCGCGGAGCGGCTTGGGCCCGTGAGCCAGGGCCGCTGGGCCTGCGCTCCACAACAGGAGAGGCCACAACAGTGAGAGGCCCGCGTACACCCCCCCCCCAAAAAAAAAAAAAGAACTAATAGGACAGATAAAAATAGAGACAAATTTAGCTATGGTGAAATAAAAGAGCCATGAGAAAATGTAAAGCAAAATAAAAACCCAGGATGTGGACTCAGGAGAGAAAAAAGCAGATATATACCTAAATAACACATCTAAAACAAGAGGTAATATACCAAATAATAAGCAGAGATCTTCAATTTAAATGACTGTAATGTTATTTTCTATTTTACAAATAGAAAAAACTATAAGCATATTTGTAAAACTTTTTTTTAAAAAAGCATTTCTATCTATTGAAAAAGATTTTCTGAAACTTAATATATATCTGGGGTTAAAATAAATACTGCAAAGAAGAAGATACAGTAAAAGTAAGTATCCCACCACTGGGCCCTAGTTGGCCTTCCCAGAATCGATTACTGTTTTCATTTCTTGAATATCTTTGCAAAGCTATGTTACATGTGTATAAGCATAAAGATAGATAGATATTATATGTATGCTTATTTAAATAGCCTATTAAAAATAAACAATATGTGAAGATACATTTGTATTTCCTAAACATGGTATTATATCAAGCAAATTTATAATGACAGCACTAAAAATCTAGTCAATTAAAAAAGACACTTCTACTCACAAGTAATGTGCAATCTTAATTTGCTAATAAACTTAATGGTAGTAAAGATTAAAAACAAAACCCCACTAAATTCTCTTCCCATACACTGATCTTTAGGGGATTCCTTGGATAACAGGTTCTGAATGTGTGAGCACAATAAGGCCCATTTCCCTGACGGTATTTTTAACTCAAGACTTCAAATCTGGGCTCCAACTGGAAAGAGGGGCGGGGAAAGATTATGAATTAGTCTCTAATTCAGAATATTTTACTCGACATGGCTAGCCCAGGTCCACTAATTATGTTATACATGAGGGATTTTCAACCTGGCTGGACCTTATACATGAGGGATTTTCAACCTGGTTGAAAATCTGATTCAAATCTGATTCAACCTGATTCAATCAGAATCAAGTAAGGGCCCTGAAAAAAGATTCTGATGCCCAGGACCCACCCCATTCAAATCAAAATCTCTGGGGCTGGAGCCCAGGCATTGCTTTCACAGCTTCCCCAGTTGATTCTAACATGCACCCAGGGTTGAGAACAGAAACGTAAGATCAGATTTTATGGAAGGCACCCTTAACCTTTTTATCTTGTTACTAAATAATGTTCTAGTGTGGGAAATGTACTTTTAAAACTCTTGGGCAGGGCTTCCCTGGTGGCGCAGTGGTTAAGAATCTGCCTGTCAATGCAGGGGACACGAGTTCAAGCCCTGGTCCGGGAAGATCCCACATGCCGCGGAGCAACTAAGCCCGTGTACCACAACTACTGAGCCTGTGCTCTAGAGCCCGCGAGCCACAACTACTGAAGCCCACGTGCCACAACTACTGAAGCCCGCGCATCTAGAGCCCGTGCTCCACGGCAAGAGAAGCCACTGCGATGAGAAGCCCACGCACCACAATGAAGAGTAGCCCCCGCTCGCCGCAACTAGAGAAAGCCCGCGCGCAGCAACAGAGACCCAACTCAACCAATAAATAAATAATAAAAATGTAAAAAATTAGAAAAAAAAAACTCTTGGGCAAAGGTGGTTCTAAATCATCAGTGTTCCTCATATTGGACAAAGTGACATGGGAAATCTCACAGTGCAGCACTCAGTAGAGCATCACCTCACATTCTCTGGACAAGCCCAACAGCCCAGTACAAACCTGCTCCGAGTAACTGCATTATGGAAGAAACAGGATCAAATGGTGGAAATGCTTTTAAATCTCCCTGATTTACAAAGAAGTTTCACACTTAGAGACAACCAAACTTATATTAAAATTTAACAACCAAACAGCCAGAGACAATTACTACTGCTTGACTGCAAAAATTCAGAAGTGAAGTGAACAAATTAGACCCCCAAGAAGTTGCATACTCAACATCTCTTTTATAGGGATTCTAACCTAGGGGACATGGAAGAGCTTAAGCCTGTGATGTCCAATATGGCGGTCACTAGCCATACTTTGTAACAGGTACCTCCTATAAAAAAAGCATATATAAACAGTAGCACTTCCCACCCACGGACATAACCTTTCAATCATCACATCAAAACAAGTAGGACTATGATTAGTACCAAATGTTCTCCTACCTCTTTGATGTTGTCATGGTCCTGGGGCTTCACTGCTTTTTCAGAAGAGCATAACTAATCGTAAACCATAACCAGAAAGATACACCTCCTTTGCTTTATTCACCATCTCCAATTTCATTAGCTGGTGGTACATCCAAGATTCTTTGCCTTCCCTTTAACCCCACACCCCTGCTTTGTGGCAATGGGAATCACAACAAAATACTACTAATGGAAAGCTAATTCTGCATCCCACAGAAAAAACAAACAGAAACAACAACTTTCCAATAGCAACTGTAGAATGCTGTTCCTTAGAAGAACTCCAAGGCATGAGCATAAACCCAAGATTTAATGCCTAATTTGTCATCAGGAACTTCACAAAATAAAGACAATGATCTCCCAGATGGACTCCCATTATGGATAAACAATCTGGGTTTGAAACTGAAAAAATGAACAAACACACATAAAGAGACTGTATGTCATGGTGTGATGGCGGTCTATTCAGTCACACTCAATTTATAGGAAAAAAGTCAACTGTTTGATTTTTAAATCTAGCAGCTCTCACTCTGATTCTCTGTTCTTAATACATCCCTGAAAAAAACAACCTCCCTGCAATATCTCATCATATCTTAAGTAAGTCAAATAAAAATTACTGAAATTTGGGTATGTACTTTATCTGAGAAGACAAGATTCCTCTAAGCAAAAGACCTCACATAGGGCTTCCCTGGTGGCGCAGTGATTGAGAATCCGTCTGCCGATGCAGGGGACACGGGTTCGTGCCCGGGTCTGGGAAGATCCCACATGCCGCGGAACGGCTGGGCCCGTGAGCCATGGCCGCTGAACCTGCGCATCCGGAGCCTGTGCTCTGCAATGGGAGAGGCCACAACAGTGAGAGGCCCGCGTACCGCAAAAAAAAAAAAAAAAGACCTCACATGAACATGAATACAAGTAGAAGGCAAAAAAGAGTCACAGTGTAAGACAAGACCAAAATCTGTCTTACCATAAATTATATAGGCCTGATGTGTGAACTATAAGGTCTGCGTTCATTAAAATTCCATAATTCAAATATTATTAAACTAAGTATTTAAAAAAATCAATAAACCAGCAGGTTCTTATCAAGTTAAATATATTGATCATGTAGCTGGCAATCCTGTTCTTAGACATTTACCATAGAACAGGGGTTGGAAAATTATGGCCACGTGCCATACCTGTTTTGTAAATCAAGTATTATTGGAACACAGCCACATCCATTCTTGTTTGTATTGTGTATGGCGGTTTTCATCCTACAAGAGCATAGCAGCTGCAACAGAGATCATATGGCCTAAAATACAGCCTATCTAGTCCTTTACAGAAAAAGTTTGCTGATCTGTATAACTTATGATCATATAAAACTTATACACAAAAGTTTACAGCAGCTCTATTCATTATGGCCAGAAAAATGGAAACAACCCAAATGTCCTTCAACCAGTTAATGGATATACAAACTGTGGCACACACGTAACTCAACAGTAAAAGTGAATAAACTTGATACACACAATAACTTGAATGATTCTCAAAGGCATTATGCTGACTGAAAGAAAGCAGTCTCAAAAGGTTACACACTGCATGATTCCATTTATATGGCATTTTTAAAAAGAGAAAACTTTATTGATGAAGACATATTAGTGGTTGCCAGGGGCTAGAGGTGGAGAGAAAGTGTATAAACAGATAGGACAAGGAAGTTTTAGGGGTGGTAAAAGTTTTCTATGTCTGTATTGTGGTAGAGGTTACACTAATCTGTGTATCAAAGTTCATAGAGCTGTACTCCAAAGAAAGATAAATTTCACTGTGTAATAATTAGAAAAATAAAAATTTTATAAAACAGTATGTTAGGTTAAAGAAAAACAATAAACTAATAAGGAAACAGACTCCAAAAATTCAGGCCAAAGAATGAGAGTTTACCAAGAAAGATCAGATCAGCAAGTGTGGTCTAGGTCGCTATACTCTTGGGTTTTATTCCTGGTTTTTATCATTGAATCACTATAAAGCATTACATCACAGAGAAATACTCTCTGTGATTTTTGTGCACACAGTTTGACAGGTGATATCTGAGGGTGAACATAAAACCCTCAATGCAATACTTCCCCTGTCAAATATGACATATCACATGAAGAAATACTGCAATCCAAGTTATCTCAGAATACCCCCACTGTGCTCTCCAGATTAGCCATAAATGTACAGGTATGTTTTATATCATAGTTGTCAGCCCTTTTTCCACACTCCCTCATCTCCAAGCTGTCTAGAAAATCTGACATCTTATTCCATACACACATCGAAAGATTCTACCATATATGTTTTAGTTCTGTACAAGGTCTCTAACTTTCTTTTCGGCAGCCAGACCTGCAGACTGCCCATGAGCAGTGTGTAAACTAACTGCCAACCACATTTAATCAAAAGATAAATGTGGCAAATACAAAATAATTTTCAGAGAAAACAGAGGTATGGGAATTAGTTCTTTCACAGACTCAATAATAAAAACAACTTTTAAATTAGTTATATATTTTGTAAATCCAATAAAATAGATTAAAAAAAATCAAACATGAAAAACTAGAAGATTAAGATCCTTGTACCAGTAAGAACATTCAAATTGATTGCTTCCATTGTGTATAATTAACAGACCATGTCTCAAGTTAAAATCTGGAAGACAAAGGACTCAGGAATGACCACTAATTGTAAATCATTTACATCGACATCAAAGAGAAGAAAAATTTTTCATCTTGACAGAAAACACATCCAAAAGTCTCTAGCTTTTTGCGGTGACTTTAAAATGTCAACAAATTCTTAGATACCTTCAAAAAGAGGAGCCTATCTCCCTTCCTCCTGAATGGGGACTCCTAACAAACAGGATGCTGGGAGTTAACACTATGCAACTTCCAAGACTAGGTCATTAGAATGAATTCAAATCCTAGCTCTGCCATTTACATTAATTCCTCTTTCAGGTCTATTGTCAGGATCAGAGATAATGTGCGTTAAGCTGTTTACGTGATGCCAGAACATTAAAAGCTTAACATATAGCTTCTAACTACCATTTACATATAGTTCTCAAAGGCTCCTGGAAGGTGTGTATTATCAAAAGTTAAAGATGAAAAATGTTTATTATGTTGTTAAATGAATGAAAGTCACAAATTGCTGAAATCAAATGAAACTACAAACAGCATAAGACTTTAGAAAAAAAATCTTGCTTTCTATTAGGTTGGGTTATGTAAAATGCGATTTTTGTTAGGTCAGAAACAGTAGACTACCAGCAATTTTATATGGTTAAACCTAATGGTAGTTACACAAAGAAAATACAGGTAGGCATAGAAATATTATGGAAGAGGCATTTTCTTATTACCAAAAACTGAAATAAATTTGTATCTCACAAGTTATGGCATAAGAAAAACTGAAGCCAAGATTGCTATATAATGAACTAGTCAGTCTTTTTTTCACAGCCATTTTAATGTCAGTTGTTAATCCAGCCTATTCTGAGATCAAACAAAAGTTAACTATATTTGTATATAGTTATAGCAGTCTCTATCAGAAATATCACTAGGAGGCATTGAAAGTGAGGGAAATAATGGCTTACAGAAATGCATTAAGAACAATTAATTCAAAGATTTTTAGATTATAGTGAAATATAAAACATGTTTTTCAACAAGCAAGAGACTACTCTCTCCAAATCAGACAAAAGATGGGTCTTATAAAAGTTCGGAAAATAATTGGAAAAACAGCACCTTGAAACAAAAACACAAATTCCCATTCATTTAATTAACATTCACTGAAAGCCAGATGCTGGATGTTGCCATGGAGGTAAACACAGAGAAAACACTGATAGTTAAAATATGTTCATGGAAAAAAGGAGAAAATACTGCTCATTATGAGCTCCTTTTAATTTATCATTTTAAATTGCAAATATTCTGACAATTAAATTCAATAGTAATGGAATTATTTCTAAAGATCATATATCTTATGCTTAAAATCCAATTTATTTATGACAGTTACGTTCTTGGCACTCATTTAATATTCAAAACAACCCTGTAAGTACTGTTATTATCCTCATTTTAAAGAAGAGGAAACTGAGGCATAGAGAGGTTAAGTAAGCAGCCCAAGGTCACAAGACCAGTAAATGGTAGAGCCTAGATTTAATCAGGCTGTCTGGCTCCAGAGTTAGTACTCTTAATGACTTTATTATGCTACCTCTCATATTCAACTTCATTAGGTTACTGCTCAGATTCAACTTTATTAGCATGGATCCAAAGGCAGCTGACTTTCTGATACCAACTCTGACAAGCAAGGCAGAGGAATGAACTAAAATAAACTATTATTCTCAGGCACAGTATTTAAAAATCTCTGACTCATTAATCTGTTAATAGCTTTTCACTGCACAAACTGGCAAATTATTTGTCAGAGTGGGTAACAAATCTGAACCAAAGATCACTCACATGGACAAAGACAAATATCTACTGGTTCATGAACCTAAGTATGATGACCCTGATTTAGACACATACAGATGGAATAGATCAAACAACCAAAAGAAACAAAAAGAAAATTTTAGGTATAGAATACAGGCACAAAGGCTCAAAGATGATCCAGAAGTCATATTTTGGGGAGTGAACGTTCGAGAAGTTGTTTGATCATTACAATGTTCTGCTATGGACTGGCAAACTACAGCTCATGGGCCAAATTTGGCCCACAGCCTGTTTTTGTAAATAAAGTTTTATTGCAACAGAACTATTTTCAGATGTATTGTCTAAAGCTGCTTTTGTTGGAACAGCAGAGTTGAACAGCTGCAACAGGGACTGTATGGCCCACAAAGCCTAATATATTTACATTGTGGCCTTTTACAGAAAAAGTTTGCTGACCTCTTGTGTTATACTCAACAAATCAAGTAGAAAACAAATGTAAAAAACATGATCAGTTCTTAAAAAACTGATTCTTACTTTACATAAGCATTAATTAATATCAAATGTATTCTATGGCTAGAGACTTGCAGTTGAAGGGCTACCAAATTTCATCAAATCCAAGTTACCATCAATTATAAGACTACTGTTATTTTACGTACCACCAAGAAAAAACACTGCCAATTTTAAAAAAAACATAACTTCCTATTATATCTACTGTAAGATGATTCTAGTTTCAAAATTCTGCAAATGAGATAAAAGTGCATCTTAGAATTGATGAAATACAGTACATCATTCTACAATGATTTAAATTCGTAAACGAAAGGTAATAAGGTTGTAATAAATCTACTAAACGGGATTTCTTATCACAGGGTACCTGAAGGCACAAGGAGTTTCTCTGTAATACTGTGCCAACACCTATAAGTACCGAGAAATATTAATAAAGAACAAAGGGCTAAGGTTTTGCAGGCTGTCCCACATGTAGGGCACTAGATAAGGAGGTCTACTGTAAGCCCCACTGTACAATGCATGTTGGTCTTTCCAAAACATTGGTAGCTGTATTGGGTACATTTAGGTGACAGAAGACTGAAATAACACATAAGGAATACATGTTTTCCTTTTGATATTAAACACATGATCACTTATTTCAAAGCAAAGGGACACCTCTAGAGAATTTTCCATAGCAGAGCATACATGAAGAGAGTTTGAGTCACTGCTTTTACTTGGAAGGAGGGAGGGAGAGAAAGGGAAGAGACAAAGAGAGCAGGAAGGAGGGAGGGAGGAAAAGGATGAATTAGAAGCAGACCTCATAGATTCAAATTTAACACTTTATTTTTGCCTTCAAAGTATTAGATTATCCAATTTTATATCTGACAACGAACAATTTAATATGCAATTGAGAACTCTATGTTAATAATTACAAAGCTTTAATACATAAGAGTGAAAATTTTTATAATACTGTTTTAATTCATTCTCATACTCATTAGATTTCATATTTCAAAACAAACCTTTAGGGCTTCCCTGGTGATGCAGTGGTTGAGAGTCCGCCTGCCGATGCAGGGGACATGGGTTAGTGCCCCGGTCTGGGAAGATCCCACATGCCGCAGAGCGGCTGGGCCCGTGAGCCAAGGCCGCTGAGCCTGTGCGTCCAGAGACTGTGCTCCGCAACGGGAGAGGCCACAACAGTGAGAGGCCCGCGTACAGCAAAAAAAAAAAAAAAAAAAAAAAAAAAAAAAAAAAAACACCTTTATCTTAGTATCTCATTATTTAAGAGATAATCTTCTTTGAAGGCAGCAGAGTTATGACAGTCTAAGAAAAGCAGGACAAAAACAGTGTATGAACATTTAGCAAAGAACTGTTTTCAGATATTTAAGAAACTATGCTACACACCCACATGTGTTACATGTCTGTATCTACCTTTCTCTCTAACACTGCATGAGAACAGGGGGAATGGCATTAAATATAACACCTGTTTCAGAGTGGCTCACCTGCTCACAGACACACATATAAACAAATTAAAAGCAAGGAAAGGGAAAATAAAGAATATTGAGTATTTACTATATACCAGACACTGTCCTAGGCGCTTTGGATAAATTAATTCATTTAATCTTCAAAATAACTCTCCTCTTACTTCCTTTAGCAGATAAGGAAACAGAGGCTCAGAGAGGTAAAATTCCAAAGTCATACAGCTAGTAAGTGGCTTAGTTATTCATTCAACAAGTGGCTGGGTGGAGCTTTAAACTTTTTTCTCATATACTACACTACTGTCAAATTGAAGGAAAGAAAGCATATGTATCTTCAATATATATTAGATAGAAATAAACCAAATTTTCTGTGCTGTAGTTTTGCCTTTTGTTGTTTCACAAAATAAAGCAAGAATGTTGCCCACACATGCAAATTCTAAAAGCTGGAGTTCCTAGGGCATTTCCTCCCTAGAAAGGATCTCAACCATTCCACAACTTTAAATACCATCTGTATATCTCCTCTTAAACCTCTGAGCTCCAGGACTGCATAACTGTCTGCCACCTGACATGTCCACCAAATGACTTGCAGACATCACAAAATTAACATTGTCAAAAAAATAAACCCAATTTTCCTTCTCACTGAGCTCCAATCTCATTTAAGGATATTACCATTCACTGGTCTGCTGAAGCCAAAAACCTGAGTATTGTCCATACTTTCCTTCTCCCTCACACTCCATGTTAAGTCCCACTGGTTCTACCTACAAACTAGACCTCAAACCCATCCTCTTCTCTCCCATCACTCTAGAACAAACCTCCATCATTGTTCATGTGGACTACTATCAATATAATGACCTCCTTACCATTTTCCCACTTCCCCTCTCTTCTCTTTTTTTGCAGGCAAAAAATCTTTCTTTGGGGGGCGAGGGGGTTAGCATAAATCATAACTTCAAAATCCTTCAATGGTTTTCAATATGCTGAATAAAATCCATATTGCTTATCATGGACTCTTAAACTAGATAATATGATCCCTTTCTACCCCTCAAACTTCATTCCACTTTCCCCCCAGTGGACATCTCCAGGCATCCTTTCAACTCCTCATATACCAACTGTTCACACTGCAGGGCGTTAAAGCTCCTGGCAAGGATAACTCCTTCAGTTTTCAGCTTCAAGGTCACTTCCCCTGACAATCTTTTTCTAACAATGTGGAAGTATCTGTCTTCCCACAGTCCTCTGTCACTTTGCTTTATTTCCTCCATAGATATCTATTTATCTATTATCTGCTCTCCAACAGACGAACTCCAAGTGGAAAAAATATGTCTATTCTATTCACCAGTACATACCCAGCACCTAATAAAATGCCTGGCACATATTAGGGACTCCAATTTTTCTTGAATGAGCAAGTTATATATATTAGTCTAAAAAGACTAATTTTTGTACAATTAACTTAAACTGTTTTAAGCTACAAGTTCAAAAGATTATCATTTTCTCTTAAAAGTATGTAAATATGGCTCACAGATAGAGATGTTTGATTTTTTGAAGACCTACAATAAGCCTTAAAGCAGTGAATACTGTGTCACATTCATTTTACAGACAATACAAAACTTAGATGACTTTCTTATTTTATTTCCAGAATCTAAGTGAAAAAGCTACAATAAAAATATGAATATTTAGAAAATTAGCTCATTTAAATAACTGTATTTATGTGCAATCTAGTTATCATCACAAATAAGTAAAATATTAAATGGGAAAAGAATTTGAAAAAGAATAGATACATGTATATGTATAACTGAATCACTCTGCTGTACACCTGAAACTAACACAACATTTTTAATCAACTATACTCCAACATAAAATAAAAAGTTTAAAAAAATAAAATATTTTAAAGGCATACATTTAAAATTTATTTCCATTTGAACAAATGCATTTCAAAAGGAGGGAACATGACCTATTTTGGTCACGTCCAAGGGAGAATCATAAATTACTGTTCCACTCTGTGGTGGTTAGTTGTAAAATATAGCCACAAATTCTTTGATACTCCTCCTTTCAAAGGTTGAGTCTCAAAAAAAAAAAAAAAAAAAGGTTGAGTCTCTTCTTAATTGTGAGTTAAATTTAGTGACAGAACAGAATGTAATGGCAGTGACTGTGTGATCATGTTATAAAAGGCACTGTGGCTTCCTCCTTGTTATCTCTCTTGGATCACCTGCGTTGTAGGAAGCTGACTTCCGTGTCATGAGGATACCCAAGCAGCCCTATGGAGAGGGCCTGACCAACATCTTGATGACTACAGCCTCATGAGAGATTCCAACCCAGAACGACCCAGCTAAACCAATCCTGAATGGCTGACCTACAGAAACTATAAGATAATGAATGCTTGTTTATTTTTTTTAAGCTTTAGGGTAACATATCATAGCAATAGGTAACATTCATTCATTTATTCAATAAATATCAATCTGTGCCTATTATGTCCCAGTCACCAGGCCCCAAAGATACAGAGAACAAATAAGACACTATATGTATCACAGAGGGGATGAAATTAAAAAGGCTGGTAATAAGGTAAAAGTGCTTTTAATTAAAAGGTAACTAACAAGACTCTACTAGTATACCCAGCACATAATACCAGATTTCAAAAGAAGAGAGAGGAAGATGAGAAGTTGTTGCAGGAGGCAAGAATGGTTATGGGTATAAATATCTACACGTAAGGGGTGAGGAAAGCACAAGAGACAACACCTGAAGGCACTGGACATAAAAGCTCCAACTGGGTAAAGAAATGTGTGATATACCATACTCTGGGCTTTATCTAAAGGCAGTAGGGAGGCATTGAGAATTTCCAAAAGGAGAGTAAGAAAATTAGATTTGCATTCTACAAAGAGGACTCGGGCTGCAGTATGGAAAAGGGCTCCAAAGGAGCGCTTTCTAGTGAAGACAGTTAAGAGGAAATTGCAGGGACTTCCCTGGTGGTCCCGTGGCTGAGACTCCACGCTCCCAATGAAAGGGGCCCGGGCTCAATCCCTGGTCAGGGAACTAGATCCCACGTGCATGTCGCAACTAAAGATCCCGTGTGCCGCAGCTAAGACCCGGCGCAGCCAAATAAATAAATAAATATTTTTTAAATTATTTAAAAAAGAGGAGATTGCAGCCATTCAGTTTAGGCAGGATGATGGCACTGAAAAATGTTAGCAACAAGAAAAAGTAGTAGGTGAAATCAATAGACATTAAAAAGGTACAAAAACAGAACTTTGGGATTATATTTGAAAGTAAATGTCATCAACATCTCAAAGCTCTAAAAAAGGAAAATTACAGTACTATAAAAAATATTTTGAACAAATAAAAGAAAAATCTTAATTGGTATATATTGTATACCTTCTAAATTAATAAAAATCACCAGTACATTCTAAAAATGGAAATGAATTTTAAAATTATGACTGTCCAAAAAAAAGGAGGTATAAAGTCAATATGATGAAAGTGTAAGTGGTTCTGCATCATTCTAATTCACGTAACCTAAAATTTTAAGTCATTTATAACTGATAAGCCCAACTCTATATATTTCTAACATTTTTTTTATTGCTGATATCAAGTACAGTTTTATTTTTTCCCCTTTTAAGATAAAAGGACTAAAAGGATATGGCATTACCTCTCCTTGAGTATGTGAGTCAGGTATGTCAGAATACAGCTCACTGTTCTTATTTGGCTCAAGAGTTCTATTTAGTTTTTCTAAGGCTGGACTCAAATTCTTCAGGACTTCAGTGCCCACAAATTTTCAACTTAGGAACTGGCTCAAAGCTATAAAGTAAGCTCCTCTAGGACAGAGATGATGACTTCAAAATTTTTCTATCCCCCACTGCATCTGGACCATAGTAGAAATTCAAAAATTATTTAGTGAATGGATTTGCCCTAAACTGTATACTAGCAGTCTGTTTGTACACACATACACACACACACACACACACACACACACACACATGCACACAACTACTAAAATATTTACTGATGAAATGATGTTTGGGATTTCTTTCAAAATAATTCAGGGGTAGAATAAGTGTATGAGGATACAGATAGAACAAGACTGGCCATTATACAACTTCTAAAAAATTGTGAGACCTATTAGAAAAAAGTGAAAGTAATCAATTGAGTTATTGAGGAGGGGTATCTTTTTAATGTATGGGACAGAATTAATTACTTTATAACAAACTTTAAAGAGGTTAAATTTACTTTCTTAGAGGCTTTTGCTTTTAATTTATTGCCCAGTATTCTTGTTACAAAATATTTTTACTTCATGGTTCTAAATCCCAAATAATTTATTTAAGAACTATAGTTAAAATATTGGGGGGAATATTCTTTTAAGGGAAGGGGATACAAACCTACTCTGAAAAAAACTGATGAAAATAAAATTTGTATATCAACAGAGAAGGAAAATAACAGCTGATGTTCAAGTTTTCTAATCTTTGTTGCAGTCTGAAAGGACCAAAATTAAGTTGGATATTTGTAACATAAAAAAAAAAAAAGTCTAGGGCTTCCCTGGTGGCGCAGTGGTTGAGAGTCCGCCTGCCGATGCAGGGGACACGGGTTCGTGCCCCGGTCCGGGAAGATCCCACATGCCGCGGAGCGGCTATGCCCTTGAGCCATGGCCGCTGAGCCAGCACGTCCGGAGCCTGTGCTCCGCAACGGGCGAGACCACAACAGAGAGAGGCCCGCGTGCCGGGGGGGGGGAAAAAAAAAAAAAAAAAAAAGCCTAATAAACAGTTATTTGGTTCTGGCTTAATAATTAAGAGTCATTACGAGTTCCTTATTGAAAATGTCCCTTACAAAATGCCAATATTTTCTTTTATGAAATTCCTGAAGAGTTTCATTAAGTAGATTACTTCCAGAACTAAAATAAAAGTGACATTTAACATGAAATTAAAGGATAACTTAATAGATTATGTGAATAATTGGTCTTTCCCATTCTTTTTATTCTTTCTGTGAGCAAATACAATTAACGTTTCATTTTTTGTCTTTATGCTTTTCCTTCTAATTTCCAAAGAAAGTGCAATATCAGTTAAATAACCCCAAATTTGCTTGCTTTAATATTAATTTTCCTGGTAACCTAAATCCAGCAGAACTCATTATAAAGTTGATATTTACAGTTCTTTTTGGAGTACTATCAATTAAATGAAACTATTAAGTGCAAAATTTAAAGATATATTAGAAACCTTTTAAAAGGCACACAAGAATGATAAGTCAGTTAAAAATAAAACATTTGATATAGTAATCAAAACAACATTGTTCTGGCATAAGTATGGACATATAGACCAATGGAATAGAACAGAGAGCCCCAAAATAAACTCTCACATATATGCCCATTTGATTTTCAACAAGGGGGCCAAGACCATTCAACAGGGAAAGGACTTAAAAAAAAAAAAAAAAGTGATGGGAAAACTGGTAATCCACATGCAAAAAAAATTAAGTTGGACTCTTACCTTACACCACATACAAAAATAAACTTAAAATGGACCACAGACCTAATCTGAAAACTAAAACTATAAAATTCTTACAAGAAAACATAAGAGCACTTTTTCATGACCTTGGATTTAGCAATTGTTTCTTAAATGACACCAAAACCACAGGCATCAAAAGGAAAAACAAATAAATTTGACTTCATCAAAGTTAAAAACTTTGTGCATCAAATGGCACTATCTAAAGAGTGAAAAGACAATCCACAGAAAGGAGAAATATCTGCAACTCACATCTCTGACTAGGGTTTAATATCCAGAATATATAAAGAACATCAAAAAGACAACCTAATTCAGGCTCCGCAACGGGAGAGACCACAACAGAGAGAGGCCCGCGTGCCGGGGAAAAAAAAAAAAGACAACCCAATTAAAAAATAGGACTTAAACAGGCATTTTACCAAAGAAGGTATACAGTAAATAAGCACATGAAAAAATGCTCAAAATCATTAGTTAGCAAGAAAATGCCCATCAAAACCACAATGAGATACTACTTCACATCCACTAGGATGGCTATTGTAAAAAAATAACAAGTTTTGGCAAAGATGTGGAGAAATTAGAATCCTTGTGTAGTGCTGGTGATAATGTAAAATGGTGCAGCCACCATGGAAAACAGTATGGCAGTTCCTCAAAAAATTAACCACAGAGTTACCACATGACCCAACAATCCCACTCCTGGGTGTGTGTGTGTGTGTGTGTGTGTGTGTGTAGAAGAACTGAAAGCAGAGACTCTAACAGGTACTTGTGAGCCAACGTTCATAGCAGCAGATTTCACAATAGCAAAAGGTGGGAATAACCAAAGTGCTGTCAATAGATTAATGAATAAACAAAATGTGGTATATACATACAGTGGAAGATTACTGAGTCATAAAAAGGAATAAGGTTCTGATATATGCTACAACATGGATTGAACCTTGAAAACATACTAAGTGAAATAAGTCAGACACAAAAAGAAGGACAAATTTTGTATGATCACACTTACATAAAATATCTAGAATATGGACATTCATAGAGACAGAAATAGAGGTTACCAGGGGCCAAGAGAAAGGAGAATGGGGAATTATTGCCTAATAGATACAGAGTTTCTGTTTGGGATGATGAAAAAGCTCTGGAAATAGATAGTGGTGATGGTTAGACAACATTTGGAATATACATAATATCACTAAATTGTACACTTAAAAGTGGTTAAAATGGTAAATTTTAGGTTATGTATTTTACCAGAATTTTTTTAAATTAAAGCATTTAAGATTCAATATTATTCGTGAAACACAAAATTTAATTACACCTAAGCCTATTACAACAAAAATTTCAGATCAAGAAAAACTGATGCAGTACTACCTTCAAGATATATAGCCAACATTAATATCAAGCATGCAACTCCACTGGCCATACTAAAAAAGAAGCTTATAAATTAACCCAAAGAAACACATTCTTGTTTTTATAGAAAGAACTTGGCATTCAAGACAAGCTAAACTCAGAAATACTGCATGGAAATAAAAGCTAAGTTCATTGCAGGCTTGAAGTCTTTAGTTGTCTATTTTCACTTTGTTTCTATTTACACATGGACAACTCTCTCTTTAAACTTGGTTAAAAATGGGACTCCCAAGAAAAAATATGTGCATGTAAATTTTTAATAATCAAAACTATATAATTTCTTGGTAGTAGAAACTTTTTTTTTTTAAGATTTAATTTTACTTATTTTTGGCTGCGTTGGGTCTTTGTTGCTCCATGTGAGCTTTCTCTAGTTGTGGTGAGGGGGGGCTACTCTGCATTGCGGTGCGCAGGCTTCTCATTGTGGTGGCTTCTCTTATTGCAGAGCACAGGCTCTAGGTGTGCAGGCTTCAGTAGTTGTGGCACGCAGGCTCAGCAGTTGTGGCGCACGGACTTAGATGCTCCGCGGCATGTGGGATCTTCCCAGACCAGGGCTTGGACCCATGTCCCCTGCACTGGCAGGCGGATTCTTAACCACTGCACCACCAGGGAAGTCCAGTAGTAGAAACTTTAAGTGTGCAAACCTCAATTAACAGAAACTAGGAGAAAAGGTCTTACATGCTTTTGGCAAGCAGCACAAAAGCAATCACTTAACATGCTATTTTCTAATAAGGAATGCTACTATTTTCCAAAAACTAATAAAGAATTTGTTTCATAATAAAGTAAATCTTGAAATTCCATTTGATGTTCCTAATTCACAAAAGTAGAGCCTGTCATATATTTAGGGGTAGATATTAATCATAAAAATGTTTTAATATCATGTTGGATAGGATAAAAAGACCACCTTTTTGTGGACAAGCTGTAATTTTAGAAGAGGGATGAAAAACATCACAAACTAATGCAAAACAGAAAGACAAAAAGGACAAGTCAAGAAATGTAAAATACAAGCAAAAGATAACATTTAGTCCATAGAGGCAAGTTCACAGAAATGGGCAGAGGAAAAACAGTGAATACAGACATATGCAGCAACATTCCCCTGTGATTATTACCAGTCCTCTTCATCCACTTCTTGCCAGAAAGCCTTCTGTCTTGCCATGCTCACTACCATTGTTATCCTCAGTGAAAAAAAGAAACCAAATGTGGACTTTACTTATGCAAATTATTTACAGTCATTAGATGAAGAATTTACTGATTTTCCTTCCTGCCTCTGTTAAAGTATTTTTAAAAGAACAGTGATATTCTCAGAATATGATTACTTGCAAGTAACTATTTGGCTTCTATCTGAGAAGATAAAGCTATTCTAAAACTCTAAAGCTGTAATTCAACTGGGTTTTGATGTATCAAGAATGTTGTGCCAAATAGGATACAGACCCTTAAACTAAAATGAAATGAAGAATCCCAGAGCTTTTGTGATCTCCAGGCATTCTCTGACACTAATCATTGCCTCTCGATAAACTGAAAATGAATATACTGAATTAATAAAACAATTTCCATGGAGGCTATCAAATGAAAACAATATAATTTCAGTTTAAAATAACTGCAGTACAAAGAAAATTCCATTAAGCAAGTTAGAATTTTTGAGTGTTTTCTGTGTTATGTTTAGATTCTAGTAGCAAATTTCTGTAGGTTATCTTCTTAGATGCACTGATAAAAGATATTTGCTAGTTCTACTCTAATAACATTGAACCACGAAAAACATAAATACACTATATATGTAAATATATATGTACACAGTAAACAGTGTTTACTTTGACCTGAAATAAGAGATATAACTTTAAATGCATCGATCAAGCGGACCTCTCTTGAGTTACTCCACTGATCCATGGCAACATTACTACTCTCTGACTTATTATCTTTCTCAACTTTTTTCTATACAATTCAGATCTGTGGAGATGGTGGAGGTACAGAAGCCTGAAAGAGGTCAGGTCTGGTGTCAAGATCATTGAAAAGAGGCCAGAGAGCTTGAGAGGCCAGTTGGCCAAAGTCTACTAAGCTAGTCCAAACTTTCCTCTTTACAAAGATAATTCACAATAACTGAAAACCTATAAATCTAGATCATTTGGCCCAGTAGCTTTAAAAGCTATACTGAAGCTATATGATAGGTATATATAAGTGTTCATTATATGGATGTTTAAAATCTTCTGTAATAAAAAGTTAAAAGTAAAATAAATATATTGGCATATTCTATGTATGAAATACCAGATTATTATTATTATGGTTCGGGCTTTAAAATGTAAAATTGTGAGTCAGTGAGAAACAGGGCACAGAGAATTATCTCTGTTTCTCTGGTATAGATTACTACCTCATTCCTTCACTGTGAAATACACCAAATTCATTATGTTTTCTAACTAAAACTCAAAAATGCCAGGGCAATAGAAGAAATCAATTATAAATTTGACTATATAAAATTTGTTTTTAATCTTTGAATGGCAAAAAAACACCATAAGCAAAGTCGAAAGACAAATGAAAACACCGGGAGATATATTTCCAAACATACATTACAGGTAAAGAACTAATATCCCTAATATACGAAGACCTTAATAACTGAAGGAAAAAAAGACCAAAAATCTTAGCAAAAGATGGAAAAAGACATGTATAAATGTCCCCATATATCTATATATGGCTCTTACAGATCTGAAAGATATAAACTCAACTCACAGGAAAAATACACATTAAAACTATACTGAGATACTATTTCTTTGCACTTCAGATTGGCAAAACTCAAAGGCTTGACAATATACTCTCTTGGTAAGGCTGTGGAAAAATAGGCAGTCTCATATACATTGCTGGTGGGAATGCAAAACAGTACAACAGCAGTGAAAGGGAATTTGGTGACATCTAGTAAAACTACATACATATCCATTTTACCCTTTGACCCAATAAACCCGCTCCTATATTAATCCTGAAGATACACCTCCAACAACAGAAAAAGACATATGCACAAGGTTATTCACTGCAGCACTCTAAAGTTGCAAAATATTACCTGGATAGCCAAACACAGAAGACAGGATGAATAAACTGGCAAACATACACAGAAGAATGATGGCAATCTCTATGAATTGATATGGAGTGATTTCCAGGGTATATTTTTCAGTGAAAATCACTACGTGCCCAAGTACTTATATAGACAGTATGCTACCTTTTGTGTTAGAAAAAAGTGAAATAAGAAAACATAGAGCTTCCCTGGTGGTGCAGTGGTTAAGAATCTGCCTGCCAATGCAGGGGACACGGGTTCGAGCCCTGGTCCGGGAAGATCCCACATGCTGTGGAGCAACAAAGCCCGTGTGCCACAACTACTGAGCCTGCATGCCTAGAGCCCGTGCTCCACAACGAAGAGTAGCCCCCGCTCGCCGCAACTAGAGAAAGCCCGCGTGCAGCAACAAAGTCCCAATGCAGCCAAAAATAAATAAGTAAAATAAATTTATTAAAAAAAAAACCATATCTGCTCATCATTACCAAAAGAAAAATCAGAAGGATAAACAAGAAACCAATGAATGTTTTACCTACAAAAATGGAGTGTTGCTTTTGTTTTGTTTTTGTAGTGGTATAGATGAAACAATTCTGAAATTATTTTAGGTGATACTCATTTAGAGCAAATGCGTAAGAATGTTGGTACTGTTAGGAGCCCATGTTCTCACTACAGAACAAGGGAGAATTGGAGAAATCAGTGTGAATTCATATTCTAAAATATACATCCAGGTTCAAACATACATCCATGAGCATATGCATGCAAATGTGTATATACATACGTACGTGTGTACATATAAAGACATATTTTCTAGCTCTGTCCCCTCACAGGGCTCAGAAGTAAATACATCAAGTAGCAATGTACATACTGTGTGTCCAGATCTTGGTTCCTACTGTCATTCCCCATTCCCCACTCAAAGGGGCCAGGGCTTCTAGGAGAAATGACTGACTCTAGGCTAGGCAGAGAAGATAAACAATGAGTTGTCTTATAAATGATGAAAATAATGAAGTGATTAAGAAAAAGTGATGGGGACATGAAAAACGAAAGGAGGCAGCATGAAAAGAAGAGGGTCCCACTGGTGAGATCTGAGAAAATTTGAAGGCCAAAATATTTAAGGACAGTAATGAATTATTAATCATCAGGGAAAAAATAGGAATCCATGAGTTTAATAACTAATAATATATATAGAAAAATAAAAGGGCTCTTATTACAGTAGGATGCTGAGTAATGACTGGTAAAAGTAGGAGTTCTGGAGTTAGAAAAAACCATCATTTTAGAACCATGGTTCAAGCAAGCTATCATCAATGGATCCTACATATAGTGGATGACATTTTGATGAAGAGTGGGTTTAATTGTCTTAAAGTATCTCCTCACGGATTGCTTATTAGTTGTAAGGGAGGAGAGTAACACAGTGGAGAAATCAAACAATGAAACAGGTGGTTAAATTTTATATCACAAATAAACAGCAGATGGACATTGAAAGAATACACATATATGCATATGTATTTATAAATATATACACAGAAACATTCATTTACAAAGTGAATAATAAAGCATTTGAGGACAAATGGTTAGCAATAGGTGAATCTGGAGTGAGGGTACATCGATGTTCTTTATATTATTTTTGTAACTTTTCTGTAAGTTTGAAATTATTTCCCCCTAAAATCATTATGTTCAAAATATAACATATTATTTTTCTCCCTAAATTCTATTTTTTTAAATTAAACTTTATTTATTTATTTTTGGCTGAGTTGGGTCTTTGTTGCTGGGCGCCGTCTTTCTCTAGTTGCCGCGAGCGGGGGCTACTCTTGTTGCGGTGCACGGGCTTCTCATTGTGGTGGCTTCTCTTGTTGCAGAGCACAGGCTCTAGGCGCATGGGTTTCAGCAGTTGTGGCACGTGGGCTCTAGAGCACAGGCTCAGTAGTTGTGGCGCACGGGCTTAGCTGCTCGGCGTTACGTGGGATCTTCCCAGACCAGGGATCGAACCTGTGTCCCCTGAATTGGCAGGCCAATTCTCAACCACTGCGCCACCAGGGAAGTCCACTAAATTCTATTTTTTCTTCTATAATTTCTACATAGTGGAACAGGACCACTGTCAACCAGTCATCCAGCTAGAAACTTGGCAGTTAACCTAGATTACCCAAGGGTTTCAATTCATTTCCTTCCTTTCTTTCAACTCCCAAACCCAAAGGGACATATCCTAAGGGACTATCTTGTATATCTGTCCTGTTTTCTCCAATCATACCAAACTGGTTCAGGTCCTAATCATTTAGCATTTCTCCTCTGATTTACTGTTACAATCTACTAATGATCACCCTTTCTCCAGCCTTGGCTCTAAATCTCTCTAACCACCGCTACAGAGTGCCCTTTCCCACATGAAACCTGATCATGTCAGTCTCTATATTTCTCAACTGGTACTGAACATCGGCAGGAAAGAATGCACTGGGTCAACTTAAAAATCCCAGTATTGATAAAATACACTGCTTTGGATCTGGAGATCCAAATAAGCAAAAATGATTGCCCAGAGCCTTAAGAGCTAGTCTAACATAATTGTAAACTTAGTCATGAAACAACTGCAAGAGCCATCTTGGACCCAATCCTAAAGCAATTGCTATTGAGCAATATATTCAGTGCCCGTTTTACACAAATAACATGAGATGGGACCTCTGGAAAAAGAGGTCATTAAAAGGAAAGAATGGAAAGAAAAGGTAGGGAATAGAAGGGAGGAAGGGTCAAGTATTGAAAAGTGAGCAGGGAAAAATAGAGAAGGTAACAGAAAGAAAGGGAAAAGAAAAAAAAATCTATTCTCTAGGATTTCAGGATAAAACATAGATCTGTCTCATGGTAAGATGTCAACCTTTTGAGAATTAACTAGCCCTCTTAATTGTTACTAATGGAACAATTTCTTTATGAAATTCTACGTTCTTTATGAACAGTTGACATTTTATCAGAAGTTACTTGAGAGCAGTATTATTCATAATCAAAGTATATTCTACAAGCACTGAAAAGTATAAGCAGTTCAAGGAATCAATATAGACCCATATACTATATAAAACTATATACATATATAATATATATGCATATATTATATACAAAAGCTATGAAATATATATTTGTATCTCAATTCTAGGATCCCACTTTTATACCCATATTGTAGATTTTAGATATCAGTAATAGATTCAAATAATTTTCATGTGGCACTTTAAGCCTCACAATAAAGATAAATAAAACATTTTATTTTATAAATATAAAATTTCTTTATATTTTGTACTAAGAATATAAAAAAAAGATAGCAAATATATATTAAAGAGTTCATTAAACAATTTAGTTCCTCAGGGCAAAAATCTTACTTCTTATAGCTTTTTTCCAGTTTATAGAAATTATCATCCTCTTTTCCTAGAACTGGAACGTTTTTATGAAACTGTACTTTTAGGCAGTGAAAACAAAATCAAAAGGAAGAAAACTAAATATAAGTACTGAAGATTAAATAAGTCTTGGCATGGTCTGCTCTCCCCACAAAAATTTTGTTTTCATCACCATATTTACTCTTTCAGTAACAAGTAACATTTGTCCTTCAAACTTTAATTTAAAAATCTTGGGACTTCCCTGGAGATCCAGTGGTTGAGAATCCGCGCTTCCGGACTTCCTTGGTGGCGCAGTGGTTGCGCGTCCGCCTGCCGATGCAGGGGACACGGGTTCGTGTCCCGGACCGGGAAGATCCCACATGCCGCGGAGCGGCTGGGCCCGTGAGCCATGGCCGCTGAGCCTGCACGTCCGGAGCCTGTGCTCCGCAACGGGAGAGGCCACAACAGAGAGGACCGCGTACTGGAAAAAAAAAAAAAAAAAAAAAAAAGAATCCGAGCTTTCGATGCAGAGGGTGTGGGTTCGATCCCTGGTTGGGGAACTATGATCCCACAGGCCGTGCGGTGCGGTGAAAAAAATAATAATAAAAAAATTTTTTAATAAAAATCTTAACTGTTTGTGCATGCGTATGGAGGGGGTGGGATGGTGGGGGGAGAGAGAGACAGACAGAGAAGTAATACCAAAGGTCAATTCAGTTGACAGATGGTCTCTTTTGCTTGGATTTCTATAGGTCTAAGCATGTAAATATACTGTCCAATAGTACAGTAAAAACTTTTATATGCCACAAAGTTGTTTAATTTACTCTCCATACATATTGCTTAAAGAATTAAATGACAGTTGGGGCTTCCCTGGTGGCGCAGTGGTTGAGAGTCCACCTGCCAATGCTGGGGACACAGGTTCGTGCCCTGGTCCAGGAAGATCCCACATGCCGCGGAGCGGCTGGGCCCGTGAGCCATGGCCGCTGAGCCTGCGCATCCAGAGCCTGTGCTCTGCAACGGGAGAGGCCACAACAGTGAGAGGCCCGCGTACCGCAAAAAAAAAAAAAAAAAAGCTTTCCTTCAACCAACTCTGGCCGAAAAAGGAAGCCCTTTTTCCAGAACGCCCACTTAGATACAGCAAAGCACAGGATAATCTACTGATGTCAGAGGAAGGTAAAAAATCTTTAAAAGATTTTTTTTAATTATAAAAGATTTAAAAAATAAAACAAATAGTAACTGCTCTCATAAAGTATGAATTCTGATTGGTTCAGAGGTAACTACAAAAATTCACTCATCTGGGGTTTTTTGGACTAGGCAATGATACAGTTAAGAAAGAGCTAGGGATACCATAAGGAGAAAAACAGCTTCCTACAAAACATGTGGTTAAGACCAAATATAAAAGAACCAACTGAAAGGTCAAAAAGTATGTGGAAGGAAACAAGGAAAGGAAGGGAAGGAAGATGGAAGGAAGAGAGAACAGACTATGACAAATAATTTCAGCTATCTAGAAGAGGAAAGAACCAAAATATCCTAATCTGTATTTAAAGACCCAAAATGATTATGTAAAAAATTAAAAAGCAAACAATTAAATCAACTTAAATTAAAAGGACCTGTACTTCCTTCCCTATACATTTTGAAATCAAATAATTCTTTAACTCACCTTCTGCTTCAGCATATAGACATATTCACGACAATCCTTCATTCAGTCAAGAGATACTGAATCTTTACTTTCAAAATATGATTCTGGGTTAGGCTTTTTAAAGCTCCTCCCCGACTACACACAAAGAAGATAATAAAACAGCTTTAGAGCTTATATTTCAGAATTCCCCTCCCCCATTCCCTTTCCTTCTATATCATGTATGTTGTATAACACTTTCCATTTACAAGCTCTTAGGAGAGCAGCGGTCTTCTTTGTTTTCATTTATATAAAGCACACACACAACAAAAATGTCCTCAGGCGAAGATAGAGCTGATGTTTGACCAAATTAGGAGCAAATGTACCTGAGCCAGAAACTTCCTCCTAAATTCCCTATTTCCCCCAACTTAGGCATAGATCCTATTTCTAAACGGAGGAGTTTAGCTTTCTTAGGATGCTACGAAGCAGCCACAGTCATCTCACAACCAGATTAATATACTTAAAGATACCTTTTAGTAGAGGTCTTCATAAAACTGAGGTGCAAGGGACATTCCTACCACTGGGAACACAAGACCCAAAGGATATATCCTTTGTAAGACTAGGAAAAAAACAGGCACACCTTCTCCCACTCTTTTTCCCCAGGTCAAAACAAAACAAAACAAAACAAAAACCAGAACAGAGTGGCTAACAGTTAAAGTTTAAAAAGAAAATGAAAATGAAAAGCTGACATCCTAGTGTTTCCAATTTTTTTAAAAAACTGTTGTTAGTGACTACAAAATCTCTCCTCAGACCTACAGCAAAAACAGCACACTTACCTGCTCCATTCCCTTTTTCTCCCCCCTTTTAAGTCAATAATTTTGGTGATGGCTCTAAACTCATAACCTTTTATGTAAACTCTATTCTACTTTTCAAAAATAAAGTCTATATGCTAATAAAATATGTAATCAATCAACTGAATACTAAGGGATATATATTATCATTAACATGACATCATTTTGCTTATATTCTATCCTTCAAAAACATAAGTAAAAATGACTTAAGGCCGATGCTTGTAACAAGAAATGGCAGCTAACATGAATTTAGCTTTTACTTACTATGTGCCAGACACAATATTAAGCACTTTACAAGCATTATCTCATTTAACTCTTATGAACGTCCATTAAATACTATCAATAAACCCATCTAACAGATGAGGACATAAGAAATTAAGAAATTTATACTAGGGCAAACAGCTGTACGCAATGACACCAAGATTTAAACCAGGAAGTATGACTAAGTTTGGAAACTGAACCTTAATACATATTACACACTGCAGTTATCCCCTCTTATATCTACTTTTAATATTTTATACAGTTTTTTAACATATTGTCAATAAAGACTGATGCATAATTTGACCTCAAAACAAGAGCCAAATAAGTGATATTCAGGATCAAAATCAACTCAATGATATAGTCATAGAAACGGTAAGCTCTAGACAATAAACCAAAAGTCTAAGGGAAAAAAAAGAAAAAAGTTTCACAACATGGGTTAAAGTATGATTAAAATGATTCATATTTTTAAGTCGCAAACTTTAAGTATTATTTCTTAAAATAAAGAAAAATTGAATTAAATTTTTAAATCTCAATTCTCCAATTTGTAGTGCTACTTTACTTTTCAACTTATTTTTTCTGATTATAAAAACCTTTTAAATCTGGTAATTTAAGCTTCACATTAAGTACATCTGCACTTTTTATACTGCACTGAGTTCCCTTCTTTGAACTTTTTAAACTCTCTTAATATATGTTTCTAGAAAGAATACATTCTACAGACTTTCATTTGTGGGTAATAGTTTTCTAAATGACAAAAAATGCTATACTATTTTTCTCATATATAGTCTAAAGCCCAAAATCTAGTCATAAATCTATTCCCAGAAGTTTTCAAACAAGGGAGTAAATTATAAACAAAACTCTTAGCTCAATATCCTCGTAATGCAAAATACTAAGAGTTTAAGTTTAAAACTTCCTCTTTGCCATATCAATGCAACATTGCTTTTTTTCTACGAAAAACCATTACCATTTGTTCAACTATAAGAATGAATTCCCCAGTCCACTCTATGTGTGTCAAAAGGAAGTTTTAAATCAAAAATTTTGTATGGTTTCTATTAAACTACATTCCCCTAACAAGTATAAAGGGATATCACATAGAAATTCTATTGAATTCATACTCATTTAATTTCTGTACAGTATGAGGGAACTTTGAGTTCCAAACCTACTGAGATTTAAAAATAAGTCTCATCATTTCTAATAATAACTAAACTAAAATGTATGATATATATTTATAGTAATTCACAAATAATTATAATTTTAAAACTCCTTATAAAATTCAGTCATGTAATCAGATGCTTTAGAAGTACATGCTCAATCTACCCTAAAGGAGTTAAGACAATCTTTTCTCAATGAATTTGAGATTTTCTTAGACTAAATTTACTAAAACACTGTTATTCCATGTGCTAAACACACACACACACACACACACACACACACACACACACACCCCCATTAGATTAACTTATATAGATAATGCCAACTAGGTCAAATCTTGCTTCCAGAAACACAACTATACCGCCTTCCAAAACAAAGATTACAAAAATGAATCCATAACACTTTCCAATTATCTTTCCATCAATACAAATATTGAGAACTACTAGCTGGTAAATGAAGTATACATGATTGTGCCACTATATTCTGTAAAAGTAACTGTAATTGGGCATTTCCCTTAGCCAATTTGGTATACTAAATATCTTCACAAATGTCTGATAATTTCTCACACTTTATAACTTAGTTGTAGAAAGTGACCACAGAAAAGCTGATAAAATTAAAGTACTCAATAACCTACGACCCTTGCTCTTAACTATTTTAGGGAAACGAGGGTAGGCCTTTGGATATTTTATGAGAAATACCAGGTTTTACTCAGCAAAGTGAAAATTCAGGTACCACTTGAAGAATTCTACATAGGATTAAAAAAATAACAAATTTGATGAAATGGAACAAAATTAACTCCTCTTTGCTTTAAAAAAAAAGGAAATGATAAGAGATTTTTCCTTTTTTTAAGGGTGAGGGGGTACTTTCTGATTACAAAGCTATATGGCACAAAAGTGATAAACTTCTGCTTAGAGTTTAAGACTAAAGCTTCCTGAATATTAAATAATTTATATATTTTTCCACTTAGCATATTTTCTTCTTTCTTCATTCTTATAGTCTACGTAGGGAGCTTCAAAATGGCTTCCAATAACCTCCCCTCCTGGGATACACATCCCTGTGTAAGTGTGTACTGGACCTCTCCTTAAGTGTGGACTGGACCTAATGACTCACTCCTAGTGAATGGAATAGGGAAAAAGTGATGGGTTGCCACTTCCAAGACTACACTACAAAAACCAAAGGCTCACACAGCAAGGACTAGTAGGTTGCTGGCAAACAGCCAACATGAGGAACTGGGGCCTTCGGCCCGACAACCAGTGAGGAACTAAGTACTGCCAACAAGCATGTGAGTGAACTGCAGGCAGATCCCCCTCTAGGATTTTCAGATGAGACCAGCCCTGGCGGACGTGTCAAAGGTAGCTTTGCAAGAGACCCTGAGCCAGAGGACCCAGCAAACGGCACCCAGATTCTTGACCACAAGAACTGTGAGATAATGTTTGTTGTTTTAAGTCACTAACTTTTGGGGTAATCTGTTATGTAGTGCTATGGCTTGAACTGTGTCCTGCTCAAAATTCGTATGTTGAAGTCCTAACCCCCAGCACCTCAGAATGTGACCTTATTTGGAGACATGACCTTTACAGGGGTAATCAAGTTAAACTGAGCTCATTAGGGTGGGCCCTAATCCAATATGACTGGTATCCTTATAAAAAGGAGAAATTTGAACAAAGAGACAGACACACATAAAGGGAAGACAATGCGAAGAGCTATGGAGAAAACGTGGCCATCTATAGGTCAAGGAAAGAGGCCTGGAACAGATCCTTCCCTCATAGATCTCAGAAGCAACCAATCCTGCTGACACTTTGATTTTAGACTTCTAGCCTCCAGACTGTGAGACAATAAATTTCTGCTGTTTAAGCCATTCAGTTTGTGGTAATTTGTTGTGACAACCTTAACAAATTAATACATGTAGCAAAAAGAACTAATACATACACTGAATTCAAAATGACTTTTATTGGCAATACCAAAATTAGCCTCAATGCAGGACTCAAGTAGATGGACAAAGCTTCTAAGTCTTTATTCTGAAAAAAGACATAAGGTTGTATCAGAAAATCTTAGACCACAGATTTTTTTTTTTAAGTTAGCTGGGACTCCTGCAATCATATAATGTAATTGACTCATTTCAAAAATTGACGCTGCTGCTGCTGATGCGCCAGGAATTGTTTTGAACACTTAACATATATTAATTCCTCACAAGAACCCTCTGGGGCACCACTATCATCAATTCCATTTTTAAGATGAAGAAACTGGTGTAGTAAACCGAGCTACACAGAGAATAAGTGATTTATCCAAAATCATAGTTAGTAGTTGAGGTGGGACTAAGCCTAATGATCCTTTCTTCTACCTTCAAATCTTTTCTCGAAAAAGGCAAATAGAAAGGCTTTTCTTTTACTTGCTGTATTCAATCTTTGTAACACTGCTACCTTAGAAGTATATATTTGACTATCTACCTGCCCTCCTCCTCTACCTACATAGTTACTCATTTTCTTCCACTCCCTGAAACCTAAAACACTACCTTTCAATTCCTAATACTTTTCTTGCATCTAGGTTAATCATTTTTATATACTAGAACACAAGATTTCACTTCCACACAGTTTGGAAAAACAGCTTTAGCTTAACATTTAGAAAAACACCTTTAGCTTAACAAATACACCTGGAAGGAGTAATACTATATTATTGGTCATCTGCATTTTACTAGGAGTAAGTCAGATCCTTTTCAGAGAACAGGTCTTGAAACAAAGATGGCAAGACAGCCACTGCAAACTTGTGCAGGGAATCAGAGTTTTTTTCTGGAATATTTGGGATTAGGTACTTAAGAGTAAGCCTTTCTCTGGGAGTCTGAATTAGAAGATATAAATCATGGGCAGTGGTGGCGACCACGCTTCCCATGACAAAGAATGGAAACATGGAGAAAGCCAAAGAGAGTGAGACATGCACAGGAGAGGCATGCCACTGAGAGCTTGAGAGAGACCTGACTACATTTGATTCCTGGGTTCTCCTTGCACAGCCCAGCTGCATTTCTGCCCTGGATCCTTTGGTGTGCCCAAAAGGCTGATAACTTCCCCTTTCTGCTTAAGCTAATTTGAACTGAGTCACATGCAATCAATAGAGAACTAACATGGTCAAAAAGATACCCTCTCTACAGCTCAAGAACATTATCGAATGACTAGTAATTCAAAAAAAAAAAGAGGAGAACAGAGCACTCCATGTAGTACCATGGCTACAAACAAAAGAACTGATTAACAGAAGCCAAGGTTTAAACAGCTATTTGGAAGACTTTCCAGACATTGGTGGAACAGGAAAAAGAAGTTGCAATTACAAAAGACTATACCCTCTATCTTCCATTTGGGATTTTTTAGTTCTTCTAGTTAAAAAAATCCCATCATCTATATACTTGCTAGGGGTGTGTAAATTATTACAACCACTTTAGAGATCAATTTGGAAATATCTAGAAAAGTTGGAAGTGCAGATTTCATACAACCCAGCAATCTTACTACTAGGTGGCTACTATGGACTGAACTGTGTTCCCCCAAAATTCATATGTTGAAGCCTTAACCCTCAACATGACTGTATCTGGAGATAGGGTCTTTAGTAGGCTATTAAGATTAAATGAGGTCATAGGAGTGGGGCCCTAAACTGATATGATAAGAAGAGGTAAAGGGAGATCTCCCTCTCTTTCTCCTTTTCTTTGCCTTGTGAGGACAAAGCTAGACGGTGACCATCTACAGGTCAGAAGAGAGCTTGCACCAGAATCCAACCACACTGACACCCTGATCTTGGACTTCCAGCCTCTAGAATTGTTGAGAAAATAAATTTCTGTTGTTTAAAAATAAATAAACTTTTCAGTAACAATAGAGCAAAGTAAAATACTAAAACTCAGGCAACTAAGTAGCCATAGTACTCTCAAGTGCCTCACAACATAGTTCATTATTCAAACTAGTCACTCAAAGTTACTATAATACAATAAAGAGTTCCAAAGCCTGTGCTTACAACTAGATTTTTCCAGGAAAAAAAGGAAAAACTTTAATAACATGATTTTATTCTATGTAGGTGTCTACAATAAAAGTATGATGCTTTAAAGCCAGAACTGAAACTGAAATATATTCCAATATATCTTTTTTTTTTTTTTTTTTTTGGTGCAAAAAACTAAAAGCCATCCAGGAAAGGAGGTTTGTCTAGTTTACCCAGTCATCAGTGGTAAAGAAGGATTAAAACCCAGCCTTTCTGAGTCACAGTTCAGTTACAATGCAACGAGGCAGCAAAGATTATCATGATTCTGTTTCTGGCTTCTTGTTCAACAGACAAAACAATCCTAAAACTGACCTGATTCTATGTTCTGGGCTGGCATGAACCTGCGTAGAAACAATAGGAGTGGCAGGCACTTTCTTCCTGAAGCAGACGTGGAGAAGTATTATACCTGTGATGAAAGAAAAAAAAAAGAAAGCCCAGTTTATTTTCAGAATGTTTTTTATGAGTTGTTCATTTCCTACTAATTCTCTCTTTACCTCCTTATTTCTTGCCAATGGCTTCATACTGGAACACAAGACAATACTTTATTTAAGATAGATAAAATCTGCTATTCAAACTTCAAAGGAGAATATAGAGTCATTCAAAACTGATCTCTACAGACCATCTGGTTCAGCTTTTTTATTTTACTGGTGAGGAAGCCGAGACCAGGAATAGTTATGCAAAGAATCAACGACAACACAGTTATTTAGTGGCAGAGCCAGGTTCAGAACCTAATTCTTCCCACTCTAGTCCAGTATTCATCTGTACATCATAGATCACAATGTCTCTTTTTGGAGAACCAAATATGAGCAAAAAAGAAAAAAAAATCATGTTATTTCTCTAGGAGTAGTTGAAGATAAATGTGGTATAGAGCTGAATCGATATGTTCTAAGTTAAAATAAAAAATAGGGCTCCCCTGGTGGCGCAGTGGCTGGGAGTCCACCTGCCGATGCAGGAGACGCGGGTTCGTGCCCCGGTCTGGGAGGATCCCGCATGCTGTGGAGCGGCTGGGCCCGTGGGCCATGGCCGCTGGGCCTGCGCGTCCGGAGCCTGTGCTCTGCAACGGGAGAGGCTGCAGCAGTGAGAGGCCGCATACCGGAAGAAAAAAAAAAAAAAAAACAGTGCTTCCTCACTCAATGGTTATAATCCAACCTCGAGTTATTTAGCATGTCTCATATAGGATATTTAACTATTTCTTTTATTTACCATTCAATATTCCAAAATGAAAACACCAGCACACGAATGATGAGATATAGGTTCTGGTCTTTCTTAACTTTGCTCTTAACAAGTTCTATGCCCTTAATCAATTACTTCTTTGGTTCCAAAGCTCCTTTATTCAAAAATGAGGAGCTTGGGGACTTCCCTGGTGGCACAGTGGTTAAGAATCCGCCTGCCGATGCAGGGGCCATGAGTTCGATCTCTAGTCCAGGAAGATCCCACATGCCATGGAGCAACTAAGCCTGTGTGCCACAACTACTGAGCCTGTGCTCTAGAGCCCACAAGCCACAACTACTGAAGCCCATGCACCTAGAGCCTGTGCTCCGCAGCAAGAGAAGCCACCTTAATGAGAAGCCCACGCACTGCAACCAAGAGTAGCCCCCACTTGCTGCAACTAGAGAAAGCCCGTGTGCAGCAATGAAGACCCAATGCAGCCAAAAATTAATAAATATTTTTTTTTTAAAAAATGAGGAGCTTGGATTAATCCCCATGGGCTTTCTAAGTCTAAAAAGTTATGCCTAAGAATAGATTCATCTTTTAACGACATTCTGCTTTTCTGATCAACTATTTGTTTTTGTGATATGTTTGTTAATCTCTGTAATCATGTTAGTACAATAGTTCAAACATCAATATTTGTTTTTGTCATGTTTGTTAATCTGATCAACTGATCAACTATTTGTTCTTGTCATATGTTTGTTAATCTCTGTGATATTAGTACAATAGTTCGAACATCAATAATATTGCCCTCAAATATACAGTTAGTTCTTATTCAAAAACCTAGTTTCGCAATAACCTAGTTTTGCTGTCTATCTCACTACTTATGAAAAAGTATTTTTAAAAATCTACCTCTGGTGGTCTTCCCTGGTGGCGCAGTGGTTAAGAGTCCGCCTGCCGATGCAGAGGACACGGGTTCGTGCCCCGGTCAGGTAAGATCCCACATGCCGCGGAGCGGCTGGGCCCATGAGCCATGGCCGCTGAGCCTGCACGTCCGGAACCTGTGCTCCGCAACGGTAGAGACCACAACAGTGAGAGGCCCGCGTACCGAAAAAAAAAAAAAAAAAAAAGACTAGCTGGTCATGGTTTGTGCCCCGGTCCGGGAAGATCCCACATGCCGTGGAGCGGCTGGGCCCGTGAGCCATGGCCACTGAGCCTGCGCGTCCGGAGCCTGTGCTCCGCAACGGGAGAGACCACAACAGTGAGAGGCCCGCATATCTCAAAAAAAAAAAAAAAATTAGTTACAAATGATTACTGTTTTGGCCTTTCTCACCTTCTGAGATGACCCACACTCTGTCTGTGGAGTGTGTTTCTCTCTAAATAAATCCACTTCTTAAAAAAAAAAAAAAATCTACCTCTGGGACTTCCCTGGTGGTGCAGTGGTTAAGAATCCGCCTCCCAAAGCAGGGGACACAGGTTCGAGCCCTGGTCCGGGAAGATCCCACATGCCACAGGGCAACTAAGGCTGTGCGCCACAGCTACTGAGCCTGCGCTCTAGAGCCCACAAGCCACAACAACTGAGTCCACGTGCCACAACTACTGAAGCCCGTGCACCTAGAGCCCGTGCTCTGCAACAAGAGAAGCCACTGCAATGAAAAGCCTGCGTGCTGCAACGAAGAGTAGTCTTAGCTCGCCACAACTAGAGAAAGCCCATGCACAGCAACGAAGATCAAATGCAGCCAAAACGATAAATAAATAAGTTTATTTAAAAAAGAAATCTACCTCTTAGGTGGTTTCTAAGAAAAATTCTGAACTATTTTCCCAAATCATTCATTCAGTTATTCAGCCAAGTTGTTATTGAGTGGCTTGTCAGATGGCAGACACATGCTTAATGAGATATAAGATTTTAAAACAAGATCCCTCTAGTGAAATTCTGAGTGATGTTTGGGATTCAACTGGCAGTGAGAAAGTAGGCAGAAATGATGACATGTCTCCTAAATCGTAACATGAGAATATACCTGCACTGTTTTTTTAATATATTAACTACCAACTTACGTAAAACATGTTGGTTGTCACCCAACACGAGAACCTAAATATAAGTTGCTCATGTTTTACTGATTTGCTCTTCCCTGTCCTATACGCCACCTCTCTCATCTTCAGTCCTCTGTAATTGCTATCCTATGTTTTGTGTTTATCATTCCTCTGATTTTTAGAAAGCATACCACATATGTACATATCCTTCAACAACACTTTCATTGTTTTTCATTCAATATTATGTTTTCAAGATGTATTCATGATACATATGCAACTAAATGTTGCATATAGTTGTAGTCCATTCATTTCAGGACAGAATAACTCTACATTGTGTAAATACACCATGACTGAATTATTCATTCTCTTTATGATAGCACCTTATTTTCTCCCCAGGTTTTGTTTCGTTTTGCTATTATGAACATTACTGTTATGAAAGTTCTCATACACATCTGTTCCACATGTGCCAACGTTTCTCTTAAGTACTTGCCTAGGAGTTGAGGAATATATGTGTTTTCAATTTTTTCGTGAGGTCGCCAATTTTTCTTTTTCCCAAAGTGTGTTTAGCAATGTATAATCTCATCAGCACCAGGTAGTTCATATTGATCTACATGCTCTCCAACATTTAGTAATGCCAACTTCTTAATTTGGGGGTGTAAAACCATCTAACTGTAGTCTTAATTTGCATTTTTCTGTTGATTAATGATACTGAGCATTTCTTCAGGTTTAGTGGCTAACTCATGTTTCCTCTTTTATGAAATGCCTCTTTATTTCTATTGGCCACTTCCTCCTTAGTTTTTTGCCCTTTACTTATTATTTCATAGAAATTATATATGTATTTTGGATGCTGATTATTTGGTTTTATCCATTTTGAATTACCAGGTACAGCCAAGTATTGAGATAAAGAAGCAGAAAGAGCAGAAAGCCAGACAGAACTGGAAACAGCAAGCTAGAATACCACTGCTTTTCTCAACCCATTTTTGTATTTTATTACAATCTACAGATGTCTTAAAGTACCAGAAATTTAAAATGGTGTATTACTGATCCTGTTTTGTAATCTTTTAATATAAATTTAGCCAAGGGCAAATGCTTTGATATGATTTCAGTGCATTCTAATTACAATATGCAATATAATATAATTTCAGGTATCCATTTTATACAAATCAAAATTTAAATCACATTTTAGACAGAGTTACATTTTGACTCTGACATTTTAAGTGTTTTTATTTCATGCTTTGGTTTGCTCCAATTTAGAATAAGTTAGCTTTATTGTCAAAACGTTGAGTATGAATGTATATGTACATAGGTATAAAAATTGAATTTCAAAACTAAATTATATAAACAAGAACAAGAGACCTGTATTCCAGGCTTGGCTAGACAATTAGCTGTACCTCCTTGGCCTAACTATGTCTTTAAGTTGGTTTTCTTATACCTAACATGAAAATTGTGCTGGTAAATTCTAAGGACCTTTGAATCATACACTTTGAAGATCAATGAGAAAAAAATTTTTTTCCAGATATCCCCAAAAGAGTTTTAGGAATCTCTTCCCGAGTGTTAAGTAAACTGGAGAGAGTAACAAAAAGCTAAATATCTGAAAAACAAAAGTTAACAAGCAGGGCTATAGCCCTCCTATGGCTTCTCAGGACTCTTGGCAGATCACCTGATGAACAGCATCACACAGAAAAAAAACATTGGAAGCCACATAAAATCCGAGATCACTCTACAATGCTGGCGTTGACTCCTATGTACGCAATCAGAAAAGAACTTATAGAACCACACTCACCCACTTACCTGAATCTGTACCCTTCTACTGTGCTTAAACTTTCTGAAACCACATCAAAGTCTAACTCTTTCACTTTAATACTAGATGTTATGTCCCTACTATTCAAGGAAGTTGCTCTAGTAAGTCCCACTTCTCTTTCCTTTGTCATCAATTTCTTAATTTTGCCCTCCCAATAAAAGCAGAACCACTGGTGTGTGTGTGTGTGTGTGTGTGTGTGTATTTCCAATCATTAGAAAATAAACAACATCAGCAGCAAAGCTTTTGACCCCACACACCCCTCTAGATTATGGCCAATTTCTTTGATTCCCTCTTCAGTGAGAAGTCAGAAAAGAGTTGTCCTTACGGTCTTCAAGTATTCTTCAGTTCGAACTGAACATACTCCAATTAGACTTTTGATCCCGAACACAGCACTGAAACTCCAAAGTCACCAGTTACTTACATATATATTGTAAAATCCAAAAGCCACTCAGATCTCATCTTTCTTGCCCTATCTGCAGCAATCGGCATGACTCATCAAGCCCTGATACACTTTCTTTACCTGGCTTCCAGAACAAAGACTCTCCTAGTTTCTCCTGGTTTCATCCTATCTCACTGGCCACTCCTCAGCTTCCTTTGCTTATTTCTCCTTTTCTCCATGATCGCTGAAGTTCAAGTTCCGACTCTTCTTTCTAACCCATCAGCAAATACTACTGGCTCTATATACAAAATATATCCAGAATCTGACTACTTCTCATCATCTACGTAGAAACTGTAGTAGTAACTATCATCTCTCACTAGGATTTTTTTCCATAGTTTAGTAACTGGCCTCCCAACTTCTACCCTTGCCCTATTTCAGCCCTTTTTCATCAAAGCAGCCACAGTGATCCTGATAATCTTACATAAATCATATAATGTAACATCTGTGCCCAAAATCTCCCAATGGCTTCTCATCTCATAAACGCCAAAATCTTTAAAACGGCAAAATAGAACCTACATAATTTAGCCCCCATTACCTCTGACCTCATTTCCTACTGACCTCCTTGCTATTCCTTATACAGGCTAGGCATACTTCTGCCTCAGAGCCTTTACACTTACTGTTCTCTCTGCCTCAAAGCTATTCTGAGATGATTATCTCCACCTGCCTCACTCCCTTGCTATCTTCAGATCTTTGCTCAAATGTCTGAGTTAACTCTTTCCTATTCGGTCTATTTTAAACTGTAACTATTCTGCTCCAAGCATCCCTAACACACTTCCCTGATTTATTTATCTCCAATGTTACTAATATTCGTTTATTTCACTTCTACTCCTGTTTGTGTATTTCCTCCCCCAAACACATAAAATCCACAAGGGCAAGAGCTTTGTTTTGTTTCCTGCTACATCTTCAATGCTTAGGAAGGGGTCCAGCACATAGTAGGCATTCAATAAACATTTTTTGAATGAAGAAATGAATAGTTACACTCTTAGGGCTAAATATGACAATCTTTCTGAGTTTACAAAAGAAAATAAATAATCAGGAGACAATAGCTAGATTCTTGATGTAAAAGAATCATTCTAATATTTCTTCAATAGTTAAGTGATAACAACAATAACTCAAAGACTTCAGTAGATGTTGTAGCCAATACTTCCATAAACTTTAAGTAACCACTATAATAAATGGTTCCCCGCCCCCCAACCCCCGCCAGATTAGGTTTTAGTCTCTGGCTGTCCACAGGGTGACATTTATTTCCCATCTGTTATCATATTCAACAATGGTTAGTTTGCAGAGCCGCAACACACATAGGAAAATATTATTAAAATGTTCATTCCAAACTTGTTCCAGATAAATAACTGAGCTCTTTATAAATAAAGAAAGTCTAAAAATAAAGGACAGATATTTTTAAGTGTTTCAACTATTTTGTTTGGAAATAGTTTCAAACTTACAGAAAAGTTGCAAATATAAGAATACAAGAATCACCCTTATACTCAAAGTCACCAATTGTTAACGTTACCTTCTTTATTTTGTCATTTGTGCTCATAAACTTTCTTTCCCTTCACACAGACACACTTGAGCTGTCTTTTTTTTCCCTAAAGCAACTGAGGATAAATTATGTATATCATGGTTCTTTGAGCCTTTGCTTCAATGTGTATTTCCTTAGAGATATTCTCTTTCATAACCACAGTACAGTTATTGTCAGTAATTTGAACATTGCTACAATATTTGTATTTAAGATCAGTACTCCAACTGAAATTTCAATTAATCCAATGATAATCATTTTATAGTATTTTTCTCCCCACCCAGTATAGGATCCAGTCCAGGGTCAGGTATTGCAGTTCATTCAATACCTAGGCTTATCTTTCTTAAGCCTCCCATAATTTGAAACACTTCCACAGCCTTTATCTTTTATGACATTGTTTTCTGTTTTGTTTTGTTTTAAGAGTACAGCCTCCTCCCCTTTTTATTAAGTAGAATGTTCCTCATGTGGGGTTTGTCTATTGTTTCCTCCAGATTCAGGTTATGTAGTCTTGGCCAGAATACTACACAGATGACGATATATCCCCTCAGGGCATCATATCTAGATTCACGTAGTACCCATGTTGTTGTTGGATTTCACCAATGCATAATCCCTATTTTATACCTTGCAAATAATACACAGGTGGTGGGGAGACACTTTAACTCTATGGAAATACCCTGCTCCTCATCAATATTTCCCCCCTAGATTCTGTTATGATTCTTGCCCTGCCTAATAAGAGCTGCAAAATGATGATTTTTCCAACTCTAGAATTCAGAATTCTACTGTAAGCATGAGAGCTCTCTTCTTTATTTGTCCATTTATTTACTAGTTTATTATCTTATGGGTAATGGATTCCTATTTTTAATGGTTCATAGTTCATTACTAATCTGATGACTAGACCAGTAGGACCTCCAACAGGCTTGTGACATGCTCCCATATTTTTCAAAAACATTTTATTTTCTAGCATTAAAAAAAAGGTACAGATTCACCTGGTATATACCCTTGCAATCAGCCATTCCTCTGAGGAACTCCAGTTCCTTTGTGTTGGGAATACTATTAGAGATCGAGATTGGGGGGTTGGTGTGCCCACTGCTCTTTGCCTTTTACTTGGACAGAACTACTAGGAAATACATGCATGCATATACACATATGCATGTAAATATATATGTGTGTTCATACATACATATGCATGTGCATATGCGCATACATACTGGTTTCAAAAATAATAAATTTAAGCTGATACCTTCAATTCCAATCCATCCCCACAGGATTCATTTTTCCCTTCTCCCAATGCATATTTGTATGTCCCTCCTTCCTCAGGTCCTAGCTTCAACAACCTGAAAACATTTACTCAATCCATAATACACCTAAAAATGACCCAGAGTTGCTTTGTCCATATCACTACAAAAAATAAACTCTAGAGGAAACAGTTCAGGATTTGTTTGCAATCCCTCTCTCTTACCGCTACCCAGGATGAGGGTAAACAGTCAAATATTATGTTAAAAAATTACTTAGAGTCACTCTTTCTTCCCCTTCAATGTAAGTATAGTACTAATTTATGGTACAATCAGGTTCATTTGTTCTGGTGGTTTAGGACTTTCCCCATTCCCATCTTTATTTTCAATATGGAAGATAATATGCTTTGAAAACTCAAAACTATATAAAAAGGTATATAGCCTTAAGAAGTGTCATTCTCTCCCATAAATCTTTGTTCCCTACTGCCCCTTCTTTTTGTAAAGTTAAGCAGATATGAGTGCATTTTACCACCCCCCCCCCCGCCATTTTTTCACGAAAGATAGCGAACTAATATGTGTGTTTACACTAACCAGCTCAATCGAGACTGGAGGAAGCTCTTCCCAAATTAATTTATAAGACTAGCAACACCTTAATACCAAAACCAGACAGAAACATTAAGAGAAAAGAAGACTAGAAATCCAATATCCTTTCTGAATACAGATGCAAAAAATTTTAACAGAATATTAGCAATATATAAAAGGGATATTATTACATCATGACCAACTGAAATTTACCCTGGAAATATAAGGCTGGTTCAACATTCAAAAATTAATCAATATAATTCACCATATCAACAGAATAAAGAAAAGCCCATACGATGATTTCAATAGATGCAAAAATAGCATTTGACAAAATTCAACATTCATTCATGATTTAAAAAACTCTTAGTAAACAAGGAATACAACGGAACTTAAGCTGATAAATGGCATCTTTAAAACAAATACAGGGACTTCCCTGGTGGCACACTGGTTAAGAATCTGCCTGCCAATACAGGGGACACAGTTTCGAGCCCTGGTCCGGGAAGATCCCACATGCCACAGCGTAACTAAGCCCGTGCGACACAACTACTGAGCCTGCACTCTAGGGCCTGCATGTCACAACTACTGAACCCGCACGCTCCAACTACTGAAGCCCACGCACCTAGAGCCTGTGCTCCACAACAAGAGAAGCCACTGCAATGAGGAGCCCATGTCCCGCCACAAAGAGTAGCCCCCACTCACCCCAACTAGAGAAAGCCACGTGCAGCAAAGACCCAACACAGCCAAAAATAAAAATAAATAAATAAATAAAACAAATACAGCTAACATCATACATAATGGCGAAGGACTGAATGTTTTCTGTCTTTAACATTATACTGGAAATACTAGCCAGTGCTATATGGTATGAAAAAGAAATAAAAGGTATACATTACTATGGAAGAAATAAGACTGTCGTTATTCCAGGCAACATGACTGTCTATATAGACAGAAAATCCCAAAGAATCTACAAAAAACAACAACAAAAAGCCTACTAGATATAATAAGGGAATTTAACAAGGTTGTAGTATACAAAGTCCAATATATAAAGATCAATCATGTTTCCACATATCAACAATGAAACACTTGGAAATTACATATTTATATTGGGTTGGCCAAAAAGTTTGTTTGGGTTTCTCCATTAAGATGTTATGGAAGAACCTGAATGAACTTTTTGGCCAATCCACTACATTGCCATTTATAATACCACCACCAAACCATGAAATTCTTAAGGATAAATCTAACAAACTATATGCAAGATTTGTATTTTGAAAACCATAAAACACTGATGAGATAAATCAAAGATGATGTGAGTAAATGAAGAGATATCCCATATTCACGGACTGGGAGACTCAACATAGTTAAATTATCACTCCTCTCCAAAATTTATCTACAGATTCAATGCAACCCCAATCAAAACTCAGGTAGATTTTTTTTTTTTTTTTTTTGGAAACCATCAGAATGATTCTAAAATTTACATAGAAAAGCCAGGAAACTAGAATAGCCAAAACAATTTCAAAACAAAACAAAACTGGAGTACTCATATTACATGATACCAAGATTTATTATTATAAAGCCACAGTAATCAAGACAGTGCAGTACTGGTGAAAGGACAGAAACCTAAATCAATGGAAAAGAATGATTTCAGAAACAGAGATAGACATACATGGTCAAATGACTTTTGACAAAGATGTCAAGCAACTGAATGGAGAACAGAAAAGCTTTTCACCAGTGCTAGAACAATTGGACATCCACGTACAAAAATCCAAAACAAAACAAAAAAAACTCAATCAACCCATACATCACATTACATCCAACCTTTAACTCAAAATGGATCACAGACCTAAATGTAAAACCTTAAACTTATCAAACTTCTAGAATAAAACGGTGCTAGGGCTTCCCTGGTGGCGCAGTGGTTGAGAGCCCGCCTGCTGATGCAGGGGACACGGGTTCGTGCCCCCGTCCAGGGGGATCCCACATGCCGCGGAGCGGCTGAGCCCGTGAGCCATGGCCACTGGGCCTGCACGTCCGGAGCCTGTGCTCCACAGGAGGAGAGGCCACAGCAGTGAGAGGCCCACATACCACAAAAAAAAAAAAAAAAAAACGGTGCTAAATCAGTGACTTTGGGTTAGGCAAAAAGTTCTATGGGATATAAAGCACAAACCGTAAAAGATAAAACTGAGAAACTGGATTTCAACAAAATTAACTTCTGCTGGGGCTTCCCTGGTGGCGCAGTGGTTGAGAGTCTGCCTGCTGATGCAGGGAACACGGGTTCGTGCCCCGGTCCAGGAAGATCCCACATGCCGCAGAGCGGCTGGGCCCATGAGCCATGGCTGCTGAGCCTGCACGTCCGGAGCCTGTGCTCCGCAACGGGAGAGGCCACAACAGTGAGAGGCCCGTGTACCGCAAAAAAAAAAATTAACTTCTGCTCTTCAAAAGACACTGTTTTAAAAATGAAGCCACTATTTTAAAAATGGGAGAAAGTATTTGTAAAACAAATACCAGCTTAAAAGACCGGTATTTCCAAAATATATAAAGAACTCTTATAACTCAATAATAATAAAATAAGCAGCCTAATTTTATTTATTTTTTGGCCGCATCTTGTGACTTGTGGGATCTTAGTTCCCCAACCATGGATTGAACCCACGCCCTCAGCAGTGAAAGTGCGGAGTCCTAACCACTGGACCACCAGGGAATTCCCAAGAAGCCTAATTTTCAAAAGAGCAAAAGATGTCAATACTTCTAAAATAAACCAGATGTAGATGGTAAACAAGCAGATGAAAGGATGTAAATATCCTTACTCATGAAAAGCAAATTAAAACCATTTTTAATAATGCTGCTATGAAAATCAGCTTTTTTGCAGACATATCCTTTCAGTTCTCTTGGATATATACCTAGGAATGGAATTTACAGCTCATAAGGAATAAGTTTAACTGTGTAAGAAGCTAACCAACTATTTGCTAAAGTGGCTATACCATTTTACCAGCAATGTATGAGAGGAAACTTCTAGTTGCTCCACATCCTCATCAATCTTAACACTGTGAGACTTGATTCTTGGACATGCTAGTGGGTGTATAGTAGTATCTTCATGTTTGTTTGTTGTTTTTAATATATCTTCATTGGAGTATAATTGCTTTACAATACTGCGTTAGTTTCTGTTGTACAACAAACTGAATCAGCCATATGCTTACATATATCCCCATATCCCCTCCCTCTTGAGCTTCCCTCCCACCCTCCCAATCCCACCCCTCTAGGTTGTCACAGATCACCAAGCTGATCTCCCTGTGCTATAATGCTGCTTCACACTAGCTATCTATTTTAAATTTGGTAGTGTATATATGTCGATGTTACTCTCACTTCAACCCAGCTTTCCCCTCCCCTCACCATGTCCTCAAGTCCATTCTCTACATCTACGTCTTATTCCTGCCCTGCCACTAGGCTCATCAGTACCATTTCTTTTTAGATTCCGTATATATGTGTTAGCATACAGTATTTGTTTTTCTCTTTATGACTTACTTCACTCTGTATGACAGTCTCTATGTCCATCCACCTCACTACAAATAACTCAATTTCGTTTCTTTTTATGGCGAGTAATATTCCGTTGTGTATACGTGCCACATCTTCTTTATCCATTCATCTGTCGATGGACATTTAGGTTGCTTCCATGTCCCGGCTATTGTAAATAGGGCTGCAATGAACACTGTGGTACATGACTCTTTTTGAATTATGTTTTGCTCAGGGTATATGCCCAGTAGTGGGATTGCTGGGTCATATGGTAGCCCTATTTTTAGTTTTTTAAGGAACCTCCATACTGTTCTCCATAGTGGTTGTATCAATTTACATTCCCACCAACAGTGCAGGATTCCCTTTTCACCACACCCTATCCAGCATTAATTGTTTCTAGATTTTTTGATAATGGCCATTCTGACCAGTGTGAGGTGATACCTCCTTGTAGTTTTGATTTGCATTTCTCTAATTAGTGATGTTGAGCAGCTTTTCATGTGCCACTTGGCCATCTGTATGTCTTCTTTGGTGAAATGTCTATTTAGGTCTTCTACCCATTTTTTGATTGGGTTGTTTTTTTGATATTGAGCTCCATGAGCTGTTTGTATATTTTGGACATTAATCCTTTGTCCGTTGTTTCATTTACAAATATTTTCTCCCATTCTGAGGGCTGTCTTTTCTTCTTGTTTATGGTTTCCTTTGCTGTGCAAAAGCTTTTACGTTTAATTAGGTCCCATTTGTTTATTTTTGTTTTTATTTTCATTACCCTAGGAAGTAGGTCAAAAAAGATCTTGCTGTGGTTTATGTCAAAGAGTGTTTTCCTCCAAGAGTTTTATACTGTATGGTCTTACATTTAGGTCTTTAATCCATTTTATTTTTGTGTATGGTGTTAGGGAGTGTTGTAGTTTCATTCTTTTACATGTAGCTGTCCAGTTTCCCAGCACCACTTATTGAAGAGGCTTTCTTTTCTCCATTGTACGTTCTTGCCTCCTTTGTTGTAAATTAGGTGACTATATGTGTGTGGGTTATCTCCGGGCTTTCTATCCTGTATCATTGATCTATATTTCTCTTTTTTATGCCAGTATCATACTGTCGTGATTACTGTAGCTTTGTAGTATAGTTTGAAGTCAGGGAGCCCGATTCCTCCAGCTCCGTTTTTCTTTCTCAAGATTGCTTTGGCTATTCGGGGTCTTTTGTGTGTCCATGTGAACTGTAAATTTTTTTGTTCTAATTCTGTGAAGAATGCCATTACTAGTTTGATAGGGATTGCACTGAATCTGTAGATTGCTTTGGGTAGTATAGTCATTTTCACAATACTGATTCTTCCAATCCAAGAACATGGTATACTTCTCCATCTGTTTATGTCATCCTTGATTCCTTTCATCAGTGTTTCATAGTTTTCTGAGTACAAGTCTTTTGCCTCCTTAGGCAGGTTTATTCCTAGGTATTTTATTCTTTTTGCTGCAATGGTAAATAGGATTGTTTCCTTAATTTCTCTTTCCGATTTTTCGTTGTTAGTGTATAGGAATGCCAGAGATTTCTGTACATTAATTTTGTACCCTGCAACCCTACCAAATTCACTGATTAGTTCTAGTAGTTTTCTGGTGGCATCCTTAGGATTTTCTATGTATATTATCATGACAATTGCAAACACTGACAGTTTTACTTCTTTTCCACTTTTTATTCCTTTTATTTCTTTTTTTTCTCTGATTGCCGTGGCTAGGTCTTCCAAAACTGTGTTGAATAAGAGTGGCAAGAATGGACGTTCTTGTCTTGTTCCTGATCTTAGCGGAAATGCTTTCAGTTTTTTACCACTGAGTATGATGTCTGCTGTGTGTTTGTCAAATATGGCCTTTATTATGTTGAGGTAGGTTCCCTCTATGCCCATTTTCTGGAGAGTTTTTATCATAAATGGGTGTTGAATTTTGTCAAAAGCTTTTTCTGCATCTATTGAGGTGATCATATAGTTTTTATTCCTTAATTTGTTAATATGGTGTATCACACTGATTGATTTGCATATATTGAAGAATCCTTGCAACCCTGGGATAAATCCCACTTGATCATGATGTATGATCCTTTTAATATGTTGTTGGATTCTGTTTGCTAGTATTTTGTTCAGGATTTTTGCATCTATGTTTATCAGTGATGCTGGTCTACAATTTTCTTTTTTTGTGATATCTTTTTCTGGTTTTGATATCAGGGTGATGGTGGCTTTGAGGATGAATTTGGGAGTGTTCCTCCCTCTGTAATTTTTTGGAAGAGTTTGAGAAGGATGGGTGTTAGCTCTTCTCTAGATGTTTGATAGAATTCACCTGTGAAGCCACCTGGTCCTGGACTTTTGTTTGTTGAAGGATTTTTATTTACAGTTTCAATTTCATTACTTGTGATATGTCTGTTTATATTTTCTAATTCTTCCTGGTTCAGTCTTAGAAAATTGTACCTTTCCAAGAATTTGCCCATTTCTTCGTGGTTGTCCGTTTTATTGGCATATAGTTGTTTGTAGTAGTTTCCTATAATCCTTTGTATTTCTGCAGTGTCAGTTGTGATTTCTCCTTTTTCATTTCTAATTTTATTGATTTGCATCCTCTCCCTTCTTTTCTTGATGAGGCTGGCTAAGGGTTTATCAATTTTGCTTACCTTCTCAAAGAACCAGCTTTTAGTTTTATTGATCTTTGCTATTGTTTTCTTTGTTTCTATTTCACTTATTTTTGTTCTGATCTTTATGATTTCCTTCCTTCTACTCACTTTGGGTTTTCTTTATTCTTTCTCTAGTTGCTTTAGGTGTAGGGTTAGAGTATTTATTTGAGATTTTTCTTGTTTCTTGAGGTGAAATTGAATTGCTATAAACTTCCCTCTTAGAACTGCTTTTGCTTCATCCCATAGGCTTTGGGTCCTCGTATTTTCGTTGTCATTTGTTTCTATGTATTTTTTTAATTTCTTCTTTGATTTCTTTAGTGATCTCTTGGTTATTTAGTAGTGCACTGATTAGCCTCCATGTGTTTGTGTTTTTTACTGTTTTTTTCCTGATATTGGCTTCCGATCTCATAGCGTTGTGGTCAGAAAAGATGCTTAATGTGATTTCAATTTTCTCAAATTTTCTGAGGCTTGATTTGTGACCCAAGATGTGATCTATCCTGGAGAATGTTCCATGTGCACTTGAGAAGAAAGTGTATTCTGCTACTTTCGGGTGGAATGTTCTATAAATATCCATTGAATCTATCTGATCTATCGTATCATTTTAAGTTTGTGTTTCCTTATTTGTTTTCTGTTTGGATGATCTGTTCATTGGTGTAAGTGAAGTGTTAAAGTCCTCTACTATTATTGCGTCACTGTTGATTTCTCCTTTCATGACTGTTAGCATCTGCCTTATTTATTTAGATGCTCCTATGTTGGGTGCATAAACATTTATAATTGTTATATCTTCTTCTTGGATTGATCCCTTGATTGTTACATAGTGTCCTTCCTTATCTCTTGTTACAGTCTTTATTTTAAAGTCTATTTTATCTGATATGAGTATTGCTACTACAGCTTTCTTTTTTTTTTTTTTTTTTTTGGCTGTACACAGGCCTCTCACCATTGTGGCCTCTCCCATTGCGGAGCACAAGCTCCGGACGTGCAGGCTCAGCGGCCATGGCTCACGGGCCCAGCCGCTCCGCGGCATGTGGGATCTTCCCAGACCTGGGCACGAACCTGTGTCCCCTGCATTGGCAGGCGGACTCTCAACCACTGCGCCACCAGGGAAGCCCCCAGCTTTCTTTTGATTTCCATTTGCATGGAATATCTTTTTCCATCCCCTCACTTTCAGTCTGTATGTGTCCCTAGGTCTGAAGTGGGTCTCTTGTAGACAGCATATATACGGGTCTTGTTTTTGCATCCATTCAGCCAGTCTGTGTCTTTTGGTTGGAGCATTTACTCCATTTATATTTAAGGTAATTATTGATATGTATGTTCCTATTACCATTTTCTTAATTGTTTTGGGTTTGTTTTTGTGGGTCTTTTTCTTCTCTTGTGTTTCCCGCCCAGAGAAGTTTCTTTAGCATTTATTGTAAAGCTGGTTTGGTGGTGCTGAATTCTCTTAGCTTTTACTTGTCTGAAAAGTTCGATTTCTCCATCAAATCTGAATGAGATCCTTGCTGGGTAGAGTAATCTTGGTTGTAGCTTTTTCTCTTTCATCACTTTAAGTATATCCTGCCACTCCCTTCTAGCCTGCAGAGTTTCCGCTGAAAAATCAGCTGATAACCTTATGGGAATTCCTTTGTATGTTATTTGTTGTTTTTCGCTTGCTACTTTTAGTATTTTTTCTTCGAATTTAATTTTTGTTAGTTTGATTAATATGTGTCTTGGTGTGTTTCTCCTAGGGTTTATCCTGTATGGGACTCTCTGTGCTTCCTGGACTTGGGTGACTATTTCCTTTCCCATGTTAGGGAAGTTTTCCATTTCCTTGATGATTAGTGATGTTGAGCATCCTTCTATGTACTTATATCTTTCTATGGGGTACGTATTGGCCATTCATATACCCACAGTGAAATGTCTGTTGAAATCCTTGGCCCATTTTTTGACACAGTTCTTTGTCTTATTATTAAATTATGAGAGTTCTTAAGATATTGCGGTTCAAATGCTTTGCTGGATATATGTTTTGCAAATATTTTTCCCAGTCTTTGGCTAACCTTTTCATTTTTTTAATGGTACAGAATGTTCATTTAGAAAAAATTCATTGAGCTGTACACCTACAGTTTCTTCATTTTTATTTATGTATATACTCAAAGGAATAGGTTTATTTAAAAAGAGAAAGAGGGAGCTAGATAATGGATGGTTCTTTGAAAGGTGACAAAATCATCAACTAGTAGTCTGAAGATGATACAAAATGGTCTGCAAATACTAAAACCTAGAAAATATATCCATATACTTTAAGATCCCTTCATAGCATAGGTCCGGGTCCTATCAGATGCCCAGGCATGAAAACTAAAATTAGCAAAGGAAAATAATGTGTTGAAGGTCTCTCTTCTGCAATTCCTTATTGCAATTTGACCTCTGAATTCTAGGCATTTCAGATTAGGATATATTATACTTTTTGTCAATTACAGTTTGTTTTGTTTTGTTTTTGTGGTACGTGCGCCTCTCACTGCTGTGGCCTCTCCCGTTGCAGAGCACAGGCTCCGGACGCGCAGGCTCAGCGGCCATGGCTCACGGGCCCAGCCGCTCCGCGGCATGTGGGATCCTCCCGGACCAGGGCACGAACCCGTGTCCCCTGCATCGGCAGGCAGACTCTCAACCACTGCGCCACCAGGGAAGCCCTCAATTACAGTTTTAAGTGGAAACTTTATGTTGATGAGAAAAGCAAAGAGATTCAACTTTAGTGTAATTACATAAAAAACTAATTCATGCAATGCCTTTCAAAAAGCATCTGATTGTCAAATACATATGCTAAAAAAAATTTAAAACATTACATATATACTTAAAATAGATAAGCAACAAAGATTTACTGTATAGCACAGGGAACTATATTCAATATCTTATAATAACAAATAATTGAAAATAACCTGAAATATGTATATATATATATATATATATATACACACAGGTGAGTCTCTTTGCTGTACACCTGAAACTAACACAATATTGTAAATCAACTGTACTTCAATTTAAACAAAAATTTCATATGCTTTTGTTGGCAGCACAGATAGCTTTATATGTAAGTACTATTTTTTAGTCCTTAATCATCCCAAAATTATCTCTCCTAACATTATAAGAAACAAAAATCATATGTTGGCATTTTTCATATTAATAAAAATACATGCTTAGTAGAATATGAAATGTCAAGTAGAACACATTTTTTGAAGCGAAACAATAATACTGCTCTCCACCACAACACCAACTCTTCTTTTTCCCTAACCCATGCCCCAAATATAGTTTTTAACAGTCTTTAGACATTTTCTCTGCTCAAATGAGTATATATAGGTACACACACACGCCATCACAAATACAGGATATATGACATTTTAAAATTCTATTAACCAAAATTTTTTAAATGAGGCTTTTATGACTGAGGAACTGTAAAACATGAAATCAAAAGGGGAAAAGATTTGAGTCAAGTAAGACAAAAATAGGTTAAAATTTAACACAGCCATTGGATGTGACTTGAAATCTTGCTTAAGTTTTAGGAACTTACAGAATATATTATTATTTCTGTTGTAGACACTTCTTAAGAGTAGCTAGAGTGCCTACAATCCTTCCCTTTTCTGTGCCATGATCAATGGCCTTAAAGAAAAAGATCAGAGATAAAACTAATAGGGAGATTTAGGGAATGGCTATTTGAATGAACCTCTCACAACAGAACCACAGTAAAAAGATTCCTCACCAGAACCCTGCCATTGCCAATCAATGCAAACAAATCAAAATATAAAGCCTGTTAATAATTGGGTGGACAAGATGACTGTCATCATAGATCAAATCATACTTCCTCTCTAGCCAGCCTAGTCCTTGCTCAGTGGTTTCATGAAAATAACCACAAGCAGCTGGCAGGAGAAGCAGTTATGCAAGGGATCAATTACATTGACTCACTAAGACTGACCTCACTGCCTCTACTATTGAGAAGCCAATTGCCTGAGTCCCCCACAGGCACTACCTCTTAGCAGGCATCAAGCCCCTTGGATTACAGAAATGGTGACAGCGATCCTTGCTGTAAGAGTCACCAATTCTGAATTTGCCTCTGCCAGCACCACTATGCAGGATTAACTGAATGCTTCTTATAAATCACATGGCGTCTGATCCAGGAATTCACTTCAAATGGCAAAGGGTAGATGCACATGCCCTGATTAATCTTACCAAATACTCTTATTCAGACACAGGTGTCCCCACAGTAGGAAGCAATGATTATAGAAGCTTGATGTAAGAATTACTGCCAGAGCTAAAAACTTCTGAATTTTGGGTGCTGTCCTGCAGGATACAAAATGGGCTCGGAACCATCTACCAAAATATGCTGTCTCCCATCTCCAGAATATACTGGATGTGGGAACCAAACAGTAATAGTGGAGTGGTGTCTTTTCTGCTCTCAAAGTTTTGCTTTTTATCTTATGAACTCTGGAATCTGCTGACCTAGAAGTTTTAGTACCAAAAAAAAAAAAAAAAAAATACTTCTACCAGGAGACAGAATAACTGTTTTACTCCACTGAAAGCTGAGCTTATCATGTTCAGTTTGATTTCTTCATGACAGTAGAAAAACAAGCAAAAATGAAGGCTACAGGATGGGTTAAGAATGACTGTCCATGACTATCAAGGGGAAGAGAGGTTGCTACTCTACCTTTGGGGGCTAGGAAGACCATGAGAAGAACTCAGGGGAATCCACTGGAGTAAGTTCTGGTAGTACTATGCAGTGTTAAGGTTAGTGGAAGCCTATCACACCACCATACAGTCAGAGCTACAAGGAGCTCAAACGCTTTCAGGAATGAAGGACTGGGTCAGGTTGTGAGAAAAAGAACCCTGATAAACCGAGATGCTAGCAGAAGGTATGAAATCTGAAGTGAAACAGGTCAGGGTGTGTGCACTAATACAATATTAAGGATTGTAGCCACGATTAGTTTCCATACTAGTCACTGGTAGATGGTAAGTACCCCCGTCTTTCCCTTTAAATACATTTTCTTTTTATTTCCTTTCTCCCAATCATGAAGATGGCAAGTTAGCAGGAATTAAATTTACGTTGTAAAATATCAAGATAGAATCACAGTGGAACCAGGGGCAGCATGGTATCATCCCGAATCAGTAGCCCTATGGTACTGCCTCTGAATATGGCACTTCAGCTTGCATTTAGATTTTCTCCCACTGGAAAAGTTGCCTCCATGGATGGCATATAGCAGGGTTATCTCAACATTTATACAAGTGGGGAGGGAAGTGAGTGGAAAAAAGAGAAGGGAAGGAAAAGGGGTAGTTAAACTACTAATGGGTGAGATCTTCTAAACGTCCCGTAGGAGGGCTGCCTGGCTTTCCATTTCTCTTTCTGTGGGGATGGTCCCCACCACACAGGGGCAGACTCCTGGGGTTATGACTGCACATCATAACCGTGGGTCCTCTGGCTCTAGGAGACAGATCCCTGAGCTGAAAAGGGCTAATCTAATAATTTCTTGTTGGAATATAAAAATTGAAAAGGCAAGGCAGAGAATAAATCTTTACAGTGAAGTCACATTAATGGCAGGGGTCTGGAAAGAAGGTATAAAAACTCCTGCTGATGAGCTCCCAAGAGCTGCTCTGGTTTCTTCTGTTCAAGCCCCACTCATTCCATTCATCAATTTCCAGTATGGGTTCCAAAAATGCCTTTTGGTCCCCCTTAAGCTGGTGAGTATCAGCTGACTGAAACCCCAAAATGCTACTGACTTCTTCTAGGAAGTAAAAAGGTATGCAAGGTTCTCATTTTAACGTCAAATTATCACAGTCATACATTTTCCTTGCTTCCTCTTAGCCCGCTCAAAAACTAAACTAACAGTGTACTTTTGCCTTCAGAATTGTGACATTAGAACTCTCATGCCTAACGTGCTTTTTCATATCCTCCTATTTTGCAAGAAAGCACATTTACCCCAAAGCTTCAGTCTGTTCATTTTAGCATCAGTTCCGTGTTAAGACATTACTCTGAAATGTCAGCAGTTCTCTGCATCTCGTGATCCCATACTAGTGCCAACAAAGCAAAGTGAATGATTACTGATTAACAATGGAAATGAATTCTGTCCTTAAAAGACAATAGTATATTAAAAAAATTTCAAGTCTAGTCTGTTTGTGCTCTCCATGTGCCTTGCTTCTCCGGTCACTTATAACCTAGATATAGACTTCTGACAAGGGATGCTTAAGCAGTTTCAGCCCTAATCTTCAATTCTGGATCAAGTCACTATTAACATTAATTCACCCAGCCTTTACATCCCAGATTAGATTACTAGGGTTCCTAGCTTGTTCTGATACCCACTGCGTTCTACTCTTACCCTCTCTGCTGTTCTAGCCCTGTTTATACCTCAGTTATTGTAATTAGGCCTCTGTTCTAACACTTCTGGAGATTCCTAGTCTGGTCCCTGCCTGGTGTCATCCTAGTACTGGGACGCCTACTTTCGATTATCAGTCCCAATCCCAAGGACTGGTATCAGGCCATTATCTAGAGTCCAGTACCCAGACAGAATTCTCTGGCAGCCAATCATATAAATATATGTATAAATTTATGAACTCACTCATTAATTTCTCTCTCTCTCTCTCAATTCTATGTGCTTCTTCACCTTGAATTCCCATTAGCAATAGATTGTGCAGATTGTTCTCTGCCTGTTCTATCCCTGACATGGGCTACCAAAGAGAACTTTTTCTCAAACACCTGTAGTTTAGGTGAGATTGGCTCTAACATGCAGCAAACTTTCAAATGTGGACTCATTCTAGTCTGTCCTGTATAACAGTAAGCTCGGCCCTACTCTAAAACTTGGCCATGCTCTGTCATATCACAAATACAATAAAACTCTATCAAATCTTGAGATATGGTAAAAGTATACAAACGTAACATAATTTAGAAACAAAACAAACAAATGAGAAATTTTTTCTAAATGGTATGAATTGGAAACTTTGTAGTACAGTGATATTAAAATAACATCATATGAATCCTGGACATTTACATGCCAAAATTTTTTTTTAAATCATCAGATTATAATTTCTAAAACTAGAGGAAAAAAAATCACATTTTATAACTATATTCTATTATAGCATACAGAAATGACCATTTCATTCCCAAGAGTTCAAGCAGAAATTTCTTGACACAAAACAAATAAGGTACATCAAAACAATAAAGTATGTACATCTAATCATATAAATTAGTATATCTTTTGATCAATGCTGAATTCTTCTTTATGAAACATGATTAAATTTCTAATTCCATCCATTGCCAAAAAATGGGATTCCCATTATTTTCTCCAAAGTCTAGCTTTGTTATTAATAGTATATCCTCATTAAAGGTGTTTCCCCTCCTGGCTTTCTCTACCTTGATTCCTAACTAAAGATCAAGTTACAAATGGGATCATTATGGACATAACAAAAAACTGCAAAATAGCCCAAGATTCAAGGAAAAAGGTGTGTGTATTTACCTCAGGCCTCTTACAAGCCAAGAGGGCTGCAGTAAGAACAAGTACAATGGATAATAAGGAACTCCAAATACTGTGGCTAGAAAGAAAAGCCAATAAAACCTCAAAGCAGATGTCGTTACCACATTATTTAATAATTATCTGTTCATAAACTAAACTGGTTTACTAGCTCTTTGAATGGAGAAATAGTATCTTATCATCTTATTATTTTCAGAACCCAAAGTAGACAGTTAATGTTCTCTTGTTGAATGAAAAAAAAACAAAAAAAATCAAGGATTCAGATGGCTAGTAAAACAGTGTCAAATGTACTCATCTTACAGTGTAATAAAGCCACTGTGGAATGACAACTGCCAGGCAGGACCTTACTCGAAGAAAACCAAGTATAATGTGAGTCCTAAGTCCCATTTCCCCAAAACACTCCGTACTAGTCGATAAACACAAGGCAAAATGTAGCTCACGTGATGGATTAATTTCATCTGCTTTTAACTATTCACCAGGTAATTATTTCCCTCTATTCTAACTTAATATTACTATAACACTTTCCTCAAACACTATGTTTAATATTTATCTTTTAAAAATTCACCTTACTACTTGTTTACATTGGTAGGACTTCTCTATTTCAGTCATCTGGCCAATTTATCTTCTAAATTGCTGTTCATAGACATTTTCTAGTGATTTGAAGTCCCAAGAGGAAAATAATAATGAAATTTAGTTTTAACTGTAACTCCAATAAGCTATAGCATTTTTTACTAGTCACTCTGCCATCTTTAAACTTTTTTTAAATAAAAACAGGACTTTCTTATTGATCTCTTAATGATAATTGATGACAAAATGCAAGTCTAACTCAAAACCTGTGCATAGTACTTAACTCTGCTACTTAGAAAAATGAGATAAAAAAAATTTAATACAAATCAGTGTCACCATTACGTTAATCATGTAAGAGCATTTCTAAACTTTAACAAAACACAAGAAAGCACATCCAGGTGTGATTACTATCTATAATGTATGCTTGCTTAATGTTAAATAACAGGACCAAATTAACAATTAGGTCCTGAAATGCAACCAGTCTTCTTCCATTAAAATAGCACTCACTGGCTTCCCTGGGGGCGCAGTGGTTGAGAGTCCGCCTGCCGATGCAGGAGACACGGGTTCGTGCCCCGGTCTGGGAAGATCCCACATGCCGCAGAGCGGCTGGGCCCGTGAGCCATGGCCGCTGAGCCTGCGCGTCCGGAGCCTGTGCTCCGCAACGGGAGAGGCCACAACAGTGAGAGGCCCACGTACCGCGAAAAAAAAAAAAAAAAATAGCACTCACTGAACAGAACTTCACTGGACTGGAATGATGCTTTGTTGGATGACATTAGGATATGCAAAGCAACTATTAAATTCTGCACTAAAGTGGGCGTCAACAAGCAGAGTAGCAAGAAGAAAGGTTAGAATATGGGGATCCTTTTAAAGATCTCTTAATGCCGGCAAACAGCAGTCAAAAAATGGCTCATTTCTGATGAATGCATTAGGCTGAGAAAAATCAGAGTTCATGAAAATCCATAAAGAGAAAACAGAATAAGCTTTCTAAGAAAGACACAATACCCCTAGCTACGAATAGACATCACTAGTATTATCATCTCAGAAAGGCTATTCAGCACATTTTCCCCCTGCCCTCTCCCAACTACACAAGTGCATGTTGGTGCAATGGTGGCCTTAATGCCTTTTCCACAGCTGCCATGTCGTGTCAGGATTCCCCACATCCTCCTTAAAGTATAAACACCTATGCCAACGCATGTGGTGGTTATGTAACCTAACTCAAGCGGGGAATCACTGAACTTATTTACTCTGGTGATTCAGATTTAAATCTAGGTCTCTGTGGAAAAGGAGGCAAAGAATACAAATGCATGTTATGACACCATTTTTCATTAATATTTATTGTATAACTGAAGCAAACTCAACATTTTCTGCTCTTTTATAAGTTTGACGAAGAAACGAGCTTTTGGAAATGCTCCAGGTTTGACTAGGTATAGGTCAGCATCTGCTAGACTGAATGACCTGGGCAGAACAAGTCCCTTTTACAGGGAACTCTTTATTTTCTCTCTCTCTCCCTGTTCCCCCCTCATGGTGTTTCCACTCACCCACACTGTCCTTTCCCTTCCTTCTCCAGCCTTTGCTTTAAGCCCACCACCAATAGCTACCTCTTAGCAATGCTGAAGTTCACAATGTCAAGATAATTTTTTCAATGCTACTTCACTCCGAGATAATAAAAATACTTTAAACAGTGGTCAGACTTCAGAAATAATAAAACAGCAACAAATCAGTTTTCATCTTGACCAAAGAGGTAACTCATCTAATTTATTTCTGGACTTAGCAAATGAAATGAAATACATAAAGCATGTCTGTCATCAATCCAACAGATCAAGTTATCTTTAAAAAGAATACATGCTAGGGAAGTCATATTTAGTACAATTTTCATGGTGACCTAGTTGTAAAATGCTTCAGGAGCAAAGCTAAGGTTTTCATGTTAAAAATATGTTTTCTTCTAAATGTTTTACTTTATCCTTATTCCTTTTCTTCATTACTTAAATAATAAATTCAGACTAATTTTTTCCCAAGAGACCTCATCTGATTCATTGATGGTGAAATCGATTGATTTTATAATTTTCTGTAATTCTGATATAAGTAAATCTCACAGTTTTCACCAAGGAATTTCTACCAATCCACCTGATATTCAGATCAAACCTCATCTTAGGGTTACCCTAAGCATTTCAACTAAAAGTAATCTTTCTACTCTCTAAGTATCCATAGAACTTCTGTACCCCTCAGACAGACTAATCACATACTGTTCAATTATTTATGCATCCATCTTATCTCCATTATATTATAAAGTTATTGAGAGCAGGACTATCCATGTCTTAAAACATCCATGTATCTACCAGAGTACTCAGGACAGCACACAATAAAACATTTAATAAATAATTAGGAAAAGAGTATAGAATTATTAATATACATTATAGCATCATTTGAGAATCTACTTACAGTGTATTATCATTTTGGGAAATAAGAAGTAGGCTCCCAGAGCAAGTTGAATATAATAAAATTATTAGGCAATCAATCGACAATGATATTTCTAAAAATAACTGAGTTTATTTTTATTTCATACTTGTTTACTTAACTGTGGCATTTATCATCTAAATCACTGTGTTTTAATGAGCAGTGTGCCACAGGAAAAGAACTTGGGCTTTAGAGTCAGAGAAACCCAGGCTTTAATCAAGAAGAACTGATTATGAATTTACTGAGGGATTTCTAGGACAAAGAGAATAAGGAAACATAAAAAAACATATTATCATTCTTTCACTTGATAAAGAAGTCTTAGAATTCCTAGGAGTGCCAGTAAACATTTATTTTCTTAAGACTTACAGCCATTTGCGTAGTTACCTGCTGCCCTTTTCACAGAAAATTAAGGGAAGGAACAGACCCTTGGTCTGCTGGCCCATGGAAACAAAGTATAGAATCTAACCTCTTCACTCTCTGGGGAGAACAAAAATATCAACATTCTTGTATTTGTCAACATTTTTCAAGGCTAGCAAGATCACTGTGCTTTTAGTAATAAAGTATATAAATCAGTATTGTACTATAGTCATGTAAGATATTACCACTGGTCAAGAGTGATAGGTGAAGGGTACATGGGCCTCTACTATTTTCGCAACTTACTGTGAGTTTATAATTTCTTCAAAATTTAAAAAATATATCAGTAAGGTAATGCAGTTTGAACAAATGTTAGGGAAATTAAAACAAGTAAGCTGCTTTTCTAAACTCAAACACTCAAAATGTACTAAGAAATCTGGATATTTTGAGAAGATACTTGTGGGATTCTTTTTAAAGTGTTGAGTCCTATATATTTACAATAATTAATCACCTCCTAAGTTATATAATTTATAAGCAAAATTTTACTTACATGCTTTTTTTTAGTGGATGCTTTACTTAGGGGAAGGCAATAAACCAAAAGATTCTGTGCAGATAAACTAGTTGTCCCCCCTAAAGAAAAAATACAAAATAATTTTGGTATGACTTTCTAATATTAGATAATGACTGTGTACCAGATTCCTACTTTTCTTAGGCTAATATTAAATTAATTGGCCTCCGTGAAGTCCATACTGGCTGGAGAACAGAGGGACACAACTAGGAAGAAACATTATACAGGAAGAGGAAGCTGGGCCTGGCAGATTCATCAAGTGTTGAAGATATACCTATCAAAGGTATGTCAAAGGGCTTCCCTGGTGGCGCAGTGGTTGAGAGTCTGCCTGCCAATGCAGGGGATGCGGGTTCGTGCCCCGGTCCGGGAAGATCCCACATGCCGCGGAGCGCCTGGGCCCGTGAGCCACGGCCGCTGAGCCTGCGCATCCGGAGCCTGTGCTCCGCAACGGGAGAGGTCTCAGCAGTGAGAGGCCCGCGTACCGCAAAAAAAAAAATGGAGGGAAAATGACTCATATCACTAAAAAACATTACTTTAAATATTCTTCCTCAAGTCTTTACAGCTTCTGCAGATGCAATACTTAGCATCTCCCAATGTCCTTCTCCTGCAGGTTCAAACACATGCAGGTACTGGGGAATCAGACTGAACGAGGAAGGCTGAGATGTAAGGACGGAGGGATTCGCAGTTACCGTTAACAATTCTAGGCTTAAGATGATAAACTAGATGTTCCAGTGTTGAGCGTGTCTGTGCTGGAGCCTGACATTTCTACAAACTCAGTGGTGAGCACAAAACCCCAAAACTCTGCATCCATACAGTCGAATAATACAGCAGCTATGACTGCCTGTTCAACCAAATGAAACACTACAAAATATCGGCTTTATTGCTATACTAGACTTTTCTCACTCTGCAGCGCTTCTGCTTCAGTTGTTTATAGAAGTGATATTCTAGACCTTGTGTCTTGTTTATTAAATAATCAGTGTCATGTTTATTAAAGATTCAGGGGCCCAGTAATAAAGTAACCTCAAAAATTCCCATTAAAGAAAGGAAAACAGAAGTGTGAATGAACAAAAACATTGTGCAATGAATCCTATTTAGCTTGGAGAGAAATTATCTACATTTCTTTATTATTACATTTGTTTAGAATGAATGAATGAGTGAATTTCCTAAGTATTTGGCATTTCTTGAGCATGCAGTTAAAGGAAGGCCATAGGGAAACATGTTAAGGGATTTGCCCATGGTAAACATGTTAAGGGATTTGCCCAAGGGAAGCAGAGGAAAGAGTGAGCAGAGGCTGGCACATGGATGTCCACTCAGTCATTCATCAAGTATTTATTGAGCACCTATTATGCACAGCTCATTGCCCCAGCACTAAATATACAGCGGTCAGCAAAACAGACAGAATCCACGTCCACATGAGCAATACTCTTGGGAATCTCATACCCAGTTTTTAATGATTAACACCATTTTCAGCAACATAATTCCACAAGCATTCATCCAATGAAACAGGAATTCAGAGGTTTAAAAGAAAAATCTAGGACCTCCATCTAGGGGGAGGAGACAGATAAATAAAGCAGCTATTAAGTAAAGGTATGACAAAAGGTGCTAAGGGAACACATAGGGGAGGGACAACCAAGTACTACTTCTGGTAAAAGGACCAGCTTCCAGGAAGGAGAGGGTAGCACACTTCAGAAACTTCAAGCAGGAAACAGAACACTTCTCTGTCCATGCAGAGGACACGCTCTAGGCTCAAACTGAGATCAGAAGTCCTTACACTGCCTACAGGGTCCGTGGGCCTCCACTACCCTGACCTCAGCTCTCACCTCCCTCCAGCCAACCCCCTACTGTTCTCTAAACACTTCAACACCCTCCTGCTTCAGGGCCTCAGCACCTGCTTTTCTCCCAGATCTAAAACTCTCTCACTCCCTTAAATGCGTTAAACCTCTGCTCAAAAGTCACCTTAACAGAGGGGAACACACATTGTAATATTACATGAAAATCAGCTTTCTAAATATTGAAAAGTAATGCTGCAATTATTCATGGATTAATGCTCCTTACAAGATCTGGGATGACTTCAAAGACTACTTGACTGAATTATTTCAGTCTATTGTTTTCCCTTTAAGTCCAAGTAAAAATCGAAGAAATGCTTTATCATTTGAGAATTTTTTAATTCTAAATTTTTCTTAAAGAAACAAAACTTTACCTAGTTTTTTCTAAAACCACATTAAAAAATGTTAACAGCTAAGTATCAGAATTCTCTAATGATGCTTTCTTTTATAAAAGCAATTTTAATAAATGAAAGCCAACTGTACAATAAGAAACTCAAAGAAACATCCTTTAAGTGCTATTGCCTTCATATTGAGATCATGACCAATGACCAGGCCAAAAATTATTTAGCAATGTCTGTCATAAACTTCCTACGCTGGTTCAAATACTATTGAAAGTAAGAATTAATAAGTCAAAAACATTAAAGGAGACCACTAGACATATAACAAACAGCTAAAGTTTTAATAACTGACAACACTAAGTGTCAACAAGGGTGTAGAGCAACTGAAATTTTCTTACGTTGCTTCAGATAAGAATGCAAAACAGTAGTCATTTTGGAAAACAGTTTGGCAGTTCAATACCAATATTGATAAATATACACTTTTCATAGGACCCAGTAACCCCACTCCTAGGTACAACTCAAGAAAACTGAAAACATTTGTCGTACACACAGACCTGTACATACAGCAGCTTTATTTATAATCGTCCAAAACGGAGAACTCAAATGTCCAACTCATGAACGGATGAACAAATCGTGGTACCTCAATATAATGGAATGCTACTCAACAATACAAAGGCACAAATTTAGTGGCGTGCTAGGGCTGACTGGTACAGCTTATGAAAGCCCACTGTTAATTTTCAGGAGTTTTGCAAGCTGATTTAGGTAGCTTAACACGGGCCATGATGAGAGTATACACACTGCAATAATTAGCAGATGCTATCAATCAGGGATTGTTTTTTCTTTTCTGGAGAGCAGGCTGTTACAATGTTTATCAGCACACCATTTAAAAAACTACTGATACATGCAACAACTTAATGAATATCAAAAGTATTATGATATATATATGGAATCTAAAAGAAAAAATGGTTCTGAAGAAACTAGGGGCCAGACAGGAATAAAGACACAGACGTGGAGAGTGGACTTGAGGATACGGGGAGGGGGAAGGGTAAGCTGGGATGAAGTGAGAGAGTGGCATGGACATATATACACTACCAAATATAAAATAGATAGCTAGTGGGAAGCAGCCACATAGCACAGGGAGATCAGCTCGGTGCTTTGTGACCACCTAGAGGGGTGGGAGAGGGAGGGTGAGAGGGAGACGCAAGAGGGACGGGATATGGGGATATGTGTATATGTATGGCTGATTCATTTTGTTATATATAGCAGAAGCTAACACACAATTGTAGAGCAATTATACGCCCATAAAGATGTTGGAAAAAAAAAAAAAGGATTACGATAAATGAAAGAAGACACCAAAGACTACATACTGTACGATTTCATTTATGTGATATTATAAAAGACAACAGGGACATTAATTTGATTAACAGTTGCCAAGGCCTGGAGGTAGAGGGAACAGATTCGCTACAGAGGGGCATGAGAGAACTTTTTGGAGTGATAGAAATGTTTCATATGTTGATTGTGGTGGTGATCAGCCAATTGTATACATCTGCCAAAACTTTTACCACATGTAAATTGTACCCAGTAAACCTGACTACAAAAAAATTATAGAGTAGAAGTCATTTATCTCTTAATTCTTTTATGGATGACAAATGCATCACACATACAAAGAGGGAACTGGAACTTAGTGGAAATAGATAACTCACATAAAGAGAAAATGGTAGGAAAAAAAAAGTGAACTTGTAATCACAGGAAGTAAAAAAACAGGGTCGGGATAATCCTGCCAAGAATAATGTAGAAATGGCCCTACTTTGAGTGTCATTCCAGACTAGTATCATTAAGAGAGGTTAGTGTCACTAAGGTCTCTTCCTACTCAGAGTCAGTGGCTCAAAAATCCCGTGATATTTTGTGTTATGGCAATGTCAGATCCACTTTTCAACTACAACGAAACATCAATTACTCATTTTAACATCAAGCAAATGCTGTCATTGACTTAGAGCCAAGTGCAGCCTTGTTGTTAGGAGTGCTGGCTCTGACTTTAGACAGTCTGTGCTCAAATGCTGGCCCGCCAGTGGCTATGACTTTGAACAAGCTTCTCTCGATATCTATTTCCCCATCTGTAAAATGGGATTAACATTTTCCTGAGGTTTCAATAAGAATGCATGAAAAATGACTTCTATGTGCTAAACTGTCAATAACAAACATTTCTTATGTATAATTGGAAGTGAAAGATATAAATTATCAAATCTAATCCTAAGAATTTTAATTTTCCTAACATAGGAGATTTATTCTTTAATTATATATCCAGTGGTTCATAATTCTTTGCATACATAGCCAGATCTTTTTGAGAATGTGTTGACTCCATGGACCCTTTCCCCAGAAGAAAATGCAAATATATGCTACATTCATATGATTCCCAAGGATTCAAGGACCCTCTGAAGCTCATGCATGAAATTAAAAATGCCTGATGTAAACTCTTAAAATTACAAAGTTGAGCAGTGGATTTTAAGAATTGTCAAAGTAGAGAATCCAACTAATATTGAAACAGCACACTGTCATTTACTTTTTTAAAAAAACTTTTCTTTTCCAAGTAAGACCAGAACATCATGTTTCTAATTCATATCTCCTTTCTACAGAAATTTTAAATTAGAAGCATAACATTTTTTACATGAATCAATTTCAACTCACAAAAAGACACTAGTAGTAGAAACCTATATTTCTACCAGCCAGAGAATGAATGGTTCATAGTGTAACATGCACCACTGATGCTCAAATATCATAGGAAGGGTTCCCAAGTCAGTCTAATGCAGTATGTATTTTTAAATATCAAAAAAAACTGATTCCTATGCTTAGCGTCCCATGTTAAAGTTTTATTTTTCTTTTCAAGCGAGACTTATATTTTCCTAGACGTACGCACTACTAGCACATCTAGTTTATTTATTTTTTTAATCAAACATATTTTTGGTTGTTTTATGTTGTTTATTTGTTACCCCGTCTGATGGTGGAAACTGTTCCAAACCTGCTATCAAATAATTCCAACCTGGAAATATGCTGCTATCTCAAAGCAAAAGGTTTTGTTTTTCTTTAATTGTTTCGTTTTCATACTACAATAACCACTTGGCACTGACCAACTCATGCCCATCACTGAACAAAAAATAGTTTTTCGCATGCAGTAGCACCATTTTCCCACAGGAAACAACGATTTTTAAGGCACTGGAAGTCGAGGCAAGGGTTCACATACATAGTAAACATCCTTTCAATCGGTTTTATCTGATTATTTCAGTGAAAGGAAAACCTAACACCGTAGATCTCGGAATTCAATGGTAAAAATCAATGAAACGCTGCACCTGAGGATCACACACTGGCCAGGTCTGCCGAATGGCTTTTGGTCGGAAAGGTCACATCTGCTGTTTAAATCCCACAGTAACCGTGAATGTTCGCGATGCCACCACATCCCCCGTACAAGAGAGAAAAAGGGCAAACACACTCCGCGAAAGCATCTCTGGTTGCTTCCACAAACGAAGGTTTCCAGCACAGGGCGTGGGGGTGGGGGGAAGAGCAGGGCTCGGGAATAAGCCAGGAGAGGCCCGCAGTCAGCGGAGACAGCGCCCGAGGGATGGAGGCCTCGCTCGACGGCGCCCGGGGGCGGGGGGCTCCGGAAGCCGAGACCCCGCGGGGTCTGGCTGAGGGACCCGGACCGGACCCCGGTTCCTGTATCGCCAAGTTACGCCCCCACTGCTTACAGGAGGTAGCGTCCAGCCCCCTCCTCCCCCACCCCCCGAACTACCCCAGCATCGCTCCCCACCGACCGCAGCCCTTGACCCCAACCCCGACCCGTCCGCTACGGCGCCCTCTCCAGGCCGCGGTGGAGAACACAGGCCAGGCCGCCAGCCCTGGAGACGGCGGCGGTGGCTCTGGGGCAGCGCTGTCCCGGGGGAGGACGGCAGCTGGGCCGCGGCCTGTCCCCAGGGGCAGCAGGCGCAGGGCCGCGAGTGGGCAGCGCCTTCGCCCCTTACGAACAAAGCGGCCGTGGCGCGCCGGGCGCAGGGCTGGGGGTGGGAGGCGGCGGGCAGGGGGCACTACTCACCGGAGGGCGGGTGGGCGCAGGCTGGCCTGACCCGGAGCGGGACCGGGGCGGGCCGGGCTCCGCGCCGCAGGCGCGCTGGCGACGGGGAGGGGGCGGCGGGCGCGGCGTCCACGGTGGGGCCCGGGAGCCCCGCTGAGGGGGACGAGGCTTCGGGCCGGGATCGATGCTGCGGCCGTGGGGTGCGGGAGCCGGTCGGCCGAGGCGTGCAGCGGCGCTAGGCGGCCAGGGTAGCGACGCCGCCGCCTCTCCCTTCTCCTGCCCCTCTCCCTGCTCCCCTGCGTCCTCCTCCTCGCTGGGTCCCCGCCGCCGCCGCCGCCTCAGCCTCGGCGCTTCTCGGGCTTCTCTTCTCCATCAAGGCCGGGCCGCCCCGCAGGGACCATCCCGGAAAGTGAGGGGCTGTTGCCGTTTCCCGCAGCTGTTGGTGGCCATCTTTAATCCTCCTCCTCCTCCTCCGGCTTTCTCCACCTCCCGCTGGCTGCCTGACTGACTGACTCTGGATCCTCCTCTTTCCCTTCCTGCCCCTCCTACTGAGCCGGCCGCAGAAATTGCAGACGCTCTTCCTCTTAACCCTTCTGTCTTTCCTTCCTCTTTCCTTACTTCCCTTCCCTCTGCTTCCCGCTTTTACCCTTCTCTTACTAGCTGGCTTCGCCCGCTCTTGCAGGCAGCGGGCTCCGATTCTCTTAGCCTGAGTTTGGCCCCCCTTTTCACTCTTGTCCCTCTCTCCCTTCCCTTCCAAGAGGTACACACCCCAGCTTCCTTCCTTTCCCCCGTCCTGCTCTCAGCTGCTCCCGTTTCCCTCTCCCAATCCCAGCCCCTCTCCCGCGGTTCTCACCCTCCTCTGTCCCAATTAGTCCAAAGACTCAGCTAAGAAAGGACAGCTGGGTTCTGCTCTCCTTAACCCTACACCCATTTGCTGGATGCTGTCAGGCAGCGATGGAAGAACGGGAGGCTGGGTTAATTTTACACAAGCTGGAGTACAAAAGGACTGCCCACGCTAGCTGTTCTACTACGCAGCTTTGAAACTCCTGGATGGTGTCGTGTTTGGCTCCGGCCCAATAAAGGACCGAGGCATTGAAAAGCCCAGTCTCGGTTGCCTTCCCTCAGTGACCTTGAGCTGGTCACCTTAAGATTTTAGGGGTTTTTTTTTCCCCTTTCCTGTAAAGGGCATTACTTATACCTTTGCAGTCCTAACAAACAAGTGTTTAGACCCAATTAGCACGCTTTGGTAAAGCTAGAGATGCTAGTGATCATCAGTTTGCCCCTCTGTTGTTTGTTGCTAATCAACCCAGTGGACAGTTTGGGGCATACTGTAGTTCTGGCAATGGAGGCAAGCTGAGCCAGCAATTGTGAGTGGACTCCCTTAAGCAGGCTTAGAGTGGGGAAGTGGTAATATCATCGTTCTAATGACAAACTTGTTTTTCCTAACACAGCAATCTACAGAAGCTTGTGAATTTCCTCTACTAAAGATGAAGCAAGCTGGACTTGCTGTTTGCTTCTTTTCAGCCACTTGGCCTTTGGCAAGTTGGACCCATTTGTAAGGATTCACTCACAGATTACTTCAAGATCCAGCATTGCTGACAAATACAGGGGATATTATATGTGAGCACTTTGGGAAGGGTCATAGTGGCTATCAAAAAAAAGCACCTTGCCCTTGAAGAATAAGATGAGTAGACGTGTTCAAAGGTTATTCCCTTCCATAGGCCAATTATAGAGAGAAATGTTTTAAAATGTAGTTTTATATTCTACTTCAAAGTGAGTAATTTTTTTAAGTTCAAATGTAAAATTTTGTTATAAATATGTGTTTCAAGCTGTTTGAAAAGGATATGTCAAAACAAACCTAAAAATATGTTTTAATAAAAAACATTGGTATACTGTGGGAGGCAGGGAGGTGGGGTTCTAATCTTTTTCTTTGATCCTCACAAAGTAACCTGTACCTAGTTCGGTTCCAGATTTCAGTTGCCATCTTTCAATACCAGTAATTCTTCTATTTGAAATCAACAACCTGTATCAACATCTAAAACTCTTTTAAACCCAAATAAAGTCTTTGAGACGGCTTTGTATAATACATTTTAGAATAAATTATTAAAAACAAAGCACCTGGGCTTCCCTGGTGGCGCAGTGGTTGGGGGTCCGCCTTCCGATGCGGGGGGCGCAGGTTCGTGGCCCGGTCTGGGGGGATCCCGCGTGCCGCGGAGCGGCTGGGTCTGCGTCGGGGGTGGGGGGGGCGCAGCGGTGAGAGGCCCACGTGCCGCAAAAAAATTTAAAAAATAAAGTAAAAACAAAGCACCTACATGGTGTAAGGCTGTGTGTGTGTGTGTGTGTGTGTGTGTCTACATGTGTGTTTTCTTTCTGGCCTTTAGGTGTTTATTCTTTATTTAGATTTTGTGTTTCTCCAGTTTATTACTAGACAAAATTACCACAAAATTCTTGATTCTTAAGTATTTCCTTATAAAAGTGAATATTTTCAGAGAAAATAAAATGGATAACATGAACACAGAGTAAGAAAATGAGTTGACTTAAACACTGTGGGCAGCATGGGTTTTAAAAGGATTTTCAGTTAAATATGAGGTTTCAGGAAACTTATTATGATTTTATTTACACCGAAGAAAGAAGAGTTCTACATTTTTAAAGTCATTAACACTTTAATTAGAAACGTTTTTCTTTTGAAGAAAATACACTGCAATGAAGTGCATGGATAGATCAGTATGCAAATGCAGCCCTTTCTTGTTAATGTCTTACAAACTAAAAATCTCACATAGTTTCTTCAGTGATATAAATATTGACAGGGGTGTGATAGGGAGGGTATTGGGGATATATGTATGCATATAGCTGATTCACTTTGTTGTACAGCAGAAAGTAACAACATTGTAAAGCAATTATACTCCAATAAAGATGTGTAAAAATAAACTAAATATTGACAAAAAGATAAAATATTAAAAAAGTGATAAAAATGTAGCAAGCTTTTTCTGTTTTTACTGAAGCCATGTAAACATAAGCACTGTAATAATGGACAGTACCCAGAAAAATCAGACCCTGCATATTCACTTTTTTGCAGCTCTGCTTCAGATCTGTCATCATTACAGCCCTTACCTTCTTTAGTCTTTGTTGCTGGCTAAGTGTAGTTTCTCTGTCATCTTAGGGTTCGGGGATAAAAATAAAGGTCAGATCAGGTTCTCCAGCAACATGGTTATTGTTTCATATGTATTCACTCTCAGATAAACTCAAGGTCCTCTATAAAACAAAGAATTGTGTTAAACTCGGGTAAACCCTTTGTGCAGAGGCCAGATGGAAAAGGATCGAGACATGTGCAACAAACTCCTCTGGGAATAGAGGAGCAAACACGAAGGGCTATTTCTAAGCAGAGTCTGGTCCCGAAATTACAATTCATGAATAAAATGACTGTGGAGAATAACGATCAAGAGAATATCTGTGACAATAAACAAAACCCATATTTGTTTTTAACATGATTGAGAATTCTATGAACATGAATAAGCAAAGCATAACTTTGGCTCATGAAGAATATTGAAATGTAAGTGGAAGAAAATAAAAAATAGTAGAAAATAACAAATTTGGAAAATTGTTAGGATAAATAATATGTATTGACAATTTGTTATTTAAACAATTATTTTCTTTACATTTACATTTAACACTAAGAATTTAAAGTTAAACAGGTAGAATTATCTCACAGATAAACATAAGTAAGTTATAGAATTTTTAAGATATTTATCACCAGGATACAGAATGCTAAATTATGCTGGAACACAAAGATTAAAAGGAATTGAAACTTCAATCAACATATTTTTAAATTACATAACTATTATTTTTGAAATATGTGTCCATTTTCCCAAGCTATTAGGTACAACAATAGAAATGCCATATTGTTTTCCCTTGCTTGACAGAGCCAAATGGAAAATAAACAGGGCAAGCAAATGAAAGTCTCTGGGGATCATGGGAATTGAATGACTATAAAAAACATACTCCAGACAAGAATATAGTCTTGGATAAATATTCAGTTTTATTCTCATAATCTCTGTTCTTTTAGAAAAGACAGTTAATAATATTTCTGCTCCACCTCTTCCTCTTTAGATGGACTGTCTAAAATATCAAGTGAATAATGACAAGCCATATTTATCTGCACTGGTTGAAATTTAGTATCATTCTTCACTCCTCAATTTAGAGAACTCCATATAATTAACTGATGAGCTGTCCTCCAGACAGTGCCATTTAGAGTCATTACTGCACTCTAATTGGGGAGAAATGCTTTTAGAAAGTTCTAATTAGAGACTTTTTTTGTTCTTCTTATACATACATTCAAAAGAGGTACTGTTTTGTGGGGGTTTTGTTGGGGTGGGGGTGGGGGGAGGTTAGGTTGTAGCTTGGTGTATTGTTTTTGTATTTTTACTTAAGTAAGTGATACAAGGTAAAGCTTCTTCAGATTTTGAAGAGTAAATGACCACATGAGGAAACTGAATACTAACAATTTTGCTTTTGCTCATCATAATGATCATGATTATAATAGAAACGGATTTTTGAACAATTCATTATTAATGATTTGTATTTCTACTTAAAGTTTGAAGGTTCTCTTAACTTTCAATTCCTTATATCAATATTTCTTTATAGAGAGTTCAGACTTTTAAAACAGTACCTTGACAATGTTTTTACAAGTTAAATATAGTAGTATGCAGACTAGATTTATTAAACTCATTTTAAAAATTTGGCAAAAAATTCAAATGGCTTATTATAGGTCACTTTGTGTATATTTGGGGGTACTCTGAATAAAACCAAGATCTCCCGACTCACTCTCAAGTTCAAAAACTTCAGAGTTGAAAGGATTAATCCTACAGGTGAGAAACTGAAGCCCAATGAAACTTTTAACTATGCCACATTAAATATAATTTAAACTTTATTTCCAGAAGTACTGTTCAACATTGACCTTTCTCAGAAATAAAGCCAAGGAACAAAGTAAAATAAACTGGGTTTTCCTGTTGTTTACAAAAATGAGAACAATTTTTAAAAAATAAAAAGAATTTAAGAAAGTTCAAGTTGACTAAAAAAAAAAAGTGTGAATTATTTTTTAATCTGGACCAGCCCCATTCTATAATATTTATTTTTAGATCAAAAAGTGTAAAGTTGACTCTCAAAAATACTGTGTAATTTAATAGGTTGAGTCTAAATTGTAAGAGTCTAAAGGACTCAGGAGAGAGAAAGAAAACAACAAAAACACCTCTATTACCTAAATAAAGTAAAACAGTGCCATCTGCTGACCAGAATGAAAAAAGTAGTTGGTCTTTGACTCATCTATGAGAAAATAAAGGAGTTCAAGCAATAGATATTAATTTATTCTACGTCTTTTCTTTTTTCTTAATTTTTTTTTTTTTTTGGCTGCATTGGGTCTTTGTTGCTGCATGCGGGATTTCTCTAGTTGCAGTGGGAAGGGGCTACCCTTCCTTGCAGTGTGCGGGCTTCTCTTTGAGGAGCATGGGTTCCAGGCTCACAGGCTTCAGTAGTTACAGCAGGTGGGCTCAGTAGTTGCGGCACGTGGGCCCTAGAACGTGCGGGTTTCAGTAGTTGCGGAGCGTGGGCTCTAGGGCTCCTGGGCTTCAGTAGTTGTGGCGTGTGGGCTTAGTTGCTCCGCGGCATGTGGGATCTTCCCGGACCAGGGATCAAACCCATGTCCCCTGCACTGGCAGGCAGATTCTTAACCACTGCACCACCAGGGAAGTCCCTCCACACGTCTTTGAATCATGCTAAAAAGTACTATGCTGGTGATGTAAAATTAATCAGCCTCCTATAGGGAAATTTCAGATTATATTCTGTACTAGCTTGTGATTGTTAGTATTATTCAAAATCCAGCCAACAGTTAAATCTGATCATATCAGTAAATGTGGCCATTTGGCTAAAACCACATTTAGTTTTATGGATAAAATGCAAATGAGTACATGAAGTTATTAACCTGTAATTTTGAATTTGATAAATTTTATATAAAGATTTTTGTTTCTAAATGTATAATCACTCTAAAAATAATTTGGAAAATAGAAAAATTTAAAGTTTGATTCTTGACCTAAGTATTTCACTTTGCAAATATGTGAGGGACTGCTAGGCCATAAACTTGATTGCCTGCAGGAGATATAAATAAGATCTAGTATATGCCCTCATTTAGTTCACCATCTAGTGAAGGAGACAGAGGTAAACCTGAAATTATAATGTCTTAAGAACTATAGCAGAGCATATACAGGATGGTACAGAAATACCTCATTCTACGCTAGTGAGACACACAAATCATTATCAACAATTCATATAAACTGAAATATAATAAGCATTTGTTCTTGTCGTCAACTGCTATGACTAATCCTCTGACTTGTGCAAGAACTTTATTTTAAAACTTTCTCCCCGCATGGTGTTTTTGTTCTATTGCTTTACTCCGAAACCTCAAAAGGCTAACACATCCTTAACACTTCAATTTCTCTCGTTTCTTGCATCAAGTCTACTGCCAGATACAATTTTACTCCCTAAGTATCTCTTAAACATTAACCTTCTTTCTATTTTCTCTGGCACTATCCTAGGCTCACTATCACAACTGCAATAACCTCTTATCTGATCTACCAACATTCACTTGGATCCCTTCCAATCCATTGTTCCCACTTAAAAATTTCAGTGCCTCTCAGGACCTGGCATGGTTGGTTCACCAACCACCTCTCTAGCATCAGCTCACACCATGATTTCTTGCAATTTCTCTGCTGCTGTCACCCTGGCCTGCTTTCAGTTCCTATGTCTTGGCATGCTCCCTCTGCCACAGCTATTCCCTATCACTCTGCTCTTTACTACCTTAAATAAGCCTTCACTGAACTACCTAAGTCACAAAATTCCACCATTAAACATTTTCATAGAACCACTCAGCTTCCTTCATACCACTCATCACAGATGCAGCTTTGTAGTTTTATATGTTATTAAGTGACTTATGTCTGTAAATTCAATGAGGACAATGACTGTGTCTGTTTTGGCTCTTTATTGTTCCAAACTTATCAACATCATTTTTCATTACAAAAATTTTCCAATTCATATAGAAAAGTTTTGAATCAAGCAATTAAGAACTATCATAACTCAATAAAGTATACTAATAAAAAGGATGAATAAAATAAGCTGGATTATTGATGATTCCAAATGTACACTATTTTCTTTTATTGAAACACTAATTTAGTTTATTATTTCTCCTGCTTCTTTTCTATATGTCACAATAAGACTAGAAAACATATTTGTTTTCTTTAAGATTTCCCTACTGAGTCTAGTTATCTTAATCAGAATGCTTGCTAATTTGGGGGTGCACTATCTTCAAGACATTATTATATTGGGGGAGGAACTACAAATAAAGTTAAACATGGACCTAATATTTTCTAGATCTTCTCCATCATTGAAATGTTTTGTGCTTCCTCTTTTGTTCTTTCTTATCTCCTGACACTTCTACTATCATTATGTGCCTTTAAAAATCAAGTTCCTTTTTTACTGTACTTTTGAAATTTCCAGCAAGTGGGATGGGAATAGAGGGACAAAACAACAAACAAATCAACCAAAACACAACCTACAGCTTCTTTGTTTTATTTTTAAAATTTTCTCAGTAGCTTGAGTTTTCAGATAGAACCAATCACTAATAAATAGATTTCTATTTTCTTACCTTGTCAAGAAATTAAATCATTCTGAATTTAAATTGAGATTATATAAAATCAGTTGAGGTTATATGGCATCAATCGATGCAATAACAAATACTAGTTTTTCTTTAAATAAACCAAATTTAATTTAATAATATACTGATGGCTAATTTTATGTATCAACTTGACTGAACCATGAGGTACCCAGATATTTGGGTAAACATGTTTGATGTGTCTGTGAGAGTGTTTCTGGATGAGGTTAACATCTGAATTGGTAGACTGAGTAAAGCAGATTGCGCTCACCAATGTAGGTGGGCCTCATCCAATCTGTAGAAGTCCTTAATAAAATAAAAAGGCAGAGTAAGGGAGAATTTGCTCTCTGTGTGACTGTCTTCAAACTGGGACATTGGTCTTCTCCTCCTTTGGACTGGAACTTATACCATTGACTCTCCTGGATCTCCAGCTTGCTGACTAAAGCTCTTGGGACTTCTGAGCCTCCATAACTGTGTGAATCAATCCCTTATATTGGATCTCTTCATTTTATCTATATATATAATATTATATACATTATATTATATATATTATATATTATATTATTATATATTATATTATATATAATATATATATTATATATATATCTCCTACTGGTTTTGTTTGTATTGGTCTGGAGGACGCAGACTAATCATGTACCATGACATTAAAGAACGACTATAGGTACCTGGATTTTACACTATTTAAACATAGTTATGTTGATTGATTTTGGTTTTAAATTCCATTCAATTTCATCTTGCATATCCATCAGTTTATAAAATAAGATTGAATACACACACACACACACACACACACACACACACACACACAATCCTTGGTCCTTTAATTCCAAGTCTCTTCATTGTTCAAATGTGGGGGAATATCTCCCAACCTCTTTTCTTTTCCCTCCAAATTTTGCAAAGCGGTGGCCTATTTATACTCAATTTCTCCACTCAAATCCCTAATAGTCATCAATTGCCTGACTTTAACACTCTGTTGAAACTACTCTCACCAAAATCACTAATGATCTCCTAGTGCAACATCAAATGATTTCCATTTTAAACTATAGGTTCTCTATCCTTATTTTGGAAATGCTGATATTGGTTTGGCCAAAAAGTGCCTTCGATTTTTAAGTAAAAATAAAAGACACACTTTTCATTTTTACCAAGAGCTTTATTGAACAACGTATTCACCATTTTGTTCCACTACCTTCTACCATTTTTCAGGCAACTTCATAATTCCATCTTCCCAAAACTTTTTATCTTTTGAGCAAAGAACTGTTCCAGGTGCCTTTTACAGTCTTCCAGGGAATTGAAATTTTTTCCATTAAGAGAATTTTGTAAAGACCTAAATAAATGGAAATCCAAAGGTGCAATATCTGGTGAATATGGTGGTTGAATCAGAACTTCCCAGCCAAGCTGTAACAGTTTTTATCTGGTCATCAAAGAAACATGTGGTCTTGCATTAACCTGATGGAAGATTATGCATTTTCTGTTGACTAATTCTGGATGCTTTTTGTCAAGTGCTGCTTTCAGTTGGGCTAACTGGGAGCAGTACCTGTTGGAATTAATCATTTGGTTTTCTGGAAGGAGCTCATAATAGAGGACTCCCTTCCAATCCCACCATATACATGACATCAGCTTCTTTGGATGAAGACCAGCCTTTCGTGTGGTTGGTGGTGGTTCATTTCACTTGCCCCACAATCTCTTCCATTCCACATAATTGTACAGTATCCACTTTTCATCACCCATCACAATTTGTTATAAAAACAGAATGTTTTCATTATGTTTAAGTATAGAATCACATGAGGAAATATGGTCAAGAAGGTTTTTCTTGCTTAACTATGTGGAACCCAAACATCAAAGCGATTAACATAACCAAGCTGGTGCAAATGATTTTCAATGCTTGATTTGGCTATTTTGAGTATGTTGGCTGTCTCCCGAGTGGTATAACGTTGATTGTTCTCAATTAATGTCTCGATTTGATCGCTATCAGCTTCAACTGGTGTACCCGACTGTGGAGCATTGTCCAGTGAGAAATCTCCAACACGAAATTTTGCAAACCACTTCTGACACATTCGATCAGTCACAGCACCTTCTCCATACACTGTACAAATCTTTTTTCGCGTTTCAGTTGCGTTTTTACCTTTCTTGAAATAAAGCATAATATGCCGAAAATGTTGCTTTTTTCTTCCATCTTCAATATTAAAATGGCTACACAAAAATTCACGAATTTTGATAAGTCTCTTTTTAAATGCCACCTGTTATGGCGGCTGTCACGTACAATCTAACAAAATTGTCTCAAGTGAAGTTAAAGACAACTAGATGCTATTAGAGCCATCTTATGGAAAAAAAAATCAAATGAACCCTTTGACCAACCCAATACTTTCTCTCCCTGCTAGTTTCTTTAGTTTATGTGACACTGCTTCTGGATTCCTCTCAAATTCTCTACCCATTCTTTCTGTTTCCTTTACCAAATCTATTTCTTCTGCCTGATCCTTACAGTTATTGCTTTCCAAGCTGACACTGTCATTCCACTTGTCCTGTCAGTAATTCTTCTGAATTCATTTCTATACACTGATTACATAACTTGATATCCCCAACCTAGACCATTCCCCATACTTTTAGTCTCATATCCAATTACTTGTTAGATACTTTGTATTCAATCTCTAAAACTGAAATTATTATCTTCCCCTAAACCTGTTTCTATTCCTATTTCCTATATTTCAGTTGTAGTAGTCTTCATTTGTTTGTTTGTTTTGTTTTTTGCGGTACACGGGCCTCTCACTGTTGTGGCCTCTCCTATTGTGGAGCACAGGCTCCGGACGCGCAGGCTCAGTGGCCATGGCTCACGGGCCCAGCTGCTCTGCGGCATGCAGGATCTTCCCGGACCGGGGCACGAACCCGTGTCCCCTGCTTTGGCAGGCGGACTCTCAATCACTGCACCACCAGGGAAGCCCAGTAGTCTTCATTTGACCTTTTTTTTTTGAATGAATGAAAATGCCAGCATAGTGGGGCAATCTCTGTGACATATGGAGGGTGTAGTAAATTGCATTATTGTTTACTCTTTTGCTGTTGATCCGTGGTGGACAGTTGTACTTTCCTGCCTTAATGACAGCAGATTTGACCATGAGACTTGCTCTGGCTAGTAAAATGCAAGCATAATGACTGTGTCACTTCCCAGCAGATACTTAAGAGCCAGAACACACTTTGCCATGCTCTTTTTGCCCTATACCAGGACAATCAACAATATTCTAGATGCTTCATCAGCTCAGGTGCTGGCATGAAGGTGACGCCATAGTCGCATGACTGAAAATAAAACCTGAAGATTACAGTCACTGAAATTTGGGGGTCATTTGTTAACATAATAAATCCTAGCCTATACTGACTGATCTAGGACTGGAGAAGTTTTACCCAAATAATTTTACAGTTATCCATGTAATTAATAATGTACAAAGGCAACAGAAAGATGTTCTCAGATATGCAAGTCCTATCAGACATCTTTATATGATTTTTAAGAATGAATACCTTAAATATTTCTCCAACAACTGAAATATGAGAGCCAATGAGAATGAGGGTTTGAAATGACTGTCTGAAACCAATGAAACTAGGTAAAAGAGTGATATCTGAAAAAAAGGGTTGCAAATCTGCTTACAAACTGAATGCAAATATCATAAATAATTCTTAAAAAGGAGATATAAAATATTCATATAGTAACACTTTGGATCTAAATTCCATATTGTATTAGCAAAACTGATAAGGAAAAGAGAAAAATTTACAAAATTCACTGTATCAAATAGAATTAGAAATATATCATTTTACTCTGAACTTTGAATATTAAGTAAAGTTAAATAATTATGTTAAAATTCTTAAAGATAGTTTAGTAGAAACTTGTAGTTAAGATGGAAAAATAAAGATATTTTTATTTCATACCCCTCCTTGATACCTACTAATTGTTAAAAAATAAATTAAAAAAAAATGCAGAAGGGGAAAAAAAAATCTCTCATTTTCAATGAAATAAGGAAATGATACAACCCTAAATTACAAAACAGGAAGCAGGTTTACCAAGCAATGAAGTGAAATGCGGGAAGAGGCTGAGTGCTGAGAATCAAAGCATGCCTTCTCTAGCCTTGAGCAGGACACAGATTTCTCACCAAGAAAGAGGAACAATCCTGAAAAACTGTGACCTGAATAGCAAGATCTGGGCCTGGAGGAGCCTCGGGAAAAGTGGAATGTCTAGTTTGATGGGGAAATGGAACTAGAGAAGACACCAGGCTGGCATGCCATCTTTACAGCCTCCAGCCTGTTGGTGATTGCTAGAGCTAAAGCAGAATGAGGAAAGGAAGAAAGGAGCCAGAAATTTCATATCACTCCCCACCCCTAAACAGATTTTTGCCAATAACTCATTGATGAGTACTCTGTGTCATGGCAGCCACTAGCTCTAAGGAAGGCAGGGAAAACACACAACTATTACAGTTTCTGTGGTACAGACAGGCAATGGAGAAGGTAAGTGAGTCTGCAATTTTTGCCACTACAAAAAAAAAAAAAATCAGGATGGCAACTAGAAAAAAAAAAAAGAAACAAAAAGAGAAAGAGAAGATAAATGAACTATGAGAGAGAGAGAATACAGTGCAAGATAAATTACCTAATAAATAGACTGAAAGTTAAAATATGCATTTCCTCATAGTCTCTGTAGTGGGCTGAAGATTGTCACCCCCAAATTCATGTCTACACAGAACTTCAGAATGTGATCTTATTAGGGAATAAGTCTCTGCAGATGTAATTAGTTAAGACAAGGTCATGCTGGATTAGAGTGGGCCCTAGATCAAATGGCTGATATCCTTATAATAAGGGAAGAGGACAAGCAGAGACACACATAGGAAAGAAGGTCATGTATTAGTGGAGGCAGAGACTGGAGTGATTATCTACAAGCCAAAGAATACCAAGAATTTCAGGGAGCCACCAGAAGGTAGGAGGAGGCTAGGAAGGATCCTTTTCTAGATCCTTCAGAAAGAGCATAGCCCTGCTGCCACCTTGTTTTCAGCTTTTTAGCCTCTGAACTATGAATCAATAAATTCCTGTTTTTTCAAGCCATCCAGTTTGTGACTTTGTTATGGAAGCCCCAGGAAACTAATACAGTCTCCAAGAAATTACATACAGCATGAGTGTGGTAGACAGACTCTAGGGTGGCCTTCATGATTTCTGCCTCTTGGTGTTTATACCCTTGTGTTAGTTCCTCTCACTGAGTGAAGGTAGGACCTATGATGCTTCTAACCAATTGAATTCAGTAAATGGATAGGATTATTATATGTGATTACATTACATCACATTGTAATCCAACCTGTTAGGAGACTCTGTCTTGCTGGCTTTGAAGAAGTAAGCTACCATGCTGTGAGCTCCATGCCATATGGAGAGAGCCACAAAGCAAGGAGGTAAGGTTACAACAGCAAGAAAATGGGACTCTCAGTCTGGCAGCCTGCAAGGAACTAAATTCTGTAAACAACCAAATTGAGTTGGAAAGCAGATCCATCTCCAGTCAAGCCTCAGATGAGACAGCAGCCCCAACTGACAAAATGATTGCAGCCTTGTGAGACCTTCAAGCACAGGACCCAACTAAGCTGTGCTCAGACACCTGATGCACAGAAACTGTGAGATAACAAGTATGTGATGCTTTAAGCCACTAAGTTTTTGGTAATATTGTTATGCAGCAATAGATAACTAGTACAACACTCTGTAGAACTTGGAGAATCAATAGTTCAAAATAATAATTTAACGCATGAGAGGAGGAAATATTGAGATGGAATATCTCAGAAAATAAACTAAATAGGTAAAAACTACATTAGACAAATACAGACCAGAGGGCAGACAGCAGAAGCAAGAAGAACTATAATCCTGCAGCCTGTGGAATGAAAACCACATTCACAGAAAGATAGAAAAAATGAAAAGGCAGAGGGCTATGTACCAGATGAAGGAACAAGATAAAACCCCAGAAAAACAATGAAATGGAGATAGGCAACCTTCCAGAAAAAGAATTCAGAATAATGATAGTGAAGATGATCCAAGACCTTGGAAAAAAGATGGAGGCAAAGATCAAGAAGATGCAAGAAATGGTTAACAAAGACTTAGAAGAATTAAAGAACAAACAAACATAGATGAAAACAATACAATAACTGAAATGAAAACTACACTAGAAGGAATCAATAGCAGAATAACCGAGGCAGAAGAACGGATAAGTGACCTGGAAGACAGAATGGTGGAATTCACTGCCGGGGAACAGAATAAAGAGAAAAGAACGAAAAGAAATGAAGACAGCCTAAGAGACCTCTGGGACAACACTAAACACACCAACATTTGCATTATAAGGGTCCCAGAAGGCAAAGAGACAAAGGACCCAAGAAAATATTTGAAGAGAATATAGTTGAAAACTTCCCTAACATGGGAAAAGAAATAGCCACGCAAGTCTAGGAAGCACAGAGTCCCAGGCAGGATAAACCCAAGGAGAAACACACCAAGACACATAGTAATCAAATTGACAAAAACTAAAGACAAAGAAAAATTATTAAAAGCAACAAGGGAAAAATGACAAATAACAAACAAGGGAACTCCCATAAGGTTAACAGCTGATTTCTCAGCAGAAGCTCTACAAGCCAGAAGGGAGTGACACGATATATTTAAAGTGATAAAAGGGAAGAAACTACAACCAAGATTACTCTACCTGGCAAGGATCTCATTCAGATATGACAGAGAAATAAAAAGCTTAACAGACAAGCAAAAGCTAAGAGAATTCAGCACCAACAAACCAGTTTTACAACAAATGCTAACGGAACTTCTCTAAGTGGGAAAAACAAGAGAAGAAAAGGACCTACAAAAACAAACCCCAAAAAATTAAGAAAATGGTCATAGGAACATACATATCGATAATTACCTTAAATGTGAATGGATTAAATGCTTCAACCAAAAGACACAGTCTTGCTGAATAGATACAAAAACAAGACCTATATATGCTGTCTACAAGATACCCACTTCAGACCTAGGGACACATACAGACTGAAAATGAGGGGATGGAAAAAGATATTCCATGCAAATGGAAATCAAAAGAAAGCTGGAGTAGCAATACTCATATCAGATAAAATAGACTTTAAAATAAAGAATGTTACAAGAGACAAGGAAGGACACTACATAATGATCAAGGGATCAATCCAAGAAGGAGATATAACAACTATAAATATATATGCACCCAACATAGGAGCACCTCAATACATAAGACAACTGCTAACAGCTTATAAAAGAGGAAATCGACAGTAACACACTAATAGTGGGGGACTTTAACACCTCACTTACACCAATGGACAGATCATCCAGACAGAAAATTAATAAGGAAACACAAGCTTTAAATGACAAAATAGACCAGATAGATTTAATTGATATTTATAGGACATTCCATCCAAAAACCGCAGATTACACTTTCTTCTCAAGTGCACACAGCACATTCTCCAGGATAGATCACATCTTGGGTCACAAATCAAGCATCAGTAAATTTAAGAAATTTGAAATCATATCAAGCATCTTTTCTGACCACAATGCTATGAGATTACAAATAAATTACGGGGAAAAAAACCCATAAAAAACACAAACACATGGAGGCTAAACAATACGTTACTAAACAACCAAAAGATCACTGAAGAAATCAAAGAAGACATCAAAAAATACCTAGAGACAAATGACGACAAAAACATGATGATCCAAAACCTATGGGAGGGACTTCCCTGGTGGTGCAGTGGTTAAGAATCTGCCTGCCAATGCAGGGGACACGGGTTCGAGCCCTGGTCTGGGAAGATTCCACATGCTGCGGAGCAGCTAAGCCCATGTGCCACAACTACTGAGCCCATGTGCCACAACTACTGAAGCCTGCACGCCTAGAGCCTGTGCTCGAAACAAGAGAAGCCACCGTAATGAGAAGCCTGTGTACCACAGCAAAGAGTAGCCCCTGCTTGCTGCAACAAGAGAAGGACCACGCAGCAATGAAGACCCAACACAGTCAAAAGAAAAGAATAAATAAATAAGCAAATTTTTTTTAAAAAAATACCAAAAAATCTCTGAAACCTATGGGATGCAGCAAAAGCAGTTCTAAGAGGGAAGTTTATAGCAATACAATCCTACCTCAAGAAACAAGAAAAATCTCAAATAAACAATCTAACCTTACACCTAAAAGAACTAGAGAAAGATGAACAAACAAAACCCAAAGTTAGTAGAAGGAAAGAAATCATAAAGTTCAGAGCAGAAATGAATGAAATAGAAGCAAAGAAAACAATAGCAAAGATCAATAAAACTAAAAGCTGGTTCTTTGAGAAGATAAACAAAATTGATAAACCTTTAGCCAGACTCATCAAGAAAAAGACGGAGAGAACACAAATCAGTAAAATTAGAAATGAAAAAGGAGACATTACAATGGACACTGCAGAAATACAAAGCATCATAAGAGACTACTAAAAAGTGACACTATGCCAATAAAATGGACAACCTGGAAGAAACTGGCAAATTCTCAGAAAGGTATAACCTTCCAAGACTGAACCAGGAAGAAATAGAATATATGAACAGACCAGTCACAAGTAATGTAATTGAAACTGTGATTAAACATCTTCCAACAAACAAAAGCCCAGGACCAGATGGCTTCACAGACGAATTCTATCAAACATTTAGAGCAGAGCTAACACCCATCCTTCTCAAACTCTTCCAAAAAATTGCAGAGGAAGGAACACTCCCAAACTCATTCTACGAGGCCACCATCACCCTGATACCAAAACCAGACAAAGATACTACAAAAAAAGAAAATTACAGACCAATATCCCTGATGAATATAGATGCAAAAATCCTCAACAAAATACTAGCAAACAGAATCCGACAACACATTAAAAGGATCATACACCATGATCAAGTGGGATTTATCCCAGGGATGCAAAGATTCTTCAATATATGCAAATAAATCAATGTGATATACCATATTAACAAATTGAAGAATAAAAACCATATGATCATCTCAATAGAGGCAGAAAAAGCTTTTGACAAAATTCAACACCCATTTATGATAAAAACTCTACAGAAAGTCTTCCCTGGTGGCGCAGTGGTTGAGAGTCTGCCTGCTGATGCAGGGGACACGGGTTCGTGCCCCGGTCTGGGAAGATCCCACATGCTGCGGAGCAGCTGGGCCCGTGAGCCATGACCACTGAGCCTGCGCGTCCAGAGTGCTCCACAATGGGAGAGGCCACAACAGTGAGAAGCAAACAAAAAACTCTCCAGAAAGTGGGCATAGAGGGAACCTACCTCAACATAACAAAGGCCATATATGACAAACCCATAGCAAACATCATTCTCAATGGCGAAAAACTGAAAGCATTTCCTCTAAGATCAGGAACAAGACAAGGATGTCCATTCTCACCACTCTTATTCAACATAGTTTTGGAAGTCCTAGCCATGGCAATCAGAGAAGAAAAAGAAATAAAAAGAATACAAATTGGAAAAGAAGTAAAACTGTCACTGTTTGCAGATGACATGATCCTATACATAGAGGCTCCTAAAGATGCCACCAGAAAACTACTAGAGCTAATCAATGAATCTGGTAAAGTTGCAGGCTACAAAATTAATGTACAGAAATCTCTTGCATTCCTATACACTAACAATGAAAGATCAGAAAGAGAAATTAAGGAAGAAATCTCATTCACCATTGCAACAAAAAGAAGAACATACCTAATAATAAACCTACTTAAGGAGGTAAAAAAAAGAAAAGAAAAGAAAAATACAGTAAAGAAAAGAATAAAACTTGACTGAATATACAATCTCAAGAAATCACATAATGCAAAATGAAAAAGTATAGCAATATAATAACAATTAGATTTGGTATGAAGAAAAGAAAATACCATATAGGCATAAAGAAGAAAATAGATTTGAGGAAGAAATTTGAGGAAGAAATAGAAATTGAGAAAGAAAATAGAACAAATGAAGTTAAATAAATAAGAAAAAAAGAATTAGATGATATTTACAAGGATTTAATAGTTCCTCTTTCTTTCTTTTTTTGTTACTTTTTATTTGTCTAGATTTATTGCACTATGATCAGAGAATACGGTCCTCTGTCTTTCAGAAATTTTTATAAATTTTTTTTCACTTAATGTACAGTCCAATTTTATAGATGTTCTTCAGCACTGAAAAATGACAATATATGTTTGTAGGGTACAAATCAATCTTCTAATATTTTGTATATTTTAAATTCTTTTTTTGTCTACTCTAAATTAAATCTTCTCATTTATATTTCTGCCAATTTCTTCTTTTATTCAAATAGCTTTTACCTAAAATACTATAATACACATGTAAATAATATTTTGTAAAGAATCATGGGTTAAAAGAGGAAATGAAACTTGCAATTATATACTAGTTAGATAGTAACAACAACACTACCCATATCAAAATATGGGTTGAACCCAAAGCTGTTCTCAGAGAAAAATGCATAGTGTTTGATGTATTTACTCTTAAACAAGAAAAGAAATAAAGGAAGGAAGAAAGATAATAAGGAAAGAGGGAAGGAGTGAAGAAAGGAAGAAAGGAAAGAAAGAAAAAAAGGAAAGAAGGAAGAAAATGAAATATATCTAAGAACAAATAAAAGTAACAATAGACAACTATATAGGGAAATGGAATGAATAAAGATAATCAGAAATTAGTAAGTTAGAAAATAGTAAGACTATTAGAAATAATTAGGTTTAGGAAACAGAAACCATTCTACTTTCAATAGAAATTTAATACAGTAAATTTGGTACTTACAACATAATTGGTACGTCAGGAGAATCAGTCTTTTGTCTGGGTATTCAGGGATTAATGAAAAAAGATTGCTGAACTGCACTGCCAGTGTCAACTTTGCATCTCAAGAAGATGGAGGTTTAGGAGGCTACAACTGCAGTGATTGAATTCAAGAAGACAATAGCAGACTTTATACAGGAATCAGGAATCTCGGTTCATAAGCTACCCCTGCTACCATTGCTGTTTCTTCTTTGCTCTTCACCACTGGGCTTTGTTCTTGAAGAAAAACTCAATGTCTCTATGATTGGGACAGGCTGCAGCTGCAGCTAGATTAGATGGGACCTAATTTTTACCCAGAACCCTGACTCAAATAGATCTAGAAAATGTGGTTTTCAGATGCTACAGTGTAGAATGCAACGTTTGGAACAGGCTGGAGTGGATGCTGCATACCAGTTACATATAACTACCACAGTAGCTAATATTTCCTGAGCAGCAACATCAGGCACTGTTTTAGGCATTGTACATGTCTTAATTGATATGATCTACACAATATCCCTATAAGTTTGGTACAACTATTAACCTCTAGTTTACAGGCAAGAACAATGCATATAGAGATCAAGTAACTTACTCCAAGTCTTATGGTAAAGGGCTGAGTCAGGATACAAATACAGTTAATCTCTGACTCTAGAAGTTGTACTCTGAACTGTGACATACAACACTTGTTTTCTGTTCTTTCTTTTATAAAGATGAATAAAAATTTAGAACTTTCATCAAAGTTAATAGAGAAAAAAACCTAGGAAACTGAATGCATACCATTAGCAATTAGTGATTCTACCACTGAGCAAAGGAGATGACAAATGCTCCATCATGGTACCAATGGTACGTACCTTGATGGTATTAAATTTGTCAATCTTAATGAAATAGATATTTCTGAGAAACTATAATAGTCCAAAACGGATGCAAAAATGAATTTGGAAATCTGATTGTATCAATAGCCATGGTGAAAAGCAGCCACTCCCCAAAAAAGTATAAGACTGAGTTTAATAAACCACTACTGTAAAATCCTCAAGGAACAGAGAATTCTATATCATGCCTTTTATAAAATTTCTGAGCTACATTATCAGGTATAATGAAAATGTCACATTGTTTACCTGTAGTTTAACTTAACCACAATGAAAATAAGCACATTATTTCAGGGCCGCTATTACAGAGGAAAAATCACCATTGTCAGGTAAACATAATTCCCTTCGTTCTTTTCCCCCTTCCCCTCCCCTCCTTGGCACAGCATTTACCTTCAAAGGGCTTAAGCATAGTCATAATACGGTGGTGTGAGCGGCCTCCAGCTCTTGGCTTGGCCTCTGCCGGGTGGTTCAATTCCCAGTTATAGCAGTCTCTCATTGTCATCTGCTGGGTCCTGGTTGGCCTTATCTGGTTTCCTGTCACGTAATTCTAGTACTGTCTTCGGCTTAATTCCCTCTCTCATCCGTGAGACCTCTCCAGTCTTCACAGCATTCAGACTACCAAGGAAGAAAAACATTTGGCTGCTCTCTCATTCCTTCTTAGGATGTAAAGGGCTCTCTTAGGATGTAAAGGGCATCTTCTTAGGATGTTAAGTGAGTCTGTCTCACTTCGGGCCTCCTAGACATTGGGGAGAGGTCTTACCTAGCTATCTCATACTATGTAGGGCTGAAGAACTCTTTTGTGCTTAGTGTCTTTCAGGTGCAACCAGACCTGAAGCTTTGTTTGTTCTTTTTCATATTCCTTTAAATGCATATGTAATTGTTTATTTTAGAATTTTCTTATTTCTTGAGGTAGGCCTCTATTGTTATGAATTTCCTTCTTAGAGCTACTTTTGCTGCCTCCCACAGATTTTGGACAGTTGTGTTTCCATTTTCATTAGTCTCAAGGTATTTTAAAATTTACTCTTTGATATCTTCATCAACCCAATAACAATACATTGATTGATTAGTAGCATGTTGCTTAGTCTCCACGTGTCTGTGTTTTTTCCAGTTTTCTTCTTGTAGTTGATTTCTGGTTAATACCATTGTGGTTGGAAAAGATGCTTGATATGATTTCAGTCTTTTTAAATTTATTGAGACTAGTTTTGTAGTCTAACATGTAATCTGTCCTAGAGAATGTTCCATGTGCACTTGAGAAGAATGTGTATTCTGCTGTTTTTAGGTGGAGAGTTCTGTATATATCTATTAAATCTATCCAACTCTAATGTGTTGTTTAAAGCCAGTGTTTCCATATTGATTTTCTGTCTGGGTAATCTATCCATTGATGTAAATGGGGTATTAAAATCCCCTACTATTGGGACTTACCTGGTGGTGCAGTGGATAGGACTCTGCCTCCCAATGCAGGGGGCCTGGGTTTGATCCCTGGTCAGGGAACTAGATTCCACATGCATGCCGCAACTGAGTTCAGATGCCATAACTAAGGAGACTGTCTCCTGCAACCAAAGAGCTCACATGTTGCAACTAAGAGCCAGCGCAACCAAAATAAATACATAAATAAATATTTTAAAAAAGGAACCAATATATACGAAGTTTTAAATATTGAAAAAAAATCCCCTACCATTATTGTGTTGCAGTCCCCTATTTCTGTTACTATTTGCTTTGCACAGTTGGGTGCTCCTATGTTGGGTGCATAAATGTTTACAATTGTTATATCCTTTTGTTGGATTGACCCCTTTATCATTATGTAATGTCCTTCTTTGTCTTTTGTTACAGTCCTTGTTTTAAGGTCTATTTTGTGTGATCTGCATGTTGCTACTCAGCTTTCTTTTCTTTTCCATGTGCATGGAATATATTTTTCCATCCTTTCACTTTCAGTCTATGTGTGTCTTTAGATCTGAGGTGAGTCTCTTGTATGCGACGTATAGATGGGTCTTATTTTTTTTTTAATCCATTCAATTATCCTATGTCTTTTTTTTGTGTGTGTGGTACACGGGCCTCTCACTGCTGTGGCCTCTCCCGTTGCGGAGTACAGGCTCCGGACGCGCAGGCCCAGCGGCCATGGCCCATGGGCCCAGCTGCTCCACCGCACATAGGATCCTCCCGGACCGGGGCACGAACCGCATCCCCTGCATCGGCAGGCGGACTCTCAACCACTACGCCACCAGGAAAGCCCTATCCTATGTCTTTTGATTGAAGCATTCAGTCCATTTATTGATACATTTAAAGTAATTATTGATAGGTATGTACTATTGCCATTTTGTTTTTTTTTAAATTTTATTTATTAAAATTTTTATTGGCATATAGTTGATTTTGTTAATTGTTTTCTGATTCTTTTTGTACTTCTCTGTTTCTGTCTTCTTCTCTTGTTTTTTTCTCTTGTGTTCTGATGTGTTCCTTTAGTGTTTTGTTTAGATTCTTTTTATTTTTTGTGTGTCCATTGGAGTTTTTTGGTTATCATGAGGTTCATATATACCAACCTGCAAATATAGCCATCTATTTTAAGCTGATAGTCATGTAATTTCAAATACATTCTAAAAGCACTACATTTTCAGTCCTTCTACCCAATTTTATGTTTTTGTGGTCATATTTTACATATTTTCATTTTGTGTATACCTTAAATACTTATTGTAGTTATAATTGATTGTTGTACTGCTTTCGTCTTTTAACTTTCATACTAGCTTTCTAAGTGATTGATTCACTGCCTGCCCTTATATTTGTCTTTGCCAGTGAGATTCTTTTGTTTCATATGTTTTTTTTATTCCTAGTTGTGGCCTTTCCTTTTCTGCTTAAAGAAGACTCTCTAAGAAGCCGCCTGCCAATGCAGGGGACATGGGTTTGAGCCCTGGTCTTGGAATATCCCACATGCCGCAGAGCAACTAAGCCTGTGTGCCACAACTACTGAGCCTGCGTTCTAGAGCCCACGAGCCGCAACTACTGAGCCCACGTGCCACAGCTACTGAAGCCCGCACACCTAGAGCCCGTGCTCTGCAACAAGAGAAGCCACTGCAATGAGAAGCCTGCACACTGCCACAAAGAGTAGCCCCTGATCACTGCAACTAGAGGAAGCCCGCATGCAGCAATGAAGACCCAAGGCAGCCAAAAAAAAAAAAAAATACTCTAACATTTCTTGTAAGGCTCGTTTAGTGGTGATTAACTCCTTTAGTCTTTGCTTATCTGGGAAACTCTTTATCTCTCCTTCAATTCTGAATGGTAACCTTGCTAGATGGAGTATTATAGGTTGTAAGTTTTTTCCTTTCAGCACATTAAATATATCATGCCACTCCATTCTGGCCTGTAAAGTTTCTGCTGAGATATCAGCTGATAGTCTTATGGGGTTTCCCTTGTATACGATTAGTTGTTTTTGTCTTGCTGCCTCTAAGAGTCTCTCTTTATCTTTAACTTTTGCCATTGTAATTATAATATGTCTTGGTGTGGATATCTTTGGGTCCATCTTGTTTGGTACTCTCTGCACTTCCTAGACCTGGATGTCTGGTTATTTTTTCCTCCAAATGAGGGAAGGTATTATTTCTTCATATAAGTTCTGTGACTTTTTCTCTTCCTCTTCTCCTACTGGAACCCTTACAATATGAATGTTAGTATACTTGATGTCATCTCAGAGGTCCCTTAAGCTCTCCTCACTTACAAAAATTCTTTCTTTTTGCTATTCTGATTGGGTGATTTCCACTATTCTATCTTCCAGATTGCTTGTCCATTCTTCTGTATGATCTAAAATGCTGTTGATTCTCTGTAGTGTATTTTTTAATTAAGTCACAGTATTTTTCAACGCTGGTTGGTTCTCTCTTACATTTTCTAAGTCTTTGTTGACATTCTCACTGAGTTCCTCCATTCTTCTCCTGAGTTTGTTAAACATCCTTATGACCCTTTCTTTGGATTTAGTTTCCATGAATTAGGTGAAAAAATTACTTCTACTGGTCTTGAAAAAGTGGCCTTGCGTGGGAGACTGCTTTGTAGAGACTATGTAGACTGCTTTGGCAGATTGATTGGAGCTAGAAGTGTGGTTTTGGGGCAGTCCCTGGGGAGTGCCACACTGAGGCAACATTGGCAGGATGGCTGGTGCTGGCATGGGCCTGGAACAGTCCTGGTGGGAAGTCAAACAATGGTGCTCACTGGCACCTTTTACCCTGGAGAGAGCTCCAGCAGTTCCCTGCCCATTTGGCAGAAAACTTAGGGTTAGTAAATGCATTTCCTTCCTGCATTTCTAGGTGCCCTTTTAACTGCTCGGTTTTTTTTTTTTTTTTTTTGCTGTGTCCCAGGTTGGCGAGTCTGCTCCCAGCTTCTGTCCAACACAGGGGGAATCAAGGTGGCAAACGGCTGAAATGCTCCAACGAGAGGGTAAAGGAAGTGAGGGAAAGGAAGTTCCCACCTGTGCACAGCTCCTACACCCTGGGGCTGGAAGAAGGCAGACCTTGGTTGTAAAGTGCTGTAGCCGCCAGCAGGGCTGGGCACTGGGCAAGCTTGCAAGAATGCAGGCCAGGCAAGGGCACAGGAGCTAGGCATTCCTGACCAGCACATGCCCTGCCATGCTCCTCGGAGAGATAGCTGGGAAAGGGGGACTGGTAACTCCGCCATCAGCCACCGGTCACCTCTTGTCCACATACAAAGCAACACCCAACCAGCACTGCGGGACGGCCCTGCTCACAGCTGAAGGTTCCGGGCCACGGGAGTTTATTGATGTTATGGCCTCAGCCTAGGTTCCTCAATGGAAGCCACACCTGGAGCCTGGGGGTTTCTTGCTGGGGCAGGGGGTGTTTATGCCTGCCACCCCCCAGGCTCACACCTCAAAGAGGATCACAGGGAAATCCACGTGGATGCGGGGTGGGGTGGGGGGTGGATCCAGCTTCACGATGCCCTGAGGAATCAGGTTCTCATGCACTTGCCTCTGCTTGGCCTGCTTCTGCCCGTTCTTGGTGATGACTGTCTCCTCATAGAGCTCGTGAGCCAGATCCCCATCCTCCTCCTAGAACATGGAGCCACAGCACTCCATGATAGAATACGAAGGGGGGCAAGACTCAGCCTTGCGGTCACACCAAAGCTTGCTCAGCAACAGAGCCTCCAGGCCGCTGCCCTCCGCCGCCAAGGCGAAGGGCCGCAGGCCCCGAGCTTTGGAGCCGTGGGTGCCCATGTCAGGGCCGCCGGCGCACGGCGGGCCCCGCGGCAGCTTCGCTCTCACAGGGCCTATGCTCGTAGGTGCCGCCGCCTCCGCCACCTTCCACAGGCTCCCAAAAAGTTTTTTTAACAATCGAGAATAATATTTAAAATAGAGATTTACATCCACTGTCATTATTCATGAATATCACATGAAGTGTATATTTTCCCTTGATACACTGGTTAATGATCAGCAAGCCATTTTAACACTAAGTATCTAGAACATGAAGACAAATTCTATAACTCTTCATCAATGTTTGAAGTTATACTCAATCCAGAACTTTATAAAACTTTGCTAAAAATTAATAAAAACATTGAGAGCCTCCTTTAACATTTCTTATTTAATTGCAAAGGCAACAAGCAGTTGTTCACGCTGTTACAGTAAAATGCCTGAAAGAATCCACCAAACCAACAGGCACTCCTTTTACATAAAGAATTGTCAGGAGATGCAGAGTGAACATTGCTGAAGATATGAAAAAAGTTACAACAAATTACACAGTAAAGGAGGACATGATATATAGTAAAATACCAATATTTCTCCAAAGTTTAAGCTTGTGGCATTTGCTAGGTTCTATTTCAATAATTAAATCTACCAAAAAGTTCTACTTTTTGTGTAAGCCACCAGGTAACTTTATCCATAAATCCTTTAATATGTACCACCAAAAAATAAGGATTTGTTTCTGACATAAAGACACTGTTAACGTCATATTAAGTTCAATTAACATATTTTCTTCATATCATTTAATATGTAGTCCACATTTAAGTTTCTCCAATTGCATAAAAAATGTCTTTTTTTCATGGATGATTTATTTGATTCAGGAAGCACATGAGGTTCACAGTTATTATCACACTTATTATATTATTTGCTCTATTTTAATCTAGAACAGTCTCACCTCCATTTTTCCCCTTGCCATTGATTTATTGGAGAAACTGGGTCATTTGTCTCAGGTCTTGAGGAATGATTAATATTCTGCATTTGTCTGCTTATTTCCTGTGGTATTGCTTCCTTATGGTATTGTTTAACTTGTCTCTATCTCTTATATTTCTTAAATTAGAAGTTCGTTTGAAAGCTTTGATTAGATTTAGACTGAATTTGTTGACAAGACTACTTATGCTGTTTACTCCATATTGCATCATACTTAAAGGCTCATAGTAAGTGGCTGACCAACTTTTAGTGATGCTTAAGTTGGATCATTGGTTTTGGTGGTGGCAAGTTGATCCTCCCATTGTTAAGGTCTGTCAGAAAAAACTGATAGTTTTTTCTCTTAATGTTTTTTTCCCATTCTACCATTTCTTTTACATATACTTTCTGCAATTTTTCTCTAAGTAACTTTCCTTCATCAACTAGGTCTATTTTAAATAAATTGCACAGGACTGATGAGATAAAAGCTTATTTCTTTCTCTATAATTGTCATTTTCAAAATAAAAAGTCAGTGCTCTAACTACCTCTAATGATTTCTGATGAGTTCTTGTTAATTTTTGTTTTTGCTCTCTCGTTCTCTTTTGGAATATCATTATGACTCATACATTTTTATACAATTATTTTCAGTGAATTGAAATGATTATTTTTATGTTCAGATTATTCCATCTTTGGCCAAGCTGGCTCTTATGTCCTTTTGACATAACCCTATTATAGTTTGGTGGTTTCTTTGATTTTTGGCACAAGATATCTAAGGCTCATCTTATAAATTTCCTGAACTGAACCTGAATCTGGCCATTTCTGTAAGGACCCCTAGTTTTTTTTTTATTGGTGAATGATATTTAGAGCTCACAACCTGACACTAGGTGTGGTCACTGATTTTAGACCTTTTCAGTAGACAGAGCTAACTTCTTATCATAGAAATATTTAAACATAGCTAAAAGTCGAGAGAGTAGCATAAGAAATCCCTCTTGTGCCATCATCCAACTTCAGCAGATATCAATATTTTGCTCACTTGGTTTTATCTATTTCCAACACTTTCTATAAAAAGCCCTTGAACATCTATGATAGAAAAATGAGCAAGGGACAAGAAGTAGAACTCCATAACTGAGGAACCACAAATGGAAATCAAAAATAAACAAATAGGACTACATCAAACTAAAAAGCTTTTGCACAGTGAAGGAAACCATCAACAAAATGAAAAGGCAACCTCCTGAATGCGAGAAGATATTGGCAAATGGTATAGATAATAAAGGATTAATATCCAAATTATATGAATAACTCATACAACTCAATATCAAAAACCCCAAACAATCTGGTTAAAAAATGGGCCAAGAATCTGAATAGATATTTCTCCAAAGAAGACATTCAAATGCCCTGCAGACACATGAAAAGATGTTCAGCATCACTAATCATCAGGGAAATGCAACTCAAAACCACAATGAGATATTGCTGCATACCTGTCAGAATGGCTATCATCAAAGAGACAACAAATAACAAGTGTTGGTGAGAATGTGGAGAAAAGGCAACCCTCATGCACTGTTGGTGGGAATGTAAATTGGAGCAGCCCCTATGGAAAATTGTGGGAGGGTCCTCAAAAATTTAAAAATAGAACTACCATATGATCTAGCAATTCCAGTTCTGCGTAGTTACCCAAAGAAAACAAGAATACTAGTTTGAAAAGATATATTCACCTTTATATTCAGTGCAGCACTGCTTACAATAGCCAAGATATGGGAGTAACCTAAGTGTCCATCAACAGATATGGTATATGTATGTACACACAATGGAATATTACTCAACTGTAAAAAAGAATGAAATCTTGCCATTTGGGACAACATGGATGGACCTAGAAGGTATTATGCTAAGTGAAATAAGTCAGACAGAGAAAGACAAATACCATATGGTTTCACTTATATATGGAATCTAAACAATAAAGCAAATGAACAAACAAAACAAAACAGAAACAGAGTTACAGATACAGAGAGCAAACTGGTGGTTGCCAGAGGGGAGGGGGGGTGCAGGTTTGGGTGAAAGGGATTAAGAGGTACAAACTTACAGTTGTAAAATAAATAAGTCACAGGGATGCAATACATAGCATAAGGAATATAGTCAATAATACTGTAATAATTTTGTATGATGACAGATGGTTATTAGACATTATGGTGATCACTTTGCAATGTATTTAAATGTTGAATCACTATGTTGTATACCTGAAAGTAACATAATATTGTACATCAACTATACTTCAAAAAAAGAAACGAAGATAAATTACCATATGGAAAATTATAGGCTCTGTATTTTATGGATTTATTGAAAACATTAACATATTTACCATTTATACATTTTAATCTAATTTGCTTTTGTAATTCTTAATATGAGATTAAGGGATAAGGAGATTTGGAGGAAGACGTGATTGGTATTGAAATCAGATATCCATGTAGCAGGACTTTCCTGGTGGTCCAGTGGTAAAGAGTCCACCTTACAATGCAGCGGACACAGGTTCGATCCCTGGTCAGGGAACTAAGATCCCACATGCTGTGGGGCAATTAAGCCTGCACGCCACAACTACTGAGCTCGCGTGCCTCAACTAGAGAGCTTGAGTGCTGCAAACTACAGAGTCCATGTGCTCTGGAACCCGCTCACCACAACTACAGAGCCCACGCACCCTGGAGCCTGTGCGCCACAACCAGAGAGAGAAAACCTGCACACCACAATAAGAGAGAAGCCCGTGCCTCAACGAAAAGCCCATGTGCCACAACGAAAGATCCTGCATGCCTCAACAAAGATCTGGCGTGCCACAACTAAGGCCTGATGCAGCCAAAAATAAATAAAATAAATAAATAAATAAATAATAAATCTTTAAAAACATATTTAGCATTAAAAAGAAAAGATATCAGTGTGGCATTTGTGCTTTGATTTTTCTAACATACAGAGGGGAAAATTCTCAAGGAATGAGACTTGTCATGAGAAGCCTTCAAACTTGATTACCATATGCACAAAACAACCACATTGTTTTGCCTAATCTGCATGAAATCTCCCACAGTGGTAATAATATGAGCCTCTTAACTGAAATAGCATGTTATATTTTTGGCAAGGAAACAGCAAGACAAAAAAAAAACAAACAAAGAAATTAGAATACGAATTAAGATATAGAAAAGTCATTTGAAAAAATAGCTGTTAACACTTCTCAATTTCAGTAGCAATTCTGCCTCTGAGGCAATATAAATCATGTATTAGACTTTCAGCCTCCTCAATAAATTCTTTATTGGCACCACAAATTTAGAACATATAAAAATATCAGCACCATTATCCCGTGTTAACCAGCATACCTTGGTTCAGCTCTCACAACTGTAGTTCTGTAAAAACAGATTTAGAGAATCACCAGAACAAATTAGCAATGTTGTTTAATAGAAGACATTATTAAGGTATAAAATATATTTTGTTAGGGAATAGTTACTTATAATTGACAAACAATAATTTGTTTGCAGGCTTTCAATTTTGGATAGTCCAATTTGTCTAAAATCATCTTTCTTTAGTATTTCCTTTTGTCAATTTTATTTTCCTTATTCTATTATTTAGTCTTAACATAGCATTATCTCTGATTTGTTCCAGTGTTATTAAATGTCTACAATTTGCTAGGTGCTGGATAGGAAAAGGAAGGGATAAGAAGATAAGCTATTTTTCTACATTTGTAACATAAATACAGACAAATTGCTAAAATGTAAGTAGTACTTTTAGAAATAATGTAAGTGACTAATAATTTAGAAATAATCCATCAACATTTTTCTAGTTTATTAGATCTGTAATTTTAATGTAAATTTTTAGAATTTATTCTCATCATAATGTAAAAGCATGTTCTTTTATCTATAGAAAAAGTATCACAAATTATTTATTATATTTTAAGACAAAGTGTGTGACAGTTGAATAAAAAAAAGTTTATTAACTTTTTAAATTAAATCAAAATTATAATTCAAATGAACTTTGGAAAACACTAACTCGTTTGATTGGTTATTTTAATCGAGCCTCTACAATAACCATTGCACTTTAATATTCAAAATTGATAGTCATTCTCTCATGTCACACAGTAGTATAAGTACAGAGACTATTCCTCAATACCTTCTGCAGAAACTATGACCCTACTAATGCGAAAGGGCAAGGCTGTTGATGACCAGACAGCAGGTAGCAGGGAGTCAGGCTGCCCTCTTTTTGAATGCTACCTCTCTTCTAACTATTGTATTGTGTTCCATGGTGTGGGAGGAGGTCAGCAGGAGGACGTAACTGCCGGTTGACCTGTGAACTGGACCTGGGCAGTGGAAGGCTCCTCGCCCCCTCCCCGTCCTTGGGATGAACTTCTGCCTACCGTTCCCACAGTGGGAGCCGTTTTCAAGGATGCAGCCTTGAGAGAGCAATGTGTTGCCAAGATCTTCTGGACAGAATATGTGACTGAACCCCGTTAAGGCCTCTATAAAAACTCAAGATTCTGGCGGGCAGGTGCGAAGATGTACTGGTCTAGCAGCCGCCCAAGATAAGCCTCGTATGTAATTCCCTAGCTTATTAAGCTCGCCACCTACCTGGCACGGCTGCGGCTTTCTTCGGTTTCTCCCCTACCTCCGTGAACAGGGGCCAGTTTCAGATTTCACCTGGGAAGCTCCTGAGGGTGCCAACCAACAACGGAAGGGTCTGTTTCATTCTTTTTTGTTGTTGTTGTTGGGGGTAGGAGTTTATTAATTAATTTATTTTTTGCTGTGTTGGGTCTTCGTTTCTGTGTGAGGGCTTTCTCTAGTTGCGGTGAGCGGGGGCCACTCTTCATCGCGGTGCACGGGCCTCTTACTATCGCGGCCTCTCTTGTTGAGGAGCACAGGCTCCAGATTCGCAGGCTCAGTAGTTGTGGCTCACGGGCCCAGTTGCTCCGCGTTATGTGTGATCTTCCCAGACCAGGGCTCGAACCCGTGTCCCCTGCATTGGCAGGCAGATTCTCAACCACTGTGCCACCAGGGAAGCCCTGTCTCATTCTTCTGTCTCTCCTTGCCCTATGTGTTTTGGGCCAGTTTCGAATTTCATCTGGGAGAAGTCCTGAGCTTGTGAACCAACATATGGTAAGACAGTTTTGTTCTATTTTGTTTCATTTTTTAAGCTGAAATGTTTACCCTAGAGTATAAAATTGGAAGGTGGGAGTTTTAACTTTAAATGTTTGTTCTCCTATGGTCCATGGAAGAGTGATGAAACCTTTTTCTGACCCATTCTCATCTTCATTCCCAATTTGCTCTCCTCTCACTGTCCCCTGCCCTCAGTCCCCTCATCAAGTACTCCCTGGGGAGACTCCAACTCTCTCCATGTGCCAGGAGAATCTTAAGGGGGTCTTGGCCCCAGAGCTTTTCACGCCTCTTATCAGCTCCCCTGTAGCAGATTTCAGCTGCCAAGGGCCTTACTTCTGCTTTGAGACTCCTGGTCTGAAGGGGTAGGAGGGAGGCTGCTCTGCAGAGCTGCAGTGAGTTGGGGGATGTCTGACTTTGTTTCAGGCTCTCCACCAACAATAACTGAGGCTCTTTTCTTCCAGAATTTATCTAAGTACAAATATACTTTACATACCTTAGTTTTCTTCCAAAAACCAATCTATTCCTAATGTGAAGAATATTAATACAACACTAATACACACCCATTAATACAACACTCCTGTTAAGCTTCATAAAGTTGTAGTGTTCAAGTAATTAACAAGGAAGCCATTAGACCAAGGTGTCTCTAATGCCTGGGCTGCCTATGTAAACAAACCAAAACCTAAGCCAGAGTCAATTTCTGCAGATGCCTCAAGGTCAAGAAATGGAAACCTGAGAACAACCAATCACAAAGAGCCAACTAGGCTTTCCCAGATAACAGCAGGGTTTAAGCTACAGCCAATCAAATAATTTCCTTGCATTGTTTCTTAATCTGCTCTCTAAAAGCCTTTTCCTGGCTCCTGTTGGGGAGGGCACCTAATCATTTTCAGTTTGGTGCTGCCTGATTTGAATCACTGTATGCTCAAAGAAACTTTTCAAGAGTTTAATTTACCTTAGTTTATCTTTTAACTATAGTATGTTATTATTTTTAATAGTGTGCAATTATTATTGTGTTAAAGGAACACAGAGGTGATGGATTATTTATGTTGGTATTTAATAGTGTTGGATTGGGTCAGCAATAATACCAATGCTTTAAACCTGGGTGCAGTTTTCCTCCTAGTAGCGTGTGATGAATTTCAGTTCACCTCCCAAGACAGAAACCTGGGAGTCAAGGCTCTTTTCTTGTCCAGTCTAATTTGCCATCATGCCCAGTTAATCCCACTTCACTGTTATCTCTTGACTCTGTTTTCTTTTCCCCAGCCCCTTTCTTATACTATAGGACTGCAGGATAAATTATAAACTTTGAATACAAGGCACTTTATCATCTGACCCTTGCCTACCTACTTTGTGGCCTCATTTGTAGCTACTACTCATTTGTGGTCATAAAAATACAGCACTCATGTTTCCTTCCGCAGGAAGCATAATTGACTGATGGCCCCAGCTGCTGTCCTTCTGGATTCACTCTTGTCTTCATGTAAAGGCCATGTTTCCCAAAGCCTTCTCTCAGCCAAAGTCTGAGTAGCACGGGGATTTGTTCTAATGTGTACCCATTCTTATAGTTACAGGAGTCCTTGAATAGGTGACTTTGGCCAGAGGACTCCCCTGAGTTCTGCCTGGTGGAGACTTAGAACTGTGCCACATCTGAGACCCTGCCTATACAATCCTTCTCCATTCTCTCTCTCACAGGGCAGATGTGCATCATGATTTGAAGGCTTTTCCTACCTCCACAAGCTCCTTCTCCTTCACAGGATTTTCCCCCAATAAATCTTTTGTACATCTAATCCCATCTTGGCATTTTCTTTTTGGAGAACCCAAACTAACAAAAGTGGTGCCAGGAATGATTTGAAGAAAACTACAGGGACAAGAGGGGCTTTATAGCCAAGGAGCAAGGTGGGGGTCAGTGTATGGAAAATTACTAAGAAGAAACATCAGGAGTAAGGAAGGATTCTGGTTAAACTGACTTGACAGGATTCTTGCTGAGGACAGGCTAGGGTGATTAGATATCACCTGGAGGATGGTGAGAAATGAGGAATTTGATCAGATACGGAGGGTGGAGGATTCTGTCTAAACTGACTTAATGGATTCTTGCTGAACTGGGTGTGCAGGCCCAGCCAGGATGGACACTGAAGCCCAAGGTCAAAGCCTAATTGAGAAGGGGACTTAGAAGAGCCTGACTAAAGTTTGGCCAAATAGAGAGTTTTTGTCCAACAGGAAGTGATCACATATGTACTGCTACCTTTTTACTGCTAACCTGAATAGGAAATATTAATCTTGTGTAGAATGCAGGGTCCAGAGAAAATCACACTATGATTTTATTCAGAGACATTAGCATTACGTGGATCTTAAAGGCAATCTTAAGGGGAAAAGAAAATGTTATAGGAAATCCACATGCATTTTTTTTGAAGGAGGTATAAGAAGGAGAAACAATAAACCAGTTATATCTTCAATACCTTAATCACCGAGGAAGCAGTGGATAAGTATTTTCAGAACCAGTAAAGGCTCCACTTTATTCTAGGAAAATGAATTATGGTGCTTGCTGCATTCACAACCCTTGCACAACTCTACCCATCTCCCTCACCCCCATACTCACAGCATATACGAAAAAGATAAGCCAAAACAGTCATATAATATAAAATAGCACCCTTGGCTACAGGTATTGGATTAGGAGCACTTGATCTAATGGCAGCCAGTGCATAGATATGTCTGTAATCTATGACATGCATGACTTAGCATGAAATGATGATCTGGGCCAATCATATTCTTACTCCCACATATATGACTGAGAAAAGAGAGAATCAGACAGTTAATAGTGAGTCTGAAGCCAAAGATGCATAGAGAGAAGCTCTTGAGATAGATTTGGGGCTATATATGAGGGATTAGATTTAGGTCTATGAAAAGTCAGGGCAATCTGAGTTATAAGCAGAAGCTTCAGGTGGAGAAAAGTTCCAGAATAAAGAGAGAAAAGAACTGGGCTAGTTGGTATAGTAGAATAAGATGGTTGCAGATTCTTTGACACTTTGTCAAAGGTGAGGCAGACTTTTTTTTTTTTTTTTTTTGAACACTTGACCACTGCTTAAAATACAGTGGGAGTGATCCTGTGCCACTTTGGAATCTCAAGAGATTGTTAGCTTCCAATTCCCATTTCTTCGAATACTTACTCTGGGAAATAAGCAACATGCTATGCCACCAAAAGGCTCATGGAGAGGCCTATGTAGAGAACTAAGGTCCCTGATCAATAGCCTGGGGTGAGCTCCCAGCCAACAGCAGCACCAGTTTGCCAGGCATGTGAGTAAGCCATGATGGAAGTGGATCCTCCAGGTGTAGTTGAGCTGCCCCTACTGATACCATGTGGACCAGGAGAGAGCTATCCACGACCAGCTCTGCCCAGATTGTGGGTTCATGAGCAGAATAAATGACTGATGTTGGTATTTTTACTTATTATTTTTAATTGTGGTGAAATACACATAACATGAAAGTTATCATCTTAACCATTTTTAAGTATACAGTTCAACGTTATTACATGTATTCATGTTGTTGTGCAGCCATAATCACCATTCATCTCCAGAACTCTTTCCATTGTACAAAACTGAAACTCTATACCCAGTGAACAACAACTCCCCATTCTTCTTTTCCCTCAGCGCTGACAACCACCATTCTACTTTCTGTCTCTATTAATTTGATTCTTCTAGGAACCTCATATAAGTGCAATAACACAGTATTTGTCTTTTTGTGACTGGCTTATTTCACTTAGCATAATGTCCTCAAGGTTCATCCATGTTGTAGCATGTGTCAGAATTTCGTTTGTTTTCAAGGCTGTATTAAATTCCATTATATATGTATATCACATGTTGTTTATTCATTCTTCTGTTGATAGACACTTGGGTTGCTTTCATCTTTTGGTTATCGTGAATAATGCTGCTATGAACATGAATGTATTAATATCTGTTTGAGCCTCTGTTTTCAGTTACTTTGGATATATATTCAGAGGTGGAATTGCTCACTGCCATTTGTTTCTGAAAAGTGAAAATAAATTAAACTAAGGAGTACCATTCTACTTGTTATGAGTGAACCAAACTGGTCAAAAGAAAGAAATTCCTTTAGTATAGGATACATAGCAAACAAATCATTAAACATACAAATATAAATTTTCTAGATAAAAAATTTGACAAGGTATGGCAAATTAAATGTTTTTACAGGATATTATGGTGCCTTGTTCTACAAATTAAAGTTCTTAGTCAACAGGTATGGTCAAAACAAGACAACTTTTTCCAAAGCCATTCAAAAGTTTATGAATTCCTATAAGTACAGATGTTCCAGAGCTTTATAATATTATAAATATATTTTCACAAATGAGTTTATTTTTAGATAATTTTTCACTTAAAAAGACACACTTTATTTTGTCTCTGACTTGTATTAGTCTTTGGATTTTTTTGTGATTGTCCTAAGATTCACAGGTTAACAGAGCCATTGATTTTAACCATTAGCTTCAAGCTCCTATTTTATCTAACGTCTCATCAATAGTAAAATCTCTACCTCCCATGTGCCTATATTACTACCTTCATAAACTCTCTGAAAGGGGAAATTAAGAGCATTGAAATAACTCGAAGATAGCAAGGATCTCAACCATTAAGACAGAAAATTGTCATAGCTAACCATTTCCTGAATATTTGAGTTAGAAGTGTGAATGATCATGAAGAGTGTTGATATGTGAAGGGGTTTAATGTGTGTGTATGTTACACGTGTTTTTGTGCATCACTTGGACTGTCGGAGCTCAGAGAAATCTTGACCCCAGCTGCCAAATATTAGCATCACCTGGGGAGCTTTTATTTTTTTTTTGGTTAATTAATTAATTTATTTTTGGCAGCATTGAGTCTTCATTGCTGCGCACGGGCTTTCTGTAGTTGCAGTGAGCGGGGGCTACTCTTTGTTGTGGTGCGCGGGCTTCTCATTGTGGTGGCTTCTCTTGTTGTGGAGCACGGGCTCTAGGCACGCGGGCTTCAGTAGTTGTGGCTCGCGGGCTCTAGAGCGCAGGCTCAGTAGCTGTGGTGCATAGGCTTAGTTGCTCTGTGGCATGTGGAATCTTCCCGGACAAGGGCTTGAACCCGTGTGCAGGAGGTGGAAGATTTTCTGAGCCCGCTGCTGGGGAAAACACCTATCACCCAGGTCAATGAGGTGACAGGTACCCTTCGGGTCAAGGGCTACTTTGACCAGCAGCTCAAAGCCTGGCTCCTGGAGAAGGGCTTCTGAAGCCCAGCTGAGCAGCCTGCATGCCCAGCATCCCCCTGAGACTGGAGTCCTGGGGATCTCAGGAGGAAGGAAGTGGCTGTTGGAGCAGCTAGGAGAAAGGGGTACAGAGACCGGGGCTGAGGGCCTTGGAGCAGGCCTTGTCTGCATAAAGGAGGAAATGGGACTCTGTATAGGTGCCAGCACTGGGGGAGGGCTGTCTAATATTGGAGACCTACCGGGAACAGCCAAGCTAGGGGGGAGCATTAGTCACCCCCCCAACTTTGGCGTGTTCCTGCTTTCCCTTCATTGGAGCTCCTTGGACTCAGGTATTCAAACTGTAGAGGTTGTTGACTGCCCCTCTGTTGGAAACAATAGCCCAGCCTAGTTTACAGGAGGGTAACACAGGGCAGACCCATTGGGCACATTCCTTCCTTGGCCTGCAGACCCCCACTGCTGCAAAACATCACTGCGCCCTTGCTCTAGGTCAGACCCGACTTGGTAGAGGCTACAGAGAACACAACATGACTCAGACGTGGGTCCTGGAAATCTTCAGTTCCAAATGTAGTGCACGTCAGCCCCTCGGCTCATTCCTTTTACCCATGGAGAGGTAAAAAGGCCAGTCACCTCTATTCCATTCCATATTAGAGTTGGGCCTGACTGGGTTTCCAGCTCCAGGGAATTAAATGGTTAGCTTTAGCTGTTCTGCCCACAAGGGGCTCCTTGAGAGCTCCTAGCAGCCCAGCACAGAGCCATCCTTCCCAGGTTGCTGACCTAGTATCAAGGCTGGACAGGGGTTTTGCAGGCAGGAAGATGCTGACCTTTTGTCCCTGCCATCCTATCCCACCCCAGCTAAGGAATCTTCACACTTGCCCCATCCTTGGGAGTCACAAGGGCCAAAGGCCTGAGTTCGCACCCCACTCAGCAACAAGCTGGCTTAAGACAGGGTTCAGAGCCTGGCTCCCCTACTTGCTCTGACCTAAGGCAGGGTATGTAACCTTTCTGGGGTTCAGTTTCTTCATATGTAAAATGAGTATATCTTCCTAATACCTTAATATTCAATACTGTGACCAAGAACAGTGCTGGCTTGTATAAGTAAACCCTCACTCCTGGAGATTCCAGGCCACTCTCGAGTCTACGGCCTGAATTGAGAAAAAGGAGTGTGGCACACTGATCATATCACACCAGTTCCACAAGTCATTAATGTAAGTGTTTACTTGGCTGTATATACAATTTAAGCTATTAAAATTTGTGCAATATTTACAAATTAAATAATCATCTGAAACTGTCAAAAAAAAAGTTCTCCAGATGATTCTAATGAGCACCCAGAGTAGAGAACAACTGGACAATAGGAAAGAAACTATGTTTGTACATTTTGCCCAAGGCCAAATACACTTTGAGTGCTTATTAAACATTAAGGGTTTCTCTATAGGGCTAGGTCATTTAGTAAACAGATGAGGCTTCAATTAGATAGCCAGTCACTCTATTTTATAGGGCTTTCAGTTTTCGAGTTCACATAGATAAGATGAACAGTATCCATGACAATGGCAGATGTGATTCATCCATTCCTTAGCTTTCTGTTTCCTTTAGGACATTCTGTTCCCTCAGATGACATTTGGGGCAGCTCAAACACTCTAACAGCCTTCTGGCATAGCTGGTGATTTGAGTTTTTCTTCATCTATGTCTTTTTAACTTTATAATCCTAAGGCTCTGCCTAATGTATATCAGTTCACATATGCTTTAAAAAATGACACTATATTTTCATGTTATGCTAAAATATACTGATTGATTAATTTATTCTTGAAGAATTTACTGAATATGTGTTTCATGGTCAATACTTAAAGGTTGATCCTTGCCCTCAAAAATCTTATATTCCAAGTGATGTTAGTACCCTATTTTATACCATCAAATCTATTTTATGATTTAGGTTCTCAAACTTGTATATGGTGCTGTATTAATCAAGGTTCTCCAAGGAAACAGAACCAACAGGATGTGTATATATAGAGAAAGAGACTTATTGTAAGGAATTTGTGCACAGGATTACGGAAACTGGCAAGTCCAAATCTACAGCGTGGACCAGCAGGCAGAGACCCAGGAGAACTGAAGTTCCAGTTCCAGTCCAAAGGCTGGCAGGATGGAGACCCAGGAGAGCTGTTAGTGCAGATGAAGTCCAAAGGCAATCATCTGGAGAATTCTCTGTTGCCTGGGGAGGCAGGCCTTCAGCTGATTGGATGTAGTCTAATTGGAGGGCAATCTGTTTAAAGTTCACTGATTTAAATGCTAGTACCATCCAAAAACACCCTCCTAGGTAACACATAAAATTATCCGTCACAGGTGCTTAGAGCCAGTGATGATGATGATGATGACGATGCGTACACTATATTGTGTCCTTAGCATGTGCCAGACACTGTGCTACTCAGTGTACACCTTTTAATCCTCACATCAACCCTACGAGGGAATTACTGCTACTATTATCATTGTATAGACAAGGAAATTGAGACTTGTTAACAGTTAAATAACTTGTCCAAGCCACAGTTTGTAAGCCTTGGTTCTACAATTTAAACCCAGGTCTGCCTGGCTCATAGCCCTTGCCCTTAACTACCACAAAGCTCCACAAAGATGTTTTTGGAAGTTTCCTTTCTGCTCTCCTCTGAAGTATACTCTTAAGGGGGAAAAGACATTTTGTTGACCTTACAGAGGAGAATTTTTCATTATTTGCAATGTTTTATTTAATACTAACTTGAAATACTGTAGGCAACAGCATTCTAATGTGTTAAATTCAGAGTGAAGACCTATCACTTTCCACTGGAAAATTTTTATTAAAATTAAGTATGCCTCCGCTTCTTCCTATTAAAATGGAGAGGAGATACTTATCACTAAGGGTTTATAAAGTGCCTTGAGATCCTCAAGTGAGAAATACTTCAAGGGGACGTGTTGCCATGCTGAGTTAAATAATTGAGTCAATTAACTTCATTTCCTCTGATCAATGTAAAATATCAATATTGCTTCTTGGGTCTTCTGACTGAATTGCATAGGTCATATTATGAGCATAAAAGTAATGTTGTTAGTAGAGCTGTGCTGAAAATCTGTTAGAATGGGAAGCATAGTTTTACCCTTCATAAGAATGGAGAAAACTGGCTGAGTCACACAAATTATCTTTCAGTACAATATCTTTCATGTCCCTGGTTCACTTTGCATTAATTTTAACTAATTATTTAGTTAACTGACAATTATTCCTTCAAAAAACTTTTATTAAGTGTTTCTCATGTGACTGGTGGCTAACACCTATTTAGAACTTTATAAAGCAGCTTTACACACAGCTCATTATTCTTGCCCCTGTTCTAAGGTGGAGAGTATTAGTTCTTTTCCCTAGGCACTTATTATTTTTGTCACGTTCCCACTCCTTTTCAAAAGTTAATTTTGTTTTAATACAATTTTACTGATGAAGCTGAAGATCCAGTCTCCCTTCAGAGACAAGTTTATAACTGCTGATGTCCAAAGTGTATGGCTTTCACTGACATCTTCCTGCTTGATCCTCCCATTTCAGTCAGTGAGATTAGTTTTTACCATCTGTAATTCTTTAGCTGAACGAATCAAAGTATATTGGTTCCTGTCATTTCCTTCAAAACGTATCAACGATCAGAGTATCAGATTTTTGGAACATTATTTTTGAGAAAATGTTATAGGATGAGAAGAAAAACCTTATTATGTTTTATATTTGTATTTAAATGAAGGGTTGGACATGAGAGGATCATATTGTAAAGACACATGATAGTATTTGGAAAAGGAATTCAAATATGATCAGCCAATGCTTGCCAAGCCTAGGCCCTTTATGTCGCAAAAATAACAGTAGCTAGAAATGTCAACGACAGGTATAAGGCCCCTTTCTGAACTGGATTTCCCTCTCCTCTTTAACGATAAATATTGTATTCACCATTTCTCACTAATCATACTATGCTTTGCTTTGGAAAAGGCTGTCAATTAACTGCCGAATCATCTCCAATATGCTGGACTATGGATTGTACGTTAACAAGTCATGAGATCATTATGACTGTGGACATAGCAAGGTTTCAGTTAGTTCTTTAATCTAGTAGGTTGACTTCATTTTTATTGATACTTAACATCAGTGTTCCTGGAGCCCTGAGCGTCACTATCTACTTTAGGATTACATAGAGATATCTATCTTTCCATATTTTTCTGCAAATGCAGTGATCATAAACACATTAAAATTAATTCATATGAGCTGAAGGCTTGTAGATCCTCATAGTTTTATTTTATTAAACACTTTAAAGTTAATGAGAAAACCTCCTCCTAACCTTTTGGGGAATATTTTCTATATCCCCCAGCTGAATGGGATTCATCAAAACATTATCCAAAAAAAAAATAAAAAAAAAAAACCAAAAAAAAACATTATCCAGGCCACATTTTTAGAGTGAAGTTTAATCAGGAGGGTATGAATAAGACAGCACGCTCTTGTCCTCCCTTCTCAGCTTTCTGTATAAAATTGACAAAATAAGATCTGAGACTTGGACTTGATTTTGGAGTGGAAATAAATGAAGCAGACCTTCTGATTCAGGGCTCCTTAGGCCTATCTAGTGAAGAAAAGGGGTTTGTACTTGGTCTAATCTAGAAAATTGGGGTTTAATATTGGAGCCTGTGACAGGACCCAAGCAGTAATAAAGTGACTTTGTTTTGATTCATCATATGCTCATATACCTCCTTTACAACATTGTGGGGAGAGGTAGGTTAAGGAAGGTTTGGGTATTTGTGTGTGTTAGCAAAGACCACCATAATGGATCTTAATTTTATCTTAATGGCATCCAATCAATTAATACTTTAATCTAGCATTTTAATGGACTATCATACCTGGTATAATAACAGAGCCTCAAATTAAGCTCACATGGTCCATTTCCACCCCCAAACTCAAACCAGAGTCTTGAATCTCACTGTTTCAATTCAATGAAAAGTCATACTTGCCTTCTTCAGACAAAAAAGAGGGAATGGGGAAGCATTATGTATTTAGTAGAAGCTTAGAGTAATGGACCAAGCAGTAAACCCGGACTCTAATCTCTGGGGATAGATAAGGGTAGAGGTGATAAGGATATATAACAATTAAATTTAAATACGCTCAGAGAAGATATAGAAGCAAAATATTTGATAACATTTATTGAGTACTTTCTATGTTCTATTTATTCTATTACATCCTTGTTTAACTTTCATCACCACTATGTGACTAGCTAAACTTTACAGATTAGGAAAGTGGGGCTTTGAGATGTTAATATTTCAGAGGTCAAACAAGTAGTTAAGTGATAGCCCCTGATTCTTTCTGTGTTCTGTGTACTCAAGAGCCAGTCTTCCTATTTGCTATGCTATTCTATCTCTATTATATACATCTATCAGTATAGCTTAATTTTTCTAGTTTAAATATTTGGTTCTGTTATGAAACTATTGCTATGCTGGGCCAATGTCCTCCAAAATATTGGCATTCCAATTATACGCTATTCACTAGGACTCTTTGTAAGTGTGGTACTATTTGGATGCTAAAGTATTGTGAAAAATAATTAAAATTCTTTTTTCCCCCTACTGAGAAGAAATCTCTACAGTTTTCCTGCTTAAATGTCTGTACAAAACAATTATTCTGTGATTTTTTCTGTATTTTTTTTCTGGAGTACGTGATAGTTCTTAGATACTAACATTTCATTTAATTTGAATCAGAAATAGAGCCAATCTTGAATATAAGGTCTTGTATCTTAAGAGCTTGATTACAAGATCTAAAGCTTAAAGTCTTTCATGTACTCAATTTGGAAAATAGTTCTATATGGCTGGAATAGAGAGTCCATGAGTGTGTAGAGAAATAAAGATGTGGTCAAAAAGGCAGACTGGGGTCCAGTTGTAATATGGCCCACATGCAAGCGTTGTTGGAATAGTGTTGCTTTTAGCTGTTGGACTACCCCACTCTTTGGAATTAGTCTGCACTAGGCACAGTACCTGGCATATAGTAGGTGCTCATTAACCCTTGAAGGAAAACCAACTCTGGCAATAAAACAAAATTTTAATAGAACATCATTAAGAATCACAGCTGGATTAACGTTTAATATTCTTATTTTTAGTAGCAAAACTAGTTTTGGGAAGAAAACATAAAGGAATATTAGAGAAAGATTAACTTTAAATTGGATAATACTATGAGGAAGAACAAGGTTTCTGGAATAACATTGAATGCAACGCCTACTGCACAGGGAGAGGCTCAAGAAATGTTGAATAAATTAATGAAGAATGATTTAAAAGTGTACAGTGTGTGTTGTATGTGTACACATGCTCACAGATCATACCAGTAAATGGTAACTGGACTTTAAAAATGAAAGTTTAGTGTATTCAAATATATTCACATAAAACTCAAATTTCAACTTTGGAAAAACCTAATGGGAGCACACATTTAACAAAGCTTATTTTTTAATCTTTATCCACTGCTATTAAGCCTTTTTACAGCTTCATTAAAATCTCAAGTTCCGCAATGCAATACTATTAGAAAAGAAAATTTGAAAGATGGTGTTGAAGAGTAATTAGCATTTAACTGGCTGTGAATACAATCATGAAACAATGTCCCAGGGGTAGCAGATAGGAAAAAGACTTGAAGAAGAAGAAAGTAATGATTATCAAAACAACAAAAGAAAATGCTTTTTAGACTTCAGGTTGTAACATCTTTGAAATACCATTGAAGGTTTCAGTAACAGAGAGTGGCTTGTGGGACATCTGAACACTCCTGCTTTATTTGTTTGGTTTTGGGAAACTTAAAAGTAATCTTGGGCCTACAGAGCAAGTGTGGCTTTGTAAAACAATAATTTTAAACCATACCATCCTTTTCCTGCTTCCTCCATGTTTATATGATCTCATTCCATATGAATTCCCTCCTATGTGAGTGCCTCAAGCCAGTCAACTTTAGAGGCTGAGTCTAAAGTTAAACCTCAAGTGGGTAGAATTTTGTAGAATCATTAGGAGTATGTTAGAGTTTGCTTTTGTTAGAAATATCAAACACAAAGAGGGCAACATTTTAATTTTGCCAAGTTATTAATTCAGTTTTAAAATAACACCATCTTTGGTGAGGAGGATATTGAAATTCTTTATCTCCAGCTTTGATCTTTTGTGAATATTCCAGTGCCACTTCTTTTGCATCTCTATAGGACTTTTCTTCTTTTTCTTTTAACTAATGTATTTATTTTTGGCTGCATTGGGTCTTCCTTGCTGTGTGCTGACTTTTCCCTAGTCATGGCGAGCAGGGGCTACTCTTCGTTGCGGTGCGCGGGCTTCTCATTGCGGTGGCTTCTCCTGTTTTGGAGCAACGGCTCTAGGTGTGTGGGCTCAGTAGTTGTGGCTCGCGGTCCCTAGAGTGCAGGCTCAGTAGTTGTGTCGCACGGGCTTAGTTGCTCCGTGGCATCTTCCCGGACCAGCGCTCGAACCCCTGTCCCCTGCACTGGCAGGCGGATCCTTAACCACTGCGCCACCAGGGAAGCCTGTACTTTTCTATTTAGGTGTTCTGCTAAAACTTTATACTTTTCCTCCAACCAATTTTGAACTGTCCCAATCAACACCCTGTTAGTGAATTTTGGAATAATTTTTCCTTATCTTTCCTTGTCTGTTCACAATTTATTACCTTGTCTAATTTTCTCTTTGAAAAATTAAATATTTAAAAATTAAAATTTGATATTTAAATACATCTACTCTTATTGCTATAGACTGAATTATCCTCACTAATTAATTGCTTGCCCAAAATATTCTTCAGGAAAATGAAGGTAACAACAGGGCTGTTGTAAGTTTTAAATGAAATAATGTATGCAAGAGTATGTAGCATAGAGTAGATTCTTAGAAACGATATTTAATAATACATTTTCCTGTTAAAAACTTTTCATTATTTTGTTGCCTCCAGGATAAAATCTAGAAATTCAGACTGATAGTCGAGATCATAAAAGTTTGGCTCTAACTACCTATATCAAATTATTTCCCACTAATATCTAATTGTTATTTAATTGCACAAATCTCTTTATGCCACAAACAGGCCATATTCATTTCAACATCAATGCCAACATTCCTGTTCTTTGTTGGTGGGGAATACTAATTCCTCTATTTAATCATATGCTCCTAGTATCAACTCCAGTTTTGCCATATCTATGGAACTTCCTTTAATTGTTCTAGGTGTAAGGGATACAGCAATGAACAAAGTAGAAAATGTCTCTGTTCTCAGGAAGCTTACAGACTAGCAGGGGAACAGATAGCCAGATTGACCGAGAAATTAACAAAATGTGGCCCATACATACAATGAAATATCATTCAGCCTTAATAAGTAAAGAAATTCTGCAATATGTTACAATGTGGATGAAACTTGATATTATGTTAATCACAAAAAGATAAATACTGTCTGATTCCACTTAATATGAGCTATGTGGAGGAGTCAAATTCATAGAAACAAAAAGTAGAATGGTGGTTTCCAGGGGCAGGGGGTGGGGAAAAAGGAAGTTGTTGTTCAGTGGATTTAGAGTCTCAGTTTTGCAAGGTGGAAATATCGATGTCTTGTACAATATTCGTGTAGTTAACACAACTGTACTGAGTACTTAAAAATGGTTAAGATGGTAAATTTTATGCTTTGTATTTCTTAACACAATAAAAAAGAGAAATAATTGAGATAATCTCAGCTAATTATAAGTACTATTAAGACAATAAAGCAGGATAAGAGGAGAGCTCCTGAGAGGAAATGCTACTTTATAAAGCCCCTATGAGAGAGTGACTTTGAGCTGAGGCCTGAATGATGGCATGTGTCAGCCATGAGCATCAGAAGGAATGGTAAATGCAAAGGTCATGAGGCCGAAACAGATTTGGCCTATTCAAGGAAAAGGAGGAAGGCAGCGTACAGAGTACATGCAGTGAATTTGTTGAGGAAGGCAGACCCTATATTCTGTAGGGACTGGTGGGCTGCAGAAAGGAGAGTGAATTGCATTTAAGTGCAATAGAAATTCATTGAAGAGTTTTAAGCAGTGGATGATATGGTCTGATTTACAGGTTTTAAAAACTCAGCTAGCTGTAATGTGGAAACAGACCCATAGAGGTAAATATAGAAGCTGAAACACCAGTTAGAATGCATTTACATCTACATATAGGTGATGGTGACTTGGACTAGAGCTGAGAAGGAGTGAGGATGTCAGAATTGGGACATATTTTGAGGCAATGACAATTGGATTTGTGGATGGATTGGATGTGGGAATGTATAAAGAAGAATCAAGGATGACTTCTATGCTATTGGCCTGGACACTTAGGGGAAAACTGGGAGAGAACCAGCTTTGGGTTTGAGGGAGTAAGCAGTTAAGGGTTCAGTTTTAACCTCGCTAAGGTCTTTTTTTAAAATATCTGTATTGAGATATAATTCACATACCATATAATTCACACATTTGAAGAAATTCAAGGACTTTTCAGTGTATTCACAGAGTCATGGAATCATCATCACTATCTAAGTTTAGAATATTTTATCACTTCAAAAAAAAAACCCTTTACTTATTCCCCTGCCCCTAGGCAACCATTAACCTACTTTCTGTCTCTATAAATTTCTCCAATTTTGGCATTTCATATTAAGAAATGCTACAATATGTGAGCCTTTAGTAACTGGATTCTTTCATTTAACTTAATGTTTTCAAGGCTCATCCATGTTGTAGCATGTATCAATCAATCAGTACTTTAATCCTTTTTATTGCTGAATAATATTCTATCATAGAGATATACTACCTGTTATTTATCCGTTCAGCTGTTGGACATTTGTGTTGTTTCTACTTTTGGGCTGCTATGAATAATGCTGCTATGAATGTTTGTGTACAAGTTTTTGTTTGGATATATGTTTTCATTTCTCTTCAGTAAATAATCAAGAGTGGAATTGCTAGGTTATGTAGTAACTCTGATTAATATTTTGGGAAACTGCCAAACTATTTTCTAAAGTGGCTGCACCATTTTTTATGCCCCTCAACAATGAATAAGGGTTTTAATTCCTCCGAATTCTTGCCAACACTTGTCATTGTCTGTATTTTTTTATTGTAACCACCCTAGTGGGTGTGAAGTGGTATGTCATGGTGATTTTGATTTGCATTTCCCTAATTACTAATGATGTTGAGCACGTTTGCATGTGTGTATTGGCCATCTGTATATCTTCTTTGGAGAAATATGTATTGAAATCCTTTGTGCATTTTAAAATTGTGTTGTTTTTTTTTGTTGAGTTGTACAAATTCATTATATATTCTGGATACCAGCCCCTTGTCAGACATATGATTTGCAAATACTTTCTCCCCTTCTTTGGGTTGGATTTTCAACTTTATGATGGTATTGTTTGCAGCACAAAAGTTTTAAATTTTAATGGAGTCCAATTTATATTTTTTCTTTTGTCATTTTTGCTCTCAGTGTCATATCTAAGAAATAGCTACGTTAAATTTTAGTAACATATTAGACACCAAATGGAGATAGGCAGTTGAAAGTGAGTCTGGACTTTAGAGGAGAGATCAGTTGGATAGAAATTGGGGAGCAATCAGTGTACAGATAGTATTGGGTTGGCCAAAAAGTTCATTTAGGTTTTTCTGTAACACCAAAAATGAACTTTTTAACCAACCCAATATTTAAAACCCTGGGACTTTATGAAATCACTTAGAGAGAAAGAGAGAGCAGAGGTAGACAAGTCTTGAAAGATACAATTTCCATTATACATAGCATGGGGTTCAGTGTGTGCCTGGAGTTCTGGGGTAAGCTACCAATAAAGAGAAGCTAAGTTACTGAGTAAACACTAAGACTGCCCAGTTAGGGGTAAGCAGATATCCCCCTGGAAGAGTTTGTGAAATAGTTTCCACTCTGTGGCTGCTATAGTCAAATTGAGTTTTCTAAATAAACTGGATTAGAATTTTCTTCACATGTTCTTAACCTCCTAAGAAGCTGATCAAATCCCTGTATAGGATGTCCATACTGGTCAAAGAAGCAAATGGAATCCATTCCAGCTTGTTTAAGCTAACAAAGAATTTAGTAGAGAACATCAGGTAGCTCACAGAATCCTCAGCAGGGCTGAAGAAGTAGGCACTAGGTCAAATACCAGCAACCACATCCAGAACCAACGACATACTGGCTGGATAAGCATATTGTTGCAGCTGCCTCTGGCCCCAGAAGCACGGTGCAGAGCTTGCCTAGTGTGGGAACTGCCACTGTCATTGCTACCACAACCCATACTTTAGATGCCAGGAACTCAACTTCCCTCAAATTGCTATACGTATCTCTAAAATTGCTTTAGATGCCAGGTAGTCAACTTTACTGCAGGTTCTACTTTACCCTTTAAAGAAGCTACTCAACTGCCACTGGCATTAGGAAAGTAGATGTCCAACATTTAGCTTGTATCCTCTTGTTATGAACTGAAACCTCATGTGGGTGACCCTGATTGGTGGAACCAAGGTCATCTATTTGCATCCTAGATGCCTAGGATGGTGGGAAAATAGATTTTCCGAGTTTTATCTTGGGAGGGCAAAACTCACAATGAAGAAACATAAAATATGGAGGATATTATTGAAAAGATCATGGGAGGCCATGTGTGAGAAGTCTTCACTATAATGGGCCATGCACACTTACCAATTACAGCATTTCACTAAATACCTGTGAGAGTTTCTTATCCAGATCATATAATTGATAAAGATTACTGTAGGGCTTCCCTGGTGGCACAGTGGTTAAGAACCTGCCTGCCAACGTAGGGGACACAGGTTCGAGCCCCGGTCTGGGAAGATCGCACATGCCGCGGAGCAGATAAGCCCGTGCGCCGCAACTACTGAAGCCTGCGCACGTAGAGCCCGTGCTCCGCCACAAGAGAAGCCACCACAATGAGAAGCCCGTGCACTGCAACCAAGAGTAGCCCCTGCTCACCGCAACTAGAGAAAGCCCGTACGCAGCAACAAAGACCCAATGCAGCCAAAAATAAATAAATTTATTAAAAAATCATAAAATAAAGGTTACTGTTAAATGTCCTCCATTTAGAAGTGACAATTTCTCCATCTAAATATAACATATTTAGATGAACTATATTTGTGAATTCACAGGTTTATCAGCTATTTGCTTTTCTTTTAGAGCAGGCCTCAGAACTGGATGGTAAGTTGTTATACACATGGAATGTTATACACATTTTAATATACACATTTTAATATACATGAGCAACTCAGTGACCTTACATTATTGAACATTAATAATTTCTCTTCATAGAGAAAGACGTTTTATTATGTTATTCATTTAATGAGATCTATGTGCATTATTTTTGTTTGTGACATATCTGGCAAAGAAAAGTCACCATAAGATATAGAACTTATCATTAATTTATTATAAATATTCAAAACAATTTAATGGGGCTTGAACAAAATAAGAATTTTGCATTGCTTAGCTACTGACTTATTTTTACTCAATTTCACTGAGGTATAATTTACATAAAATTAAATAAACCCTCTTTCAAGTGTGATAAATTTTGACAAATATATCCACCCAAATAATCATCAGCCACAATCAAGATATAAAACATTTCTATAACCCCCCAAAACTCCTTTATGATGCTTTATATCATCCTCACTTCCCCAGCCCTATGAAAACAGCAATCTACTTTCTGTCACTACAGATATTGATTTTTGCAAATTACTGAGGCATAATTTACATACAAGATAATGCATTCATTTTAAGTGTGCAGTTTGCTATAGCTATTGATTTTCAGAAAGTAAAATTACTCTCTCTATATGTTTTTCTCTTGAATTTTCAGCTGTAGTTATTAATTAAAAAAACAAACTTACCAATCATTTGGTTATATAGGAACGCATTAAATAAAGTTCTCTTTGTTTTCTATACACACAGACTCACACAGAGTACCTCCATACTTTCTGCACACAAACTGTGTGATATCACAGTATTCTTGATCCAAAAACTATTCTTGAAAAATTGCTGATACAAAGGCCAGTGAAAGCAGACATAAAACTAAGCTACTGATTTAGAACCAAGCTGTTATTAGCTACTGCAACACACATATGCATCATAAGGTCCCTGAAATATCGACATTAATGGTATTCCTAGCTAATCACTCCTATAAAATTATGTTAAGGAAGGTAGAGTATAAATCTTAAGTAAACAAATGAATAAATAAATATACATAGTTGGTGATTTAATGCTTGTGTGTGGGAGAGGATGGATAGAGAATATGTTATCCAGCGACTTCCACTAATTGATGCTATTAGCATGTTTTATGAGTTATTGATTTCTAAATGTCTTCTTCCCAGTTTAGCAAGAGAATCAGATCTTAGAGGACCATGCCAGCTAATCTTTTTTTTATCAGGTAGGATGGATAATGGTTTGAATGTAATCCAGCTTCCTGAAAGTGAATGAATAGAATGACTTCCCAAAGTGTGGTATCCCAATTTGCATGTGAGTTACAGTAACAATTTCTGGGAGCAAATTCTTGTAATTTAGAAATTTGGAGCTCCTGAGAAAATTTTGAAGGAAGGGGCACCTGAACCATTTTAAAATTCACAAAATAAACAAGAATAGCCATCATATAATCAATCAATAGCCATTGTACAATTAATCTATCACTTCATTTTGACAAACGTGTCATGAATGTATTGTATATGAAATACTACTTAAGGCCATGGCGATACACAAACAAAGGAGGGCTTCTGCTCTCGAGTTCCCACTTTAAACAGGCAGGAGAAAGAGAACATTAAATTAACAATTATAACATAGAGTGCTAAGTACACTTAGAAGTGTGTCCAGAGTGCCATGGTAGCAGGGATAAAGAACACTGGATTTAGGTCAAGAGAATCAGAGAAAAACTTTCTAAAGGTGATGATATTTTTGTTACCTCAAGGAGGAGCAGAAATTAGGCAAATTAGAGGAAGTAGAGTTTGGCTGCATTCCTAAGAAATCTCTTGTTATTAAAAGTCACATTATAACTTCTTCAATGAAAAAAGGTAAGATGCTAGAGAACTTCGAAATTGTAATAGTAAGGTTTTTTCTCCTGCAGAAATTTCAGTAATAAAGATATCTCTACTGTTATAAGGGTATTTTTATATTATAAACAGCAAAAACAAAAAAATCAAAATGGGCAAAATCAAAACTAAACAGTTTCTCATTTACTCTTTGGTCCACGCAGCCTCAGTTCCTTTTTTGCTGAGTCCTGACCTCACAATTGTGCTTGCTAGGCTTATCGCAGCTGCCAAAGGTAAAGAAAACAGCCCAAGAACAGAAATCCATGGAAAGATGTTTGCAGAGCATCTGGCCATGCAGTCAAAGCAGTCATGTGTTTCCATGCACTGTCTGCATGTTTCCCCCCCTCTACTAGTGAGCTATTAATTCCTAATAGAGACTGGCTTATAATCAATAGTAGTTTACACAATGCAAAGTAGGTTTCATAATTAGTTGATTGCATTATATCTAATTCCCATTATAAAAGCTTGTTCTGTTGGAGATATGCCTGAAGTTTGGTGTGACTGGAGCACAAAATGTAACTGGGGGTAGTTTCCTTCAAAAGTGAGCCTGGAGAAGTACCTAGATCCTGGAGGCCTTTGTGTGCCATGCTAAGGAATTTGGATTTTATTCTGAAAGCAATACGGGAGATTGATTAATGAATTACAGGGAGGGTTGAGAGAGAGCCTAAGATTTGAATTTAGAAAAAGCTCCCTGGCAGCAGTGTAAAAAATAGATTGTGTGTTGGATGTTGGTGAGAGAGACTATTTATTAGGATAATGAGGACCTAAAGTAAGGCAGTAGGAAAGAAAAGGAGGGACTAATTTAGACAGATAAGAAACACTGAATGATTTTACTTAGTGACAAACTTGATGTAGAGGTGTGTATACATGTGTGTGTGGTGTGTGGTGTGTGTGTGTGTGTGTGTGTGTGTGTGTGTGTGTGTGTGTGTGGCAATACTTGCAACTGTGTAGAGGGAGTTTAATGACTATCTTTATGTCTTAGGGCTACCAGGTGAGATAAGAAAGACAGTAGGAGAATCAGGAACAGGATTTCTGGAGGGGATCGATGGAGGAGGATGGCTCATTCATAAATTTAATTTATGTATGAAATATAAGAGGAAATACTCAATAGGTAGGCCTGAAAATCTGGGAATTACATTACAGATAAACAGGATTTTAGAAAATAAAATTCTACTTAAAATTTTATCAAAGTAAAACATACATGTGGTTAAAAGCATCAATTTATCAGTAATGGCTTAGAAAGAAAAACCATGATTAATTACAGTGTGGCAGTTATGGATTGGAGCCTCTCGGCTCCAAATCCATCTGCCATTGTCAGCTCTGGACCCTCGAAGCATTTCCCTTTTGCAACAAGCACAGTGTTACGCTTTTACAGCAGAGGGCACTGGAAGGACACTGGAAAAGGAAGGGATTTCTCTTACTGATTCCTGATGTTGCTTCAGTCGGCTCCTGAAGCATGGGTGGCTTCTGCAGGATCCAGCACCAAAAGCCTGAGTGGCCTTCTGCAGATCTAGGCCTGGCAGCGTGCACAGCTTCTCCAGCACACAGTGGTCAGCAGCTTTCTCAGACACCTCCTCTGGCAGCTTTGTGGCAAGTTCCTAGGTGTAACACCTCCCTGTAAAGGGCTTACCTATGAATGCCCTCCTCTGGCACCTCGGAGGGTGGATTTCCAGCCAGCTCCAGGTGACAGATTTCCAGAAAATTCTGCTGGCATGGCACCATGGCAACTCCTCTGTCATCCAGTGAGCCACAGCTGTGCCCTCTCCTGGAAGGTCTGGATATCAGCTCTGAGGAAGAGACTTTCCTTAAGCACTCTAGCTCAGACCTAGGCGGAGGGGCTGCTCTTTTTTTTATACGTTATTCCTATATTCTTCAGAGTCCTCTTCAGTTCTTACTAGTCAATCGTTTGTTACTTCAATTCTGTTTTAGTTAGTAGCATTTTGTATTTAACTTTCCATCTTCAGATTACTGGGATGTTTCTCTCTTCTGATTGAACCCTGACTGATACATCTTTTCTACTTCTCACAAAACTAATGCCACCCTCCAGAGGCAGTAACTTTTTACTATTTTTTTTTTTTTTTTTTTTTACTATTTCTCATTTTAGCTTTCCTGATGGTTTTATGGGCTATTCTAAGATAATGAGGATTTAGTGTATTTCGATATCACCCCCCACCTCTGTCACTTCCATCACTTTCTCCCTTTCTCCCATGCCCTTTCCTCTTCCCCTGGATACGAATATCACCTTTCTCAGTTCCTCCACTGGTCACTCTGCAAAATGTCAAACTATGTACCTAATTCTCATTTCTTATTCTATTACCTAAGGAAAGTATATGTTTTTTCCTACTAATCTTGTAATGTGAGAACATTGTCATTCTTTCCCTTTGCTCCACCTTTGTCTCCCTTTCACCTCCATATATGTATCAGCCCTGCTTTTATTTTCTTAAAATTAAAAAAAATATGGACAAAATTTAATTTGGAAAAATTAAAAACGAAAGACATCATATTATAGGTAAATTCTTAACATTGAAGGCCAACACACAACATTCAGAGTCTTTCAGCTGTTAAAAAAAATATTGCTCTGTGAGGCAAGTAATGCACTCTGATGATACTTCCTTCTCTAAGTTTACAAAGTCAGGATCCAGTGTTACGTACCAGAGAATAAAACTAATATCAAGTTCAAAAGATTTCTTTTTATCATTTCTTCAAACTTACGTTGTGTTTTAGTTTCCTTTAAACTTAAGCTGCCTTTCTTTTATAGCTTTTTTTCTTCCTGTTTGCTGATTTATCTCTCATTCTTTATTTACTTGCACTATGTGCATAAATGCACATAGTCTTGTGCTTTTTCAAGCTCTCGTCCATACTATCAATTATGTTGAATTCTCCCCCATCCCTTTTTCCCTTAAAGATCTCCTGGTACAGTTTTCCACTCTTCTTTTCCAGCTTAAGTTCTTTATTTTCTATGCCTGCTGAACAACTTGAAAATTCTCTTAACTGTTGTTTTTTCCCAATGGTTCAATTTCTTCTTTTGTCATGGTTTATTTTCCTGTTTTGTTGGACCATATCCTCAGACAACTTCCTAAAAAAAGTTTAGTGTGTATAAATTTTGAGTTCTCACATGTTTGAAAATGCCCATATTTTGTCTCCACATTTTATTTGGCTAGGTTGAGTACACCAGGTTAAAATATTTTTTTTCTTGAGAACTTTGAAGACATTGCACCATTATGTTCTGACACCCAGCACTGCTCATGAGAAGCCTACTTCTATAAACTTTTAGGATTTTCCTTTTATTCTTGGTCTCATGAACATTCATAATGATGTATTTCTGATGAAGCAGGGGGGAGGTGATATAACTGTGTGTGGGTACTTTTTCACTCATTCTTCTTGAAACTCAATTGGCCCTTTTATTCCTCACTACTTCATCAGTCACTACCCCTCATCTATTTTCTGTCTCCTATAACTTTGTTGAACTCTATCATGTGTTGGCCCCTGTGCTAGATAGTCTCCATTTGTCTCTGCAGATTCACTTTCCACTCTTCTTCTTCCTGCTGCATGCCCCAGGAGGGTGGTTTTTACAGATGGCAGCACAAGCTTCCTGGCTTCCAGAAGTTGGGTTTGAACAATGGGCGGCATCAGCAGGTTATTGGAATGTGGAAGAAGGTACAGTTGATGTATTTATTCCTATGGAAACCTCCCTGCTGAGCCATGTAAGGGCAGTGGTTGAATTTCTTTACAGAGTGTCATAGCTCTTGCGAGGCTTAACAAGTATTAACAAGGTATAACAAGTAGGTTCTTGGAACTGCTCATTCTTCTTGCCTCTTCAGACAGAGGGATAGTATTTGCCTCTCACTTTTGCTAGACTCATTAGTCTGTACTGGATTCCCCTTATCACTGACCACACTTTTGTAAGTTAGGTATGTATTAAGCTCTCTTCAGTATCCATTTTGGGGGTGCTATTTGATGTTTATGAAGAATCTGACTGATACAGATCCCCAAGTTGTTTTCTTGGTAGGTGAATATATGCATTGAGAAGAGATCATACTTCTGCTTAATCTCCTGTTATTTGAGAATATAAGTGAATCAGAATCAGAACATAGGTAATAGTTGAGGCTTGGATAAGGTTACCCAAGATTATGCTTTGTAGCACATGTTGCATTTTCACCTATCTTGTCAGTGCCTATATTAGTAATTAACTTTAAAAAGTTAATCAACTGAATGTCAGCACATTTAGTTTAGCTCAAACTGAGTATTATAGGAAATATTTTTTTAGTAACTTATTAGGCTTGTTTAAAATTAGATAAAATCAGTCGTTCCTTGGTGTCTGCAGTTGCTGATGTCTCATATATAAAATGGTGTAGTACAGTTGGTCCTCCGTATCTACAGATGCAGAACCTGTGGATATGGACGGTCGACTGTAATTCATTAATTTAGAAGACTTTTCATTCATAAGTAGGTGAATTCTATTTTTGGAGATTTTAGGTTATTTCCTATCAGCTTTTTGTACCTTCAGTGTTTGTTGTTACAATGCATAAAGTAGAAAATAATTTCGCTTACACTGAAAATTTTAACTGGAAGTTTTTATTATTGCTTCTGCTGTAATTAACAATATACATATGTTCTAAAGGGCTAGATACATTTCAGAATTGCATTCCTATGGTTATTTTAGGAAGAGATTAGGAAGCATGGAATTTATATGTATGGAGAAAAATGCAAGAGATCCCAGAGACTTCATAGAGCAGGATAAGTCAGGGTTCATCCTACTAGAAATTTAAGTGCACAGTCACAATAGATTGAGGGGTACACAAGGCAACTCTCTTTGATCTAAACTTTTATCCTTGCTTGTCTGCCATGACATCATTTTCCATTCTAATTTTCTCAAAATTCTTTTTATCTGAGTCATTACTTTGGTGAGCTAATGAAGTTAGGGAGGGGAAAATGGAGAACAAGCATAGCTTGGTGTGGTAACTGGCTACTCCAAAAACCCTTAAGTCCATCCATAGGGGTCAAGATGATGATATAGGCTTAAAATAAAATTGCCCTTTCCCCAACAGAGGCTAAGAGAGAAATGGTACATTAGATTGTGATCATTTTACCTCTAGCCTTCTATTCTCATTGTTAGGAAGACCTAGAAATCCATCTTTCCCTACCCACCAATACTCATAACCTGTCAGCATCCGCATCATGGCTACTGGGAGTACTCTAATATTCCATTTATGTCAGCCACCAAAGGAGTCGCTAGACATCCAGGTTACCTCTTCTCTCCCACACTCTAATCCCCATTGAATTCCATATACTTCCATTCTGGTCTCTTTCCCTACCCTAAAATTCTTCCATGATGCCCTCAGGAATCCCAGTTCCATTAGAATTAAAATCTCCTGTATCCTCAACCTATTCTCTGAATAGTCCTTTCATCTTCTTGCTGTAAAAGAAACCTGGGGGCTTCCCTGATGGCTCAGTGGTTAAGAATCTGCCTGCAGGAGACATAGGTTCGAGCCCTGGTCCAGGAAGATCCCACATGCCGTGGAGTGACTAAGCCTGTGCGCCACAACTGCTGAGCCTGTGCTCTAGAGCCTGTGAGCTACAACTACTGAGCCTGTGTGCCACAACTACTGAAGCCCACACACTTAGAGCCTGTGCTCCACAACAAGAGAAGCTACCGCAATGAGAAGCCCGCACACCACAATGAAGAGTAGCCCCCCTGCCGCAACTAGAGAAAGCCCATGCGCAGCAACAAAGACCCAATGCAGCTAATAAATAAATAAATTAATTAATTAAAAAATAAGAAAAAGAAAAAGAAACCTGGAATTCTTCTGAAGTTTCTGCTTCCCTGAGAGCTGTCTCAAGTGATGGGTGTTTTTCTTATTCATCTCTCCCACCTCTGGGCCTGAGAGTGGAGAAGTTCTCCTTGTACCTCATTGCTGCTTCACACCATTCTCTTTTTCCTCCCTCAAACTTTTAAACATTGAATCTCATGCCATCATATTATATCATTCATTACCCCTTATTGTTGCCATTATCTACTGATTCTCTAGCCTTTTCCTCTTACCTTCTACAGTTTTTCTCCTGGCTCATTCTTGCTATCTCTAATACACTCACAATTCTTGCTAATTTAATGTGGACTAAAGGAATCATTGCAACAATCTGATCTGTTATTTCCTCGGACTCTTCTTCAAAGAACTTGTCTCCAGCTTAGTGCAGCCCCTCACTCTCTTGGTTATATCCTAGACCTTGAGATTACCATAAATGCAAACCCTACATAATCTCAATATATATATTTTTTAACATCTTTATTGGCGTATAATTGCTTTACAATGGTGTGTTAGTTTCTGCTTTATAACAAAGTGAATCAGTTATACATATACATATGTCCCCGATATCTCTTCCGTCTTGCGTCTCCCTCCCTCCCATCCTCCCTATCCCACCCCTCTAGGTGGTCACAAAGCACCGAGCTGATCTCCCTGTGCTGTGTGGCTGCTTCCCACTAGCTATCTATTTTATGTTTGGTAGTGTGTATATGTCCAATCTCAATATTCTCATACCCCACTCTCTAACCAGTACCTCTCCCAGCTCACATCCAGCCATACTTGACCTCCACTGGGACCTACAGTTCATTAACCTAAATTGTCCCTCTCCTTGTAACATCTTCATTACCCTCTTACCTGGATTCATCTGTAGGCAATCATAATAATCTCCTTCACACTTGCTCTTGTCTTCCTTGTCCCATTTCTCCCTTCTTTGTACTGCTTCATGAAACTACATTTGGGTTAAATCCTTCCTTGTCTGGGCCATGCAGCTGAGTATTGCTGGAGAAAAACTTGCAACTATAATCATAGTGTCACTTTAAATGAAATATACAAACCATAATGCTACCAGGCAATTGTTCTGGCCCATTCAGTCTCTCATTTTCGTAGACAACTACTTCACATTTTTTTCAGAAGCAAAGGAACGCTTTATTCTTATTCTTTGATCAGAGAATGGAGAGGTGCAGGCTCCCGGTCTAGAGCACTCACTCCCCACCACAGGCCATGGGTGGGGATGCTTTATAGGGATCTTGTGAGGGTGGGGCAGTGGGGGGTGTTCTCACAGGATTGGAGCAGAGTCTCTGCACACGATCTGCTGCTGCCATCTTGAATTGATGTGTCACACTCAGCACTTCTGCACTCAGCCAGCAGATTTGGTATGTCACAGCAGCAGTTCTGCATTGGGAACTCTAATCCAATGTGTTAGGTGCAAGGCTTCTGCACACGGGCTCCCTATAGGCAAGTGAAACCAGACTAAGCACAAAAGGAGAGCTTAGACTTTATCTTATTTTTCCTAGATATTATCTTATTTTTCCTGGGGAGCCCTGTGGGCTTTGCTGGTGACATTTACAGGTCATGAAATGGACTTTGCATTTCATTCTAAGTGTTATGGGGAGCCATTTAAGGGTTTTAAGTAAACGAGTGAGATGATCTGATTCACATTTTCAAAAGCCTCCCCTGGTGGCTTCGTGGAGAAAAACATGAAAGGGGGATGAGGGGCAAGCCTGGAAGCAAGGACACATGGGCTTGGCAACTGTGCTCCACGCTCCTAATGTTTTCATGTTACCCGAAGCTCTCACTTGAGAATCTGAAAGGATTATGAATCAAGGGCAAAGGGAAAGGAGCTAACAGATGTGGTGAGGGCCAGGAGAAGCAGGAAACGTTGAGGCAGAAACCACAGAAAATTTCAGAGGGTTCCAGCAGGATTAAGTTTAATGGCTGTTACCATCTTTTGTCTCTAATAAATGTAAAAGTTCACCACAAATAAAGCTTTCACAAGTGGCAATTTCCCCTGAAATTCTGGGAATAGGGAGAAGGTCCAGAACCCTGGAGCTGAACAACAGAGTGTACAAAAATCTAGTCAGAGACTCCCAAATGAACAAAGAATGCTGAAAGGAAGGTGAAAAGGGTCAGCAACATAGGGTCTTGAGATGAGCACAATTTTGCCATCTGAATCTGCATTTGCTGCCCAACCTGCTAAGCTTTGCTACTGTCAGCCACTGAGCACAGGTGAGTATACTGGAAGATAGTAACCCCAATTTCATGTTTATTACTGATTCTCCTCCAACGTGGCAAGGATAAACGATGGAAATCAGTGTTCTCATCCTTGACTCCTCTCTATCAAGCTTCCCCATGTTCAGTTTTCTGTGAAAATGCAAAGAGCTCAGGTGTTTTTTGTGTCAATGAAAAGAGCTGATGGCATCTTTTCATATCTAAAGTTGTGAGAGCACTATTTCAATGCATATTTCATCTTGACACTCTTCTGCCCCATGGCTGCACTTCATGGGAAAGGACTACTGCTTTAGTCATGATTAATCAGTAACTGACTTACTCTGTAACTGGAAATGCAGCACAAGCCTGAGAATGATAATGCAGCTTCAAAGTCCTTTGTTTATGAAGTGTTTTTATCATAATTTAAAAATTCTACTTGTTTTCACGTAAAGCTATGAGGTAGGTTATCGTCACTGCCATTCTAAAGATGAGAATGTGGAGCTTGGATGACTCCTACAAGGTCATAAGAGAAGTTATTTGCTTAGTCAGGATGGAACTCACAGTCCTGTTTCACCAGATTATTGTCCTTTGAGTCACATAATTACAGTGACAAATAGAGTGACCAGAGATAAAATTTTAAGTGAGACAAGCATAGAAGTCCATTGATGCAAAAAGCTGGAAGGCAAAATGTGCCATTTTTCATGCAAGAAACATAGTCTGTGCCATGCTTTTAAGCCACTAAGGAGAAGTAAAATAAAGTTATATATTTGCTTTTTCTTCATTGTTGTTGCTATTTGTGCTATCTCTATTCCGTGAATACTGTCCTTGCTTTTAGGTTTGTCGAATGACTCTACTGTGGCTCTTGTCACTGGTAGAAACCATAGAAGAGAGCTTGATGTTTCCATGAAGTTCGATGTTTCCATGTTTCCTACTCAAAGGGCAAATGGTGAGTGCAATATAAAATAAGATCGAAATCCAGTAGAGGTTTTGACAATCTCATTCTGCCTTTCCTTTTTAGAATCTTATGAGATATATTGCTCTGCTGAGAGAGAAGGATGTTGAGGGTGAGAACAAAAGAGAACGGTCTATCGTTGCACTCAATTTTTTTTTTTTTTTTTGGTACGCGGCCCTCTCACTGTTGTGGCCTCTCCCGTTGTGGAGCACAGGCTCCAGACGCGCAGGCTCAGCGGCCATGGCTCACGGGCCCAGCCGCTCCGCGGCATGTGGGATCTTCCCGGACCGGGGCACGAACCTGTGTCTCCTGCATCGGCAGGCGGACTCTCAACCACTGCGCCACCAGGGAAGCCCTCAATTTCTTGATGTAGTGATTAACAAAAGGAAGTCTTTACATATTAAGTATGTTAATCATAGACGAAGCCTGAGGTGGGGTCAAAAGAAAAGGTCCAGCTTTATGAGCTGGAGAAGGGAATTATTTTATTCAGATCTGATGCTGAAGATTTAAAAGGAATGTCCTTATCATTCCATATCAATTGCCATCCCATCCAGGAGTGATAGGCATAAGCAAGGGCAAGTTGAGTGGTGACAGCTCTAAACAAAATAGACTTAAGGGTGGCTTCTAAGTGTGGAGAGTAACACAGCTTGTAGACAGACACGGGCAGGACCAACCTACAACAGAGGAACAGCATAGGGAACCATTTCTCACCTCTGCACATCAAGAGGAAAAATACTTATCAGTAGGAGAAAGAGTGAATGCAGTGAACATGTGGAAAAAGCCTTGGGAATCCCACGTCAAGCCAAGAGGTGCAAGGGAAAATTGTCCAGCCTGCTTTCCTTTCCTTGGGAGAAAAATCATCTATGAGATACTCATGATCAGTTGACTATTGTGGAATTTTTCCTGCACTTCAGGACAATTAGTAACTGAATATTTTGGAGGAGGGAGAGAAAACTGGCCAGGGTAAGCCCCTTCCATTGTTTCCCCAAGGTAACTGCGCTTACAATATTGTGATTGTCTATTTTCTCATTTCTATCTCTGCACAGCTGAAGGCTCTCCGAGGGCAGGGGTCTTGTCTGGCTTGTTCAGTGTGGTATCTCCAGTGCCTAGCACATTGTACTTGGCACTTAATACATTTGATGGTTGTTGGTTGTCCAAAGGAGTGAATGGTGGATCAAGTAAAGGCAGCGTACAGACAGGAGAAGAAGTAAACTTTTGTTTTCTGAATCTAATCCTACTGGTAATCTTTAAGGAGATATATAGCATATAATTAAGAACCAGGCTGCCTAGTTTCCAAATCCAGTTTTCTCGTCTCCAAGCTGTGTCATTACAGGATGTTTCTTAACCTTACCTGTGAATGGGGACAAAGATACCCACTTATATCAGTGGTTATGTCAGGATATCAGAGTTTGGCTGCATGTACAGAAAACCCAAATAAGAGTAGTTCAAATAGGATAACGGTTTATCTTTTATTACCTAATAATGTCAGTTGGAAGAAAGGTAGTCCAGGGCTGCATGGCAGGTCTACTATGAAATCAGGACCCAAGTTCTTTCTACCTTTTCTTTTAGCCAGCCTTGGTGTGTGCCTTTTACAATGGTCATGTGGTGGTTGCTGGAGCTCCAGCTATTGCATCTGCTTTCTAGGCAGGAAAAAGGAGATGAACAAAAGCAAACTCCACATGACACTGAGTCTCCGCCCTTTAAAGAGATTCTGAGAAGACTCAACCAAAAACTTTCATTTATAACTCATTGGCCAGAACTGTGTCACACGTTTGCCCATCTGGGAAGGAGTCTGGGAAATGTATTTTTTGTCTTTTAGCTGGGCATATTGCTAGTCTTAAAATAAAAAGGGTCATGTTGGTAAGGAAAAAGTGGAGATTGGATATTGGATAGGCAACTAACCGTATTGGAACAGGTAAAGACTCACACAGTAGGCACTCAGGAAATGTGTTGTGCTCACGTTTAAATTAGACTTGTGATTGTAATTGAAAATGTATTAAAATATATAGAAATGATGGATATGTAGACTTGAACATTGAATTTATAGGACGTATCTTTTGGGTAGCTTCCCAGCTCATGGGTAATGATTAACGCTGACACGGTATTTACTGTGAACCTGGATCCTGATATATAATCACTCATTTAATCCTTAACCACAACTCTGAGAAGTAGCTACGGATATCATTTTCACTTTGTGGATGAGAAAAACTGAGAGTTAAGTAGGATGCTACCACAATCATCAAATGGTAGAACTAGGTAACATTTAAACTTAGACAATCTGCTTTCACGGTCTGTGCTCTTAATCACCAGTGTAAGTGAGAGAATGTCTTCCAATAAAAGTGTATTTAAAAGACCTCATTTCCGGGACTTCCCTGGTGGCGCAGTGGTTAAGAACCCGCCTGCCAATGCAGGGGGCACGGGTTTGAGCCCTGGTCCCGGATGATCCCACATGCCGCAGAGCAACTAAGCCCGTGTGCCACAACTACTGAGACTGTGCTCTGAGAAGCCTACGCACCGCAACGAAGAGTAGCACCCGCTATCCGCAACTAGAGAAAGCCCATATGCAGCACTGAAGACCCAACACAGCCAATAAGTAAATCAATAAATAATTTAAAAAATAAAAAAATAAAACACTTGGAGTTTTTTAAAAAAATAAAATAAAACACCTCATTTCCTTCCTCTAAAAATTTTCCAGTTCCCTGGCTGGAATAAGCTAACTATGAAACCTTACAAATATATTTAAATTTATTGTGTCTCTTTGATGCCATGTTCGAAATAAGGAGAATAAATAGCAGATGGTGATATCTGTTAGAATATAAACCAAATAGGGAAAAGACTGCCATTTTTTTCTGGCTGCAGGAAGTGCCTAATTTAGTGTCTCAAATATTATGAAAGTACTTGGCAAATCACATTTTTTAGTGAAGCTCGCACTTTGACTTTCCCAGCTACTGAGGCTCACCACATAAAGATGCTGCAATTTAAGAGCTTCCTTTACAGATGGACTCCCTGTGCTATGCGGCTGCTTTGCACTAGCTATCTATTTGTGACCACCTAGAGGGGTGGGATAGGGAGGGTGGGAGGGAGACGCAAGAGGGAGAGGATATGGGGATATATGTATATGTATAGCATAGCTGATTCACTTTGTTTTACAGCAGAAACTAACACAACAATGTAAAGCAATTTTACTCCAATAAAGATGTTTTTTTTAAAAAAAGAGTGCTTCCTTTACAGATGGAGCTAAAATTCTCATCTTTAGTCAACATGAAAATATGCTGTTTATAAAAACATTTAAAGCCGAATGATCAGCAACCAAACAGTTCATAAAGAAAGGCACAAGGGCTTCCCTGGTGGCGCAGTGGTTGAGAGTCCGCCTGCCGATGCAGGGTACACGGGTTCGTGCCCTGGTCCGGGAAAATCCCACATGCCGCGGAGCGGCTAGGCCCGTGAGCCGTGACCGCTGAGCCTGCGCGTCCGGAGCCTGTGCTCCGCAACGGGAGAGGCCACAACAGTGAGAGGCCCGCGTACTGCAAAAAAAAAAAAAAAAAAAAAAAAAAAGAAAGGCACATATAATCAATTTGCATGCATATATGTATACACACATACGCATATGTACATATTTTGCATGTATATATTATAAATGCTCATGCTTATAAAAGAAAACACTACCCTGATTATTTTTAGAACATCTGTTGGGAGAAAAGGATATTACCCAGGCACCCTTCAAGGATGACACGGATGGTAGGTAGTGACTGATTATGAAGAAGTGCATGTCATCTATACAAGGTCAGGCAAAACAAAGCTTTGAGCCATTTCGGTGTTACCATGAAGGCAATTGCAATGCAATTTGCTAGTGACCAAATGATTATCAGTATTAACCCTGTCTGCAAAGGCAGGAGAGGGGGTGGCACTTAGCTCCTGTTCACTTTCTATTGTCAACCTACAAGGCATCAGTGGTGGGATGGGTGGCACCTACAACTGCATCTGATTGGCTGCTTTCACATCCTATGAAAGGAGAAGGAAGGGGCATCAGCAGGTGGGTTTACAGGAACAGTTTCATAAGCTGGAGACTGGATGCTATTTCTACTGCAGTAAACCTCAGGGGGCTGCTTTTTCCCTTTCTTCCCTTCTTTGGATTTTGCTAGTTAATACCCAAAAGGTTGACCCTTCACTCTGCCCTCAAAGAAGCCCTTCTGCCAGGGCTGGTGGCTATAGCTTTCAGCCACATGCACTCAGAAGTCAGTAAGTATTTCTCAGACTAGTGTATTTCTTTTCCTGTGGGCTTCATTGTTTTGGTGGTTGTTCTTTCCTTCATGTTTCAACATCTACTGTCATAAAAGTGACTCTGAGGGCCAAAGGAAGGCTGACAATTCTACTCGAGCCCTCTGTGGTACTTGTTGCCTGTTTCAAAAAGTGCCATTGTTTTCGGGTGGTTGGGGGATCATTTGCTGCTCTTGGGGTAGGGGAACCCTATAATGAAACAAATCTCCATAAAGAATATCACCTCTTGTAACATAATATTAATGTTGTTACTTTTGAAATTATTAGAGCAACAATCTTAGCTAGAAAATATCATTGAAGTATAGGAAATCAACTGCCTTTTGATTTCAGTAAAGGAGAAAAGGTTTTTTATCTTGTTACCTTGTCATTGCTTTGTAGTTTTTGAAAATGTGTGTAATTTCCAAGAAAGTGCATATTTCCTTAAGGCTAGCAGGAGATGAATGAGTAACAAGAGGACAATGATACCTACTTCTTTTAATAGAAGTTTTACTTGGTATGCTTTTTTAAAACTTTGTAAAAGATATACACTGATGTTTGGAATTTTAAAAACATCTACTTTTTAAACTGTTTATAAAAATTAGTTACATGGATTAGGGTTTTTGTGCGAGACTATTCAAATGTATTTACATGGTAACAGGATAAAAAATGTGGAATAGATTAGTTAAATCTGATTATTAAAAGAAAACAGCTACTTATGTATTTTGTGGCACCCCAGTTCTTAGTATATCTTTTCCCCTTAGAAACACTCATACCTCATTAATTTGGATGACATTCACTAGCAATTTGTCATAGTTTAGGCTGGATGAAATTTTTCTAGCCAGGTCTTAAATCAATGGTAGAGTAAATAAGTTGAGAAAAGAAGATCATAGAAGTCATGTTTCAACACTGTTTTTTATCTATTCACTCATTCTCTACCCAGAAATAATTTGGAAGCATATTTGCATTCAAACAACCCAGTGGTTATAGGCTTTCTACTTTACCTACAAATGAGTGATACTTCCATTCACCAACTACGTACTGAAAATCTATCTTGTCCCAGGAACTGTGCTAAGCACTTGAGATATCAGAACGAATCAGAGAGGTCGCCACCTTTGGAGAGCTCAAAGACTAGTGACGTGGTAGACGGGAAGTAAATAAACCACAGTGAGAGTCGTCAGTGCTCTTGTATGTGTATGAACAAATTGTGTGTGGATACAACAAGGTGTTAATGTCAGTGGAGCAGCAAGAGACAAGGCTGGAAAGGTAGGTTGGGACCCTCTCTCTACCTCTGCCCTCTGAGGCACTGTGGAGGTTAAGAAACAGCAGGCCAATGGAAAAAGCACTGAACTTCATCATTGCTGAAGCTTTCTGAGCTAGTTTATGTAAAATGGTGTAATAATACCTGCTTCTCAGACTAATGGGAAAACAAAATTAGGAAAAACATGAAAAGTGCCTAAAAACCTACTTGGTTCATAGTTAGCTTGGGTACTTCCCTTTCCCTCTTAAAATGCTATTTCTAGGAATCCTCCAAGAACTGTTTTTGTAAGTGAACAAACCCCCTAACTGAATCTTTTTGTTTCTTTGTCTGTTTTGTAAATATGACCTATGGCTTGTATTGTCTGTAAATTTTAATAACCTTCCAAATTTCTTTGATTATAGAAACATGAGTACAGAATCTGGAAATTAGAGGATTTGGATCTTTAGGCTGAGTTAGATCTATCATTCAGATGCCAACCGGATTTAAACTCACTTAAAGTTTTGGCAAAATTTCTTTCTCCTAGCCTTTTTGTCAAGAAGTAGAAATAATATATTTCTGAGCTAGTTCCTATGGAAATCTTTAAAGGATACATTTAATAATGTATGCAAAAGTGATTTGAAGAGATCCATACAAAGTAATAATAACAATATCTTACAAAATCTTTCATTAGGTAAATGTGGGTTATTTTAATTCTTTTATTTTATTTTATTTTTTTTTAGTATCTCTCCTGAATATTATTTCCTTTTCATTCGTTCTATAGTTTATCTGCATCTTCTCTTTTTTCAGATTAGTCTTACCAAAGATTTTTTTCTCATTATTTTTAATATTTTTTTTACATCTTTACTGGCGTATAATTGCTTTACAATGGTATGTTAGTTTCTGCTTTTTATAACAAAGTGAATCAGTTATACATATACATATGTTCCCATATCTCTTCCCTCTTGCGTCTCCCTCCCTCCCACCCTCCCTATCCCACCCCTCCAGGCGGTCACAAAGCACCGAGCTGATCTCCCTGTGCTATGCGGCTGCTTCCCACTATCTATCTACCTTACTTTGGTAGTGTATATATGTCCATGCCTTTCTCTCGCTTTGTCACAGCTTACCCTTCCCCCTCCCCATATCCTCAAGCCCATTCTCTAGTAGGTCTGTGTCTTTATTCCTGTCTTACCCCTAGGTTCTTCATGACATTTTTTCCCCCTTAAATTCCATTATATATGTTAGCATACGGTATTTGTCTTTCTCTTTCTGACTTACTTCATTCTGTATGACAGACTCTAGGTCTATCCACCTCATTACAAATAGCTCAATTTCGTTTGTTTTTATGGCTACTATTCCACTGTATATATGTGCCACATCTTCATCCATTCATCTGATGATGGACACTTAGGTTGTTTCCATCTCTGGGCTATTGTAAATAGAGCTGCAATGAACATTTTGGTACATGACTCTTTTTGAATTATGGTTTTCTCAGGGTATATACCCAGTAGTGGGATTGCTGGGTCATATGGTAGTTCTATTTGTAGTTTTTTAAGGAACCTCCATACTGTTCTCCACAGTGGTTGTATCAATTTACATTCCCACCAGCAGTGCAAGAGCGTTCTCTTTTCTCCACACCCTCTCCAGCATTATTGTTTCTAGATTTTTTGATGATGGCCATTCTGAGTGGTGTGAGATGATATCTCGTTGTAGTTTTGATTTGCATTTCTCTAATGATTAATGATGTTGAGCCTTCTTTCATGTGTTTATCGGCAGTCTGTATATCTTCTTTGGAGAAATGTCTATTTAGGTCTTCTGCCCATTTTTGGATTGGGTTGTTTGGTTTTTTGTTATTGAGCTGCATGAGCTGCTTATAAATTTTGGAGATTAATCCTTTGTCAGTTGCTTCATTTGCAAATATTTTCTCCCATTCTGAGGGTTGTCTTTTGGTCTTGTTTATGGTTTCCTTTGCTGTGCAAAAGCTTTGAAATTTCATTAGGTCCCATTTGTTTATTTTTGTTTTTATTTCCATTTCTCTAGGAGGTGGGTCAAAAAGGATCTTGCTGTGATTTATGTCATAGAGTGTTCTGCCTATGTTTCCCTCTAAGAGTTTGATAATTTCTGGCCTTCCATTTAGGTCTTTAATCCATTTTGAGCTTATTTTTGTGTATGGTGTTAGGGAGTGATCTAATCTCATACTTTTACATGTACCTGTCCAGTTTTCCCAGCACCACTTATTGAAGAGGCTGTCCTTTCTCCACTGTACATTCCTGCCTCCTTTATCAAAGATAAGGTGACCATATGTGCGTGGGTTTATCTCTGGGCTTTCTATCCTGTTACAGCGATCTATCTTTCTGTTTTTGTGCCAGTACCATACTGTCTTGATTACTGTAGCTTTGTAGTATAGTCTGAAGTCAGGGAGCCTGATTCCTCCAGCTCCGTTTTTCATTCTCAAGATTGCTTTGGCTATTCGGGGTCTTTTGTGTTTCCATACAAATTGTGAAAGTTTTTGTTCTAGTTCTGTGAAAAATGCCAGTGGCAGTTTGTTAGGGATTGCATTGAATCTGTAGATTGCTTTGGGTAGTAGAGTCATTTTCACAATGTTGATTCTTCCAATCCAAGAACATGGTATATCTCTCCATCTATTTGTATCATCTTTAATTTCTTTGATCAGTGTCTTATAATTTTCTGCATACAGGTCTTTTGTCTCCTTAGGTAGGTTTATTCCTAGATATTTTATTCTTTTTGTTGCAATGGTAAATGGGAGTGTTTTCTTGATTTCACTTTCAGATTTTTCATCATTAGTGTACAGGAATGCCAGAGATTTCTGTGCATTAATTTTGTATCCTGCTACTTTACCAAATTCATTGATTAGCTCTAGTAGTTTTCTGGTAGCATCTTTAAGATTCTCTATGTATAGTATCATGTCATCTGCAAACAGTGACAGCTTAACTTTTTCCTTTCCGATTTGGATTCCTTTTATTTCCTTTTCTTCTCTGATTGCTGTGACTAAAACTTTGAAAACTATGTTGAATAATAGTGGTGAGAGTGGGCAACCTTGTCTTGTTCCTGATCTTAGTGGAAATGCTTTCAGTTTTTCACCATTGAGGATGATGTTGGCTGTGGGTTTGTCATATATGGCCTTTATTATGTTGAGGAAAGTTCCCTCTGTGCCTACTTTCTGCAGGGTTTTTATCATAAATGGGTGTTGAATTTTGTTGAAAGCTTTCTCTGCATCTATTGATATGATCATATGGTTTTTTCCTTCATTTTGTTAATATGGTGTATCACGTTGATTCATTTGCGTATATTGAAGAATCCTTGCATTCCTGGAATAAACCCCACTTGATCATGGTGTATGACCCGTTTAATGTGCTGTTGGATTCTGTTTGCTAGTATTTTGTTGAGGATTTTTGCATCTATGTTCGTCAGTGATATTGGCCTGTAGTTTTCTTTCTTTGTGACATCCTTGTCTGGTTTTGGTATCAGGGTGATGGTGGCCTCATAGAATAAGTTTGGGAGTGTTCCTCCCTCTGCTATATTTTGGAAGAGTTTGAGAAGGATAGGTGTTAGCTCTTCTCTAAATGTTTGAGAGAATTCACCTGTGAAGCCATCTGGTCCTGGGGTTTTGTTTGTTGGAAGATTTTTAATCACAGTTTCAATTTCAGGGCTTGTGATTGGTCTGTTCACATTTTCTATTTCTTCCTGATTCAGCCTTGGAAGGTTGTGCATTTCTAAGAATTTGTCCATTTCTTCCAGGTTGTCCATCTTATTGGCATAGAGTTGCTTGTAGTAATCTCTCATGATCTTTTGTATTTCTGCAGTGTCAGTTGTTACTTCTCCCTTTTCATTACTAATTATATTGATTTGAGTCTTCTCCCTTTTTTTCTTGATGAGTCTGGCTAATGTTTTATCAATTTTGTTTATCTTCTCAAAGAACCAGCTTTTAGTTTTATTGATCTTTGCTATTGTTTCCTTCATTTCTTTTTCATTTATTTCTGATCTGATTTTTATGATTTCTTTCCTTCTGCTAACTTTGGGGGTTTTTTGTTCTTCTTTCTCTAATTGCTTTAGGTGCAAGGTTAGTTTGTTTATTCGAGATGTTTCCTGTTTCTTACGGTAGGATTGTATTGCTATAAACTTCCCTCTTAGAACTGCTTTTGCTGCATCCCATAGATTTTGGGTCATTGTGTCTCCATTGTCATTTGTTTGTAAGTATTTTTTGATTTCCTCTTTGATTTCTTCAGTGATCACTTCGTTAGTAAGTAGTGTATTGTTTAGCCTCCATGTGTTTGTATTTTTTACAAATCTTTTCCTGTAATTGATATTTAGTCTCATAGCATTGTGGTTGGAAAAGATACTTGATACAATTTCAATTTTCTTAAATTTACCAAGGCTTGATTTGTGACCCAAGATATGATCTATCCTGGAGAATGTTCCATGAGCACTTGAGAAAAATGTGTATTCTGTTGTTTTTGGATGGAATGTCCTATAAATATCAATTAAGTCCAACTTGTTTAATGTATCATTTAAAGCTTGTGTTTCCTTATTTATTTTCATTTTGGATGATCTGTCCATGGGTAAAAGTGGGCTGTTAAAGTCCCCTACTATGAATGTGTTACTGTTGATTTCCCCTTTTATAGCTGTTAGTATTTGCCTTATGTATGAGGTGCTCCTATGTTGGGTGCATAAATATTTACAATTGTTATATCTTCTTCTTGCATCGATCCGTTGATCATTATATAGTGTCCTTCTTTGTCTCTTGTAATAGTCTTTATTTTAAAGTCTATTTTGTCTGATATGAGAATTGCTACTCCAGGTTTCTTTTGGTTTCCATTTGCATGGAATATCTTTTTCCATCCCCTCACTTTCAGTCTGTATGTGTCTCTAGGTCTGAAGTGGGTCTCTTGTAGACAGCAAATATATGGGTCTTGTTTTTGTAACCATTCAGCCAATCTGTGTCTTTTGGTGGGAGCATTTAGTCCATTTACATTTAAGGTAATTATTGATATGTATGTTCCTATTCCCATTTTCTTAATTGTTTTGGGTTCGTTATTGTAGTTCTTTTCCTTCTCTTGTGTTTCTTGCCTAGAGAAGTTCCATTAGCATTTGTTCTAAAGCTGGTTTGGTGGTGCTGAACTCTCTCAGCTTTTGCTTGTCTGTAAAGATTTTAATTTCTCCATCAAATCTGAATGAGATCCTTGCTGGGTAGAGTAATCTTGGTTGCAGGTTTTTCTCCTTCATCACTTTAAATACGTCCTGGCAGTCCCTTCTGGCTTGCAGAGCTTCTGCTGAAAGATCAGCTGTTAATCTTATGGGGATTCCCTTGTGTGTTATTTGTTGTTTTTCCCTTGCTGCTTTCAATATGTTTTCTTTGTATTTAATTTTTGACAGTTTGATTAATATGTATCTTGACATATTTCTCCTTGGATTTATCCTGTATGGGACTCTCTGTGCTTCCTGGACTTGATTGACTATTTCCTTTCCCATATTAGGGAAGTTTTCAACTATAATCTCTTCAAATATTTTCTCAGTCCCTTTCTTTTTCTCTTCTTCTTCTGGAAAGCCTATAATTTGAATGTTGGTGCCTTTAATGTTGTCCCAGAGGTCTCTGAGACTGTCCTCAGTTCTTTTCATTCTTTTTTCTTTATTCTGCTCTGCAGTAGTTATTTCCACTCTTTTATCTTCCAGGTCACTTATCCGTTCTTCTGCCTCAGTTATTCTGCTATTTATCCCATGTAGGGTATTTTTAATTTCATTTATTGTGTTGTTCATTGTTGTTTGTTTCATCTTTAGTTCTTCTAGGTCCTTGTTAAATGTTTCTTGCATTTTGTCTATTCTATTTCCAAGATTTTGGATCATGTTTACTATCATTATTCTGAATTCTTTTTCAGGTAGGCTGCCTATTTCCTCTTCATTTATTAGGTCTGGTGGGTTTTTATCTTGCTCCTTCATCTGCTGTGTGTTTTTCTGTCTTCCCATTTTGCTTATCTTACTGTGTTTAGGGTCTCCTTTTTGCAGGCTGCAGGTTCGTAGTTGCCGTTGTTTTTGGTGTCTGTCCCCAGTGGCTAAGGTTGGTTCAGTGGGTTGTGTAGGCTTCCTGGTGGAGGGGACTAGTGCCTGTGTTCTGGTGGATGAGGCTGGATCTTGTCTTTCTGTTGGGCAGGTCCACGTCTGGTGGTGTGTTTTGGGGTGTCTGTGGACTTATTATGATTTTAGGCAGCCTCTCTGCTAATGGGTGGGGTTGTGTTCCTGTCTTGCTAGTTGTTTGGCATAGGATGTCCAGCACTGTAGCTTGCTGGTCGTTGAGTGAAGCTGGGTGCTGGTGTTGAGATGGAGATCTCTGGGAGATTTTCACCATTTGATATTATGTGGAGCTGGGAGGTCTCTTGTGGACCAGTGTCCTGAAGTTGGCTCTCCCACCTCAGAGGCACAGCACTGACTCCTGGCTGCAGCACCAAGAGCCTTTCATCCACACAGCTCAGAATAAAAGGGAGAAAAAGTAGAAAGAAAGAATTAGTAGAAGTAGAAAGAGAGAAAGAAAGAAAGAAGGAAAGAGAGGAGGGAGGGAGGGAGGAAGGAAGGAAGGAAGGAGGGAAGGAAGGAAAAAAAGAAAGGAGATAAAGTAAAATAAAGTAAGATAAAATGTAATAAAGTTATTAAAATAAAAAAATAATTATTAAGAGATAAAAAAAGAAAAAAAATTAAAAAACCAAAAATAAAACTGACAGATAGAACCCTAGGACAAATGGTGGAAGCAAAGCTATACAGACAAAATCTCACACAGAAGCATACACATACACACTCACAAAAAGAGGAAAAGGGGAAAAAATAACAGATCTTGCTCTCAAAGTCCACCTCCTTGATTTGGGATGATTGGTTGTCTGTTCATATATTCCACAGATGCAGGGTACATCAAGTTGATTGTGGAGCTTTAATCCGCTGCTCCTGAGGCTGCTGCGAGAGATTTCCCTTTCTCTTCTTTGTTCTCACAGCTCCCAGGGGCTCAGCTTTGGATTTTGCCCCGCCTCTGCGTGTACGTCGCCGGAGGGCGTCTGTTCTTCGCTCAGACAGGACGGGGTTAAAGGAGCCGCTGATTCGGGGTCTCTGGCTCACTCAGGCCGGGGGGGAGGGAGGAGCACTGCGTGCGGGGCGGGCCTGCGGCGGCAGAGGCCAGCGTGACGTTGCACCAGCCTGAGGCGCGCCTTGCGTTCTCCTGGAGGAGTTGACCCTGGATTCCGAGACCCTGGCAGTGGCGGGCTGCACAGGCTCCCCAGAAGGGGGGTTTGGATAGTGACCTGTGCTCGCACACAGGCTTCTTGGTGGCGGCAGCAGCAGCTTTAGCGTCTCATGTCCGTCTCTGGGGTCCGCGCTTTTAGCCGCGGCTCGCGCCCGTCTCTGGAGCTCCTTTAAGCAGCGCGCTTAATCCCCTCTCCTCACGCACCAGGAAACAAAGAGGTAAGAAAAAGTCTCTTGCCTCTTCGGCAGGTCCAGACTTTTCCCCGGACTCCCTCCCGGCTAGCCGTGGTGCACTAACCCCCTGCAGGCTGTGTTCACGCCACCAACCCCAGTCATCTCTCTGCCCTCCACCGAAGCCCGAGCCTCAGCTCCCAGCCCCGCCCGCTCTGGCGGGTGAGCAGACAAGTCTCTCGGGCTGGTGAGTGCCAGTCGGCCCCGACTCTCTGTGCGGGAATCTCGCCGCTTTGCCCCCCGCACCCCTGTTGCTGTGCTCTCCTTCGCGGCTCCGAAGCTTTCCCTCTCCGCCACCCGCAGTCTCCGCCCACGAAGGGACTTCCTAGTGTGTGGAAACATTTCCTCCTTCACAGCTCCCTCCCACTGGTGCAGGTCCCGTCCCTATTCTTTTGTCTCTGTTTATTCTTTTTTCTTTTGCCCTACCCAGGTACGTGGGAGGTTTCTTGCCTTTTGGGAGGTCTGAGGTCTTCTGCCAGCGTCCAGTAGGTGTTCTGTAGGAGTTGTTCCATGTGTAGATGTATTTGTGGTGTATCTGTGGGGAAGAAGGTGATCTCCGCGTCTTACTCTTCCGCCATCTTCCCGGAAGCCCTCCTATTTTAATTCTTAATAACTTAACACGTCAATAATCTCTTGGGATAGAAATTTCTGGATAAAAATGCAGGTGTCTAAAAGTTTTGAGTATTTCCTTAAAGATGATAAGTAGTCAATTCCATACCTAGTTTAGAGATTATTCTTTTTCATTTGGTATAGTTATGCTATGTGGTAGAACTAGAACAGTGCTTTTCTTTCTTTCCTTTTTTTTTTTTTGCGGTACGCGGGCCTCTCACTGTCATTGCCTCTCCCGTTGCGGAGCACAGGCTCCAGACGCACAGGCTCAGCGGCCATGGCTCACGGGCCCAGCCGCTCCTAGGCATACGGTAGCCTCCCGGACCAGGGCACGAACCTGTGTCCCCTGCATCAGCAGGCGGACTCTCAACCACTGTGCCACCAGGGAAGCCCAAGAACAGTGCTTTTCATATTTATTTTATTGAATCTCAGGACTCTTAGTATGTTGGCCAAGATTCATTGGTCAGTTCTATAGTCGTTAGTATTGAATACATCTTGTAACAGCTATTTTCAAGATAGTCCTAAATTCTCAGAGAATTATGTTAATTGTTTATCATCATACATAAGGGTTAATTTCTGATTTGTAATCTTAACGTAATAATGAAGGTTGGTAAAGTCCACAGTTACTGAGATGGAGCTTTTCCTTATGTTACATGTTTACCTGGGTCCTTACCAGTTACTGTATCTCATTTGATTTCATGAGTAGCTGATGTTTTCTTTCTGGTTGTGATTTTAGTGGGGTTTTTTTTGTTTTTGTTTTATGTGCGTTTTTTTTGGCCATGCTGTGCAGCATGTGGGATCTTAATTCCCCGACTAGGGATTGAACCCTCACCCCCTGCAGTGGAAGCATGGAGTTTTAACCACTGGACTGCCAGGAAAGTCCTGATTTTAGTGTTCTTGATTGCTGCCATACATATGTCTGTTAGCCTCATGCAATTGCTTGTGTTACTGTCAGGCTATAACCAGTGCATTTTACGATGTAAACTGTACTTATGTCCAGTGATCAGTTTATAGAGGTAGTAATCACCCAGGTTTATACTTGACAGCCATATGAATGGCTCATGTGAACAATTCTTTTTTTACTTTATTATGTGATATGCAGAGTATTTTAGTTGTTAGGTTTAGATGTTGCAGAAGAAATGTTGCCATTTTTACACGGCCTCAGTACCTTTTAGAATTTGCTTGAAACTTTTAGAATGTAGTAAAATAGTAACATGGTTTATGTATTCCTTTAACTTCATTGCTTTAACTGAGAGGTTTTAATGTTATCTCCACAGGAAAACAAAATGTTTTTCAAGAAAATGATAATAATATTAGTAGCATTAGTATCAACAGTCATCATTGTTTTTGTAAAAGTTTAGTGGCCAACCCTAGCCATCTAATTTAGCACATTTTGTTGTAACATAAAAGAGAAACTATGAGGAAAAAAAATCTCAATAATTTATATGCAATAGATTTGTTTTACTATTCACCTCTGAGGTCTCTTGTAATTTGACCTCTGTGGTAACTATAAAATATTACAGTAAAATAAGATCATACTAAGAATATTTACCTAAGGCAACACATAATTTTAGAATCAGTTTTAATGTATACATTATAATAATAAAATAAGAAAAATCTCCTTGTTATGGTGATGACTTCAAATGCTAATTACAAACATTAATTATTGTTAGCTGCCAATTAATTCTAGAATTTAACCTAAATTTTTCCACTTCATGTTCTTAAATGAAAACAACTGTCACTTTAAGGGATTCTATTCTGTCTCCATATGATTGTGATAGAATTTCCTAAAAGGAAAGCAAAAATTTTCTGAAAGGAAATTGATTGCTAAAATATACATTCAATAACATTGAATACTTATTTTCCCGGTCCTTGACAAATCATGAGGGAATGAATAATAACTGAATGTCTTCTCTGGGTCCAACCCTGCTCTAGGCATGGAGGCTGTAGTAGTAAACGAAGCAAAGTGGCTGCTTTTATGAGCTTCTGTTCTATAGCTAAATGGTTTACTGTCTAACACTTGCCAAAACTCCAACTGATGGAAGTGTTGTTTAAACTACTCTAATGAGCAGCTGTTTTCCCAAGGGGAAACTCTGACCAATGGCTGATTTCAAATTGCTGCATTTTTAATGACATGAAAGTTGCATTTGGAATTAGATCGCAACCCGGTGGTCATGATGGAGAATCTCCATGGATCCCTATGGAATGAGTTTCTCATCAGAGCTCTAGATGGTCTACATCAGTGGTTCTTAAACTTTAGAATACATATGAAACAACTTTGGAACTTGTCAAATTCAGACCTCACCTGGAGAAATTCAGTTTCTTTAGATTTAGAGAGGTGCTTAAGAATCTGCATTTTTAACAAGCAGCAGGTGGTTGTGATGATGGTGGTACCACGATCATATTTTGAGAAACACTTGTATTTAGATTTTATATATGTGGCATTTACTAATATTATAAACTTAATCTAATTTTACTAATTACTACTAACATTACAAACTTATAGACAACCTTAGCTGTTCATTGGTGTAGATGAGATATATGACCCATGTGAGAAATTAATTTTAGCATGAGATGTAGGAAATGTTTATTTTCCCTGGAGAATTATTTTATCATAGTGGAGAATTATTTTATCATAGTGGATAATGTTAAATGTGTAACTTACCATGCTTCCTTTTCCATTTTGACATTCAGGTAGCTTTGTATTAAATTGATAACTGAAAAATAGTCATAAATTTGATCATCATAGGTATTCTGATTTCTCCACATCACCCTCCCTTAATGCCACCAGTTTCTAATTGTCTCTTCCAACTCTTCTCAGTGGTTCTGATGATAAATGTTTATTCATATTTAGCAATTACACTCCATAAGGAGCTGCAAATACTCTGTGATAAATGAGATATATTATAAGCAAGACACTTTGTAATTCAGACTTTCATTAATACAGACAAGTATTTCTTCCAATTTAGTTTAATTTATGTATCACTCTGCTAAAGAGAAAAGCTTGTTTATTCATTTTGCAGTAATCATATTTTTGAAATTTGTATTCATTTAGGAAATACTGAGAATGTGGATAATAAATATTAGCAATTTTAATAACAATCATGCCTGGGAATACTTGATTATGCAAAAGTGATATGAAACAGGCAGTACGCTGAAGTGGAGTCCTGGACCAAGAGTCAGGAGCATGGGATTTAGTCCTAGCTCTATTTATTTTAATGACATGAAAGCTGCATTTGGAATTAGATCACAACCATGTGGCCATTCTGATTATATAGTCATAATAATCACCTTATGACTCTGGAGAAATTGCAACCTCTTTGAACCTCTGTTTTTCCCTCCATGAAATCACATGGCTTTGAGTAAATAATCTCTGGGCTCTTTTAAGGCTTATTTGCAGATTATTATAATTTCCTTAAGATTTATATGATATAAATTCTCTTTAAGTATGGCTTTAAAAGAACAGATAAATGCAAATATCTAAATGGGATATTTTTTAAAGTTGGAAAATCCATCCTCAAGAATTGATTCTGACATTAAGAAATGGGCCAGACTCAATTTTGTGTAAGATGTTTCTTACACATGAGACTGAAAGTGCAGATAAACTGTTGGTGATACCCCCTCCTCCTTTCTTTTTCACAGTAGCTATACAAAGGAGGATATAGGTATGTGTACATATGCTATCAAGAAAATTAAATTATATTCAGACAAATGTAAAGTTTTCATCTCCAGATTTGTCTCAGTACCTTTCTGCCCACTTCCCCTATATCCTGTCTACCTTTCACGCACTTTATTCTCCTCACTCACTTGATTCTTCAGGATAGACCTGAGGTGGAGATGACAAACTACCGACATGGTGATTTTCTAATGCTAACTTCTGTAAAACTAAAATCAGGCTGGAGAATGTTTATCTCTCATAATTGCTCACTTAAAAGATTAGACTTTTAAAAACATTTTTGGATGACTAAAAAATACACTTCCATTTTGCAGTGTTATAGCCTTGATGAGAACCTCAAAGTATTGTAAAATTCAGGGCCTCCTGATAGAATTTGCTGGACACACGATGCAATCTTGTTGCCTAGAGAAGGAGAGAAAACACATTTTCAGCACTTATAATGGCTGGAGCATCCTTTTGTTTGTTTCTTCTATGATAAACCTGCAGCAAGTTGAAGCTGTCAGAATATGTCCAGAAGCAGCACAGTTTTTAGACGTCTGGTGAGTAAGAATATCTCTAATCATGAACACACAAACCAGAACCAGCACTAATTAGTCTTTTTTTTCATTGCACTGGGACAACAGGAATTATCATCAACAAGAATGGCCATCAGATATTGTATTAACATGTGCATGTTCTTTGTCAAGCTTATAATTTTTAAGAAATGTTTGTCTTAATGTAGTCCTAGGGACCACATTAGAGGAGTACAAATAATAGTGGCTGAAATTTATGGCCCATTTTTTTCCATTTCATAAAAGATATTCATCAATGATTAGATAGCAGACTTCTCCTTAAAAACTGTCAGGAGTTGGCTTTTAGCGGACCAGCAGGGACAAACACAACTTTTATTCAAAAATTATTTTGAGCCTATGTATCCCCTATTGCACTGTGTACAAAGATTTGTAACACATGGTCTCAGCCCTTAGGGAACTGGGAAGACAAGGTATCAGTTCATAAAAGTGTGACTAGTTTGTTAAAAAGAAAACTACAAAGGATATCTTCAACAAAGATAGTGTAGGAAGTGCTAAAAGAATGGTTTAGACAATAAATCCTGAATGTACAGGATGGACAAATTACTGTGGGTAGGAGAAATCAGGAAGGCATTATTGAGGAAGGTGAACTTCAGCTGCTTGTGATTTTATGGCCATTGAGGAAGGAGTGCGACATTTCATACAAACAAATAGTTTGTGTAATATTAAAGTGAGGGCAAGTAGAACTCTAGGAAATAGATTAGACCCACTTATAGAATAGGGTTTGGTTACTGTAGACGGTTTCTGGCAGACAACATTGGAAAGATAGATTGATGTCAGAGAATGATATCTTCTTTAAAAGCTGGCTCAGTAGTTGGAACTCTGTAATATAGGTGATGGAGAACAATCAACAAGCAATCATTTAGGAAAACCTAATTGCAAGATACAGGAAGACTAAAGGAACAGTTTTCAAAGTATGGTCCACAGACCCCTGGACATCCCTCAGATTTTTTTAGGGATCTGTGAAGTGAAATCTAATGTTCATGATAATACTAAAATCTTGTTTACCTCTTTCACTATGTTGACATTTGCACTGATATTACAAAGCAGTGATGGGTAAGACAGTGGTGGGTGGCATCTTTGCATGAATCAAAGCAGTGACACCAAATAGTGCTAATAGTCAGTAGATTCTTTGTCACCACACACTTGCAGTGTGAATTTTGCTTAAGAATGTCCCTGACAAAGCTGTAAAAATGATTAATTTTATTGTCTCACTCTTGAGTACACATCTTTATGTTCTTTGTGACAAAATGGAAAGTATGCATAAAGCACTGCTGCATACTGAAATATGATGGTATTCTTAAGAAAAAGCACTTGCTTTGAGGTAAGCTGACCTAGCCACTTAAAAAAAAAAAACAACATCATTTTCATTTGAGATAAAGGCAACCTGTGGTCATTCAGAGGAGGTACTTGGTAGACATGTTCTCAGAGACAAAATGGATGGGTAGGTTAGTTAGCTTGATTGGCAGAATCATTTCACAATGTACATGTACTTCAAAACATCATGTTACATATCACGTTTGTTTGTAAATCATACCTCAGTAAAGCTGGAAAAAATAAAGTAAAATTGGTTAATCAAAACAAACAGACAAACAGAGTGAGCCTGTCATCTCAAAGAAGACAACTGACAACATTTGTTGCCAATTACAGAATTTGACCTTTCAGGTGAAAATTAGACTTTGGAAAACTTTTGTCTGCCACACTGAGATCGACAGCTTCCCAATACTTGGACACATTTCTGTTGAGATCAGTATCGATATTAACTAGTGTGATTTATATTATGTAGAATGAAAATTGTCAATATTTGGAAGACCTTTATAACTCACTGAAGTAATACTTTCAGTGGCTAGTGCATGTTGTTACAAAATAATGCATGGGTAAAAAAAATCCATTTAAAGTTCAAGACAAACCAATGAAGTTTAGTGTATTCAAGTTAAAAAAATTGATATGATTTCAGATTCCACATTACAACTAACCTTCAGGAAACTACCACTTTTTGAATTTTGCTGGTAGTATTAAGGTAGTATCCACAATTGCCTCCTTTTTTCAACTGCTTATCTGTGTGAGGATGGATTTTCTTCATATATTCAACCACAACAGCATATTGCAGCAGATTGAATGCAGAAGCAGACGGAAGTGTACAACTCTCTTTTGCTAAGTCATTCGCTATAGAGATTGGCAAAAATATAAAACAATAGCACTTAAGACATTTTTTTTGCTTGGAAAAAGTAATTATTTTCATAAAAGTATAATTTGTGTTTATATATAATAGATCTATTATTTTTTAAATGAATTAAATTTTTTAAAATGAAAATTTTATACAATTCTCAGTTTTAATTTCCTATATAATAAATATCAATAACTATCACCTAAATAGTAGGACGTACCCCAAAGAGTTATTGTAAGGGTTAAATGATTTAATATATGTAAAACCTTAAGAAAATGATGGTGCAGAGTAAAGACTTCATAAATGTTTTAAATTATTATTATGTCTCTTTTTACTACTTGATCAGCTCCTTAAGAAATGGGTAATTTGCAGACAAACTCTAAGGGATTCATGTCTTTCAATGGTCATGTATCTGCCCACATAAATAATAGAGTGAAACAGTTGCTTCTGTTTTTCTTTTGCCTTCTAAATCTCATGAGAGCATCTCTCCCTGGTGTATTATAACCCAAAACCATGCCAGCAAGGGATTCTGCGAAATATTGTTCCCTGGCCTTCAGACCCTGTTGTGTAGGAGAGTGGGGAATGGTGCTGAGTTGCTAACAGATAATATGAAGCACAAGGGTTAACAAAATTAAACACAATTAAAATAATTAATTTGGGATTTCTTAAAGTCTTAACTATGCTAATAGGCACTGTAAAACTCCAAAGGAGATTAGCTTAGGTTTTCCAAACATATTTGACACAGAGCTTTTTTCTCCAGATTACTTATTTTCCATGGAGCACCTGGGCCGGGAAGAGTCTATTGTTTTCTCTGAACATACTGGGCTCAATAAAGCATTATGACACATCTTGGCATTGATGAACTAGTCATTAAGGGCCAAATGTCATAGAATCAGTGCTTTAATTCTTGTGATGCTATCAGTTTCCTAGGAACATAGGACATTTCAACACTTGGAACCACTGGGAAACTGCCAGAGTTTGTAAATAACCTCCCATCCCCTGAAGTTTCTCAACTCCAAACTACCCTGTTCATCTTTGGTATGTCATGTGCAAATTTTAGAACAGTCAATAATAATATAGAAATAAATGAGAGTCAACTGATATAACCTTCATAAAATATGTTACTACAATTGTGAATTTTGAATAGTCAGAGGTGCTTTATCTAATTAGTGAGTTATCAGTATGAATCAATTATCAGTGTCTTCATCCTTTCAATCCTCAATTGATGTAATGCATACATACATGTTTGTATGTATGTATGTGTGTATATAGAGAGATAGAGTCCAGGTATGGTGCTAGACATGGAAACATCACATTAGTAATGAAAACTTATCTTTCTCTCAAGGACTGTACAGTAAAGTTTAGTGGATTTCCTTTTCTTTTTCTTTTTTAATTAAAAATTTTTAAAATTTAAGTATAGTTAATTTACAATGTCGTAATAGTTTCTGGTGTACAGCAAAGTGATTCAGTTATACATACACATATATATATTCTTTTTCATATTCTTTTACATTCTGGTTTATTACAGAATATTGAATATAGTTCCCTCTGCTATACAGTAGAACCTTGTTGTTTGTACCTGCTAATCCCAAACCCCTAATTTACCCCTCCCCCACCCCATTTCCCCTTTGGAAACCATAAGTTTGTTTTCTATATCTTTGTTTCTGTTTTGTAAAAAAGTTCATTTGTATTATATTTTAGATTCCACATATAAGTGAGATCATGTGGTATTTGTCTTTTTCTTTCTGACTTACTTCACTTAGTATGATAATTTCTAGGTCCATCCATGTTGCTGCAAATGGCATTATTTTATCCTTTTTTTTTGCTGAGTAATATTCCACTGTATATATATACCGCATCTTCTTTATCCATTCATCGGTCAATGGACATTTAGGTTGCTTCCATGTCTTGGCTATTGTAAATTATGCTGCTATGAACATTGAGGTGCATGTATCTTTTCGAATTACAGTTTTCTCTGGATATATGTTCAGGAGTGGGATTGCTGGATCATATGGCAACTCTATTTTTAGGTTTTTAAGGAACCTCCGTACTGTTTTTCACAGTGGCTGCACCGATTTACATTCCTACCAACAATGCAGGAGGGTTCCCTTTTCTTCATACCCTCTCCAGCATTTATTATTTGTAGACTTTGTAATGATGGCCATTCTGACCAGTGTGAGGTGACACCTCATTGTAGTTTTGATTTGCATTTCTCTAATAATTAACGATTTTGAGCATCTTCTCGTGTGCCTGTTGGCCATCTGTATGTCTTTAGAGAAATGTCTATTTAGGTCTTCTGCCCATTTTTTGATTGGGTTGTTTGTTTGTTTGATATTAAGCTGTATGAGATGTTTGTGTATTTTGAAAATTAAGCCCTTGTCAGTCTTATCATTTGTAAATATTTTCTCCCACTCTCTAGGCTTTCTTTCCATTTTGTTTATGGTTTCCTTTGCTGTGCAAAAGCTTATACGTTTGATTAGGTTCCATTTGTTTATTTTTCCTTTTATTTCTATTGCCTTGGGAGACTGACCTAAGAAAACACTGCTATGATTTATGTTAGAGAATGTTTTGCCTATGTTCTAGGAGATTTATGGTGTCGTGTCTGTGTCATGTCATTTCTTTTTTCTTTAAACACTGTTGATTTTGTTGTTTATTGAAAGTTTAGTGGGTGGACCAGAGGACTCTCAAAGTGTGACTAAAGTAAAATTCCTTATAACTTTTTTTTTTATACGTGGAAAGATTAGCCATTTTCATTAAAGCAATATAGAAATCCATCGGGGAGACAATACAAAATTATTGAATGAAATAATTTTTTTGCTCCTTTATTATGTTACTTATCTGTGCTTTTCTTGTCTCCTGTTGCAACTGATATGAACTTCATTTTTTTAAAGAGTCAAACAGGTCATTTTCTACTTTTTATTACATTAAAATTACTGTCATGAGTTAGTGCGTCTATGATAGCATGATAAATTCTGTTGGTGTTTGTACCAGTAAACTTAAAACTCAAGCTGTATGAATTATATTCCTTCTACAACTATATATCTACAACTATATGGGTGCACATCTGTAAGAAAATTTTATCAATGGGGCTGTTATGGACTGACTCGTGTCCTCGCAAAGTTCTTATGTTGCAACCTTAATCTCCAGTGAGACTGTATTTGGAATAAGGAAGCAATTAAAGTTAAATGAGGTTATGGGGTGGGGACTGGATCCAACAGAATTAGTGTCTTTGTAAGAGGAGACACCAGAGAGCTTGCTTTTTCTCTCTCTGCCATTGCCATGTGAGGACACAGTGAGAAGATGGCTGTTTGTAAACCAGGAGGAGAGATCTCACCAGAAATTAAATCTGCTAACATCTTGATCTTGCACTTACTAACCTCTAGCACTGTGAGAATAAATTTCTGTTGTTTAAGCCATTCAGTCTATTGTATTATGTTACGGCAGCCCTAGCTGGCTAATACAGATTTTGATAGTGACAAGTGGAGGTGCTGCTGTAACAAATACCAGGGATGTGGAAGCAGCTTTGGAACAGGGTAATGGGTAGAGTTTGGAGAAGTTTTGAGGTGCATGCTAGAAAAAAAACTGGATTGCTGTGAAGGGACTGCTGGTAGGAATATGGATGTGAAAGGCATTCTGGTGAGGGTGCAGAAAGAAGAGAACTTCAGAGAAAGCCTCCATCTTTTTAGAGAATATGTAAATAATCATGAACAGAATATTGGTAGCAATATGCATGGTAAAGATCATTCTGGTGAAATATCAGATGGAAATGAGGAACATATTGGAAACTGGAGGAAAGGTGATTCTTATATAGTGGCAAAGAACTTGGCTGAACTCTGCTGTAGTGTTTTGTGGAAGGTAGAACCTGCAACTGATGAAAGTGGATATTTAGCTGAGTAGATTTCTAAGAAAAGTGTTGAAAGAGGGGCTTGATTCCTCCTGCCTGCTTGTAGTAAAATGTGAGAGGAGAGAGGTGAATTGAAGAAACATGTGCTAACAAAAGGGAGCAGAAGTTAACGATTTGGAAAATTCTCAGCCTGTCTGTATTACAAAAAATGAGAAAGTATGTTCTAAAGAACAACAAGGTTGTAGCTGGATTATCCTAATGAAGAGCTCATAGGATTATGCAAACAGAAACACTGCCAGTTTGAGAAGGAGACAGAGAGGGGTACAGTGAAGGAAGGCTGTCAAACTTCTTGAATTATACAGGACAAGATTATAGAGCTATTTGGGTGTGAATGTGCACTATTCTTCAAAAAAAGGGAAAAATGATTCTGAAGACAATTTGGAAGTCATCAGGGCTACCACTCCCATCACAGGCCCAGGGGAGGCTTTCCTCTTCAGTTTCAGAAGACAAGGCCCTGGCAAAGCTGTATAGGTGGGGGGGCCCTTCTGAGTCAAAGGGGTGGGGCCACCCCAGTAAGCTGTAGAGGTGATGCTGTCACCCGGCAGGACTGGAAGGCAGGGCTTTGAGCCAAATAGGATTATTCTCAAGCCTTAAGATTTAACTGAATGTGATGTTCTAGGTTTTGAACTTACTTGGGACCTGTCATCCCTTCTTTCTCTATTTTTCTCTTTTAGTTTGGAGATGTCTATCCTATGCCTGTCCCACCATGGTATTTGGAAGCACGTAACTTGTCTGATTTCACAAGTTCATAGCTGGAGATGAATTTTGCCTCGGGATGAATAGTATCTCAAGTCTCTTTCATACCTGATTTAGATGATATTTGATAAGACTTTGGACTTTAGACTTCATAGAGTTAATGCAGGAATGAGTTAAGCCCTTTAGGGTTGTTGGGATAAAATGAACGTATTTTGCATTTGACAGGGACATGGATTTTTGAGGGCCAGGGCTGAATGCTATGGACTGAATTTTGTCCTCCCAGATTCATATGTTGAAGTCCTAACCTCTAATGTGATTGTATTTGGAATTAAGAAGTAATTAAGGTGAAATGAGGTTTTAAAGGTGGGGCCCTGATTCAATTGGATTAGTGTCCTTATATGAGGAGACATGAGAGAGATCACTCTTTCTCTTTTGACACGTGAGGACAGAGTAAGAAGGCGCTTTGCAAACCAGCACCAGGAAGAGAGCTCTCACTGGTAACCAAATCCCCAGCTACCTTGATCTCTGACTTCCTAGCCTCCAGAATTGTGAGAAATAAAATTTGCTGTTTAAGTCACCCAGTTTGTGGTGTTTGATTATAGCAGCCCTATCTGACTAATACAGGGGCCAAATAGATAAAATATTTACCTGTGAAGGTTGAAAACAAGGAAATCTATAATCTTGTTTATTCTAAGAGCCAATGCCAGTTTAAAAGGGATTATTATTATTTTTATTGTGGTAAAAAACACATAGTATTAAAATTACCAACTTAACCTTTTTTTTTTTTGTGGTACGCGGGCCTCTCACTGTTGTGGCCTCTCCCATTGCGGAGCACAGGCTCCGGAGGCGCAGGCTCAGCGGCCATGGCTCACGGGCCCAGCCTCTCTGTAGCATATGGGATCTTCCTGGACCGGGGCACGAACCCATGTCCCCTGCATCGGCAGGCGGACTCTCAACCACTGCACCACCAGGGAAGCCCAACTTAACCATTTTTAAGTGTACAGTTTAGCAGTGTTAAGTATGTTCACACTGCTGTGCAAAAAATCTCTATAATTTTTTCATATTTCAAAACTGAAACTCTATATCTATTAAACACTAATTTTTCCTCCCCCCCAAGCCCTTGAAAACCATCTTTCTATTTTCTGTTCCTATGATTTTGACTACTTTAGGTATTTCATAAGAGTGGAATCATACAACATTTGTCCTTTTGTGGCTGTCTTATTTTTTTTAATATAATGTCCTCAAGATTTATCCACATTGTAGTATGTGAAAGGATTTCTTTATCTTTAAAGGCTGCATAATATTCCATTACATGTGTACACCACATTTTCTTTATCCATTCATCTCTCAAAGGACATTTGGGTTGCTTCCACCTTTTGGCTATTGTGAATAATGCTGAATGCAAAGGGGATTATTTATCTCTTTATTCCATGAGATGATTTTGGAGAGTATGCTATTTCTAAGGGCAGTAGATTATTTTACGTTTTCATGTCAGTGATAATGATGTATAATAAATGCCTGTCAATACTATGATGACTAAATAATTGGAGGTGTGAAAGAGGACTTTATAAACAAATATAGAGAAGAAACTGCAAAGATTGTATTTATTGGCATAATTGACATAAATCAATTATACATCAGTTCTTGTCATATAATTCATTTGAACTTTTGTAACTGTTGTCATAGACAAGCTCCCAATGTTTTTCTGTCAATGATAATATGATTACTATAATGTATAACGTCATTTATACATTATAGTAATCATAGTTCTTTTCTGCTAGTTTTCTTTGGAGACATTAATTGGAAATGAAAGACTCAGTTATTTGCATTCTTTTGCTTCTCTCTCTGTCTCTCTCTCATCTTTGTTTTATCCTGTATTATACTCAAGTACATTTTTCTTATAGGGGTCCTTTTGACATGATGGAATACTCCAGACCCAGTCTTTTTTTTTTTTTTCATCTTTATTGGAGTATAATTGCTTTACAATGTTGTGTTAGTTTCTGCTGCATAACAAAGTGAATCAGCTATATGTATACATATATCCCCATATCCCCTCCCTCTTGTGTCTCTCTCCCACCCTCCCTATCCCACCCCTCTAGCTGGTCACAAAGCACCGAGCAGATCTCTCTGTGCTATGTGGCTGCTTCCGACTAGCTATGTATACAGACCCAGTCTTTGCACCTCTTTTCCATCTTCACTTTCTCATCCAGTCCCATGGTTTTAAATATCATACATATGGTAATAACTTATATATCCTATTCCTGCCTCTCCCTTGAACTGATACCCCTGTATTAAATCTCTACCTCAGTTTCTGTAGCAACCTCCTAACTGGTGTCCTTGCTCCAAACTGTTGCCAGTTCAATCCTTTCTTAGTTTTTTTTTAAATAGACTTTATTTATTAAAGAAGTTTTAGGATCATAGCAAAATCGAGCGGAAGGTACAGAGATTTTCCATATATTTATTTTCCTGTTTGGAATCCCCCATATCATATATAGATTAAAAGCCACACTTCTCACCTACAAGGCTCTTCATGACCTGAACCCTGGCTACCTTTTCAACTTCCTTTCCTGTCATTTTTCCTTACTCTCGAGCTACTCCAGCCACATGACTAGCTATTTCTCAAACACACTAAGTCCATGCCTGTTCCTGGACTTTTTATTTGCTGTTTGTTTCGTGTGGACTGCTCATTTGCCAGAATTGTACATGGCCCCCTACCTCACTTATTCAGGTATCAGCTCATTTGTCACGTTGCTCATTTGTCATTTCTTGGCAATCTTCTCTAAAAGAGCAACCCCTGTCACTTTCTATCCTCTTCCCCTCACTACCTGACATTATATTATATGTTACTTTGTGTTTATCTGACTCCCCCAGTAGAATGTAAGCTACATGAGAGCAGAGACGTTTCCAGTTTGTTTTCAACTGAATCCTCAGTTGCTGAAAACAGTGCTTAGCACGTAGAAGGTTCTTTATACCAACTGGTTGAATGAATGAATATGGATAAATTTTGTGCTGTTGTTTGAATGTTGATTAGTTCCATGTTTTTATGCTCAACTGTTCTGTCTTCTGCTCTCCCTTTTTACTCTTATAACAAGTAGTTAGATTTTGCAGCAATGGGTTTTGGTTCATTGGAATATTTCTTTGTAATTTAACGGCATGCAATTTTGATATTCTTATAGTTATCTCTAATGACTTGCTATTTCATTCCCTCTTTCACTACCCATGATCAACACTTCCTACCTTTATATTTGTGGATTCCTTAACCCATCCAACACACTTCTTAGAATATTTTCTCACGTATCCAATGAGAATATAGGTGCTCTTATGTATGAATTCCCTCATGTTCTTTGTTCTTTTAAACCTCAAATTGTATTTACTCCTTATTTAAACTTTCTTCTTTTCCTCTTACAGCAGAGAAAGAGGGCTCCAAGCCTTTTTCGAAGTTTAAGCTTTCTTAATCCTTCTTTTAACTCTCTTTCTTGCCATCTCATCTCCACTGCTCTTTCCCTTGAGCTCAAATATGTTTACCAAACTTCTTTGTATCAACTCTTGTCTGTTTTCTTTTAAGCCACTGCCGTAGCTTACCTTCCTCATACCCATATTATTTTATCATAGGATATTGAATATAATTCCCTGTGCTGTACAGTAGGACCTTTTCGTTTATCCATTCTATATATACCAGTTTGCATCCTTTAATCCAAACTCTCAATCCAATCCTCTCCCACCTGCCTCCCCCTTGGCAACCACCAGTCTGTTCTTATGTCCCTGATTCTGTTTCTGTTTCATAGATAGGTTCATTTGTGTCATATTTTAGATTCCACATATAAGTGATATCATATGGTATTTGTCTTTCTCTTTCTGACTTACTTCACTTAGTGTGACATTTATACTGTTTTTTTATATCCACAACTTTTATCTCAAAATCAACTGTTATCTTCTAATTATCAACTTTAATCATTTCTTCTTCATCTTCATGTCATATGACCTTTCTTTGACATTTGACTTTTTTGATCCATCCTATATCTCACAATCCCATCTCATTTCATAACTTTCTTTAGCTTCATTGTTTCTCTTCACACATATTTGGCTATCATATGTAATTTATTTCACTGGTTCTTGTTTTTCATATTCAACAAAAAAATGGGTGCTACCTGAGGTTATATACTCAGATATTAGTGATAAAAACCCAACTCAGACCAGTCTAAGCAATAACAGATTGTGTAGATGTGGGCCTGACTACGGGCTCTAATATTGTCGTTAGAATCTCTCTATTCTGTATTCCTCCATTCTGTGGGCTCCACGTGGTGGCAAAGTTGACCACTGATAGCTCTAGCTTACAGTATTCTTATAGTTAACAATTATGGTGTAAAGAGAATGTCCCTTTTCTGATAACTTTTTATATATCTAAGATATGATACTTACTGGCCCAGCATGGATTCTGGGATTATCCCTGAATCAATCGCTACAGTCAAGGAAAGGAAGGACTGGAATTACTAGGCCTAGATCACAAACGCCTGTAAATTGGGATTTTTGTCATATGCCTGCCTGAAGCACATGGCGTAAGAATGGGAGAGAGAAATACTGAACATCTTCTCTTCCTATTCTTTACATTGTGTCCCTGTGCTATCATGTCCGCTGTTACAAATTCTGCTATCTTTATGCTGATACCTTGCAAATCTCATAATACAAATAAGCCTTTCCTGTAAAGCCATTGGAAAATTAAATGAAGCTGGAGTTACTGCTCTAAATGCAATGGCTGGTCCTGATGAAGAAAACTAAAGGCACAGCATCCAAAGTGAATGCCACGTTCATGCCTGGTTTGTAAAGTATTGCTACCCGGATCTGGCAAATGAATTAAATAACTGAGTAGGTAGGTATTACTCAAATCTAGGTAGACTTGGAGGACTTCTTTCCAGTCTCATCAGGAAGCCCACCCAAGGCAGGTATGAAGCAGGATCTGACCCTGCAGCTGAGGGAAGACTGGCAGTAACCAGATGGGGCTTCAGGGCCCTACTCAAGCAGGTTGGTTTTCAGTATTACACCCTAGTGCTGAGGCAGACTAGCAAAGTATATAGATTCACTGGGAAGAGCATAGGATGGTGGCAAGCAGGAGTCTAATATGGATGGGACCCGTACAAGGCGGGGAGGGGAATTGGGAAAGCAGTGGCTTGGCATCTACACCCAGGTCTTATTCTTGTATAACAAGTACCAGGTGTGGTTGGAAATAAAACTTTGCTTTAAACCCAAAATATTGTGAATGCTCAAAGATAGGTTGTTTTTTTTTATTTGTTTGTTTGTTTTTGCGGTACGCGGGCCTCTCACTGCTGTGGCCTCTCCCGTTGCGGAGCACAGGCTCCGGACGCGCAGGCTCAGTGGCCATGGCCCTCGGGCCCAGCCGCTCCGCGGTATGTGGGATCCTCCTGGACCAGGGCACGAACCCGCGTCCCCTGCATCGGCCGGCGGACTTCCAACCACTGCGCCACCAGGGAAGCCCAAAGATAGGTTTTTGAGTACTTCTGTTCCTACCATTTGCATTTGTATTTTCCTCTTTGTAAATAATGAATTACAAATGAAACAACTAGGTTGAATGAACTAATCTCTATCTTCCCAACTATACAAGTATTGATATCTTCCCAACTATACAAGTCTATTATTCTAGGAGTATTCAAGAATATAATTAATAATTTAAGTAAAGGCAGAGATTTTGTCTGTTTTTCCCCATTAATTCATTAACCTAGAACAGTACCTTGCAAAAAATGATAAATATTTATTGAATTTGAAAGAATGTTGTACATGGAAAAATAAAATGTAGTCTACTTCTTTCACTCTGTATCTTGGAATTGAAGAATATTAAAAAATTTTTTTTTTTGCAGTATGTGATGTGAAAGGGAGATGCTAACAATTTGACTGGAAACATGGAGAATTCATCACTATTATAAGAAAACTGTGGGGCTTCCCTGGTGGCGCAGTGGTTGAGAGTCCGCCTGCCGATGCAGGGGACTCTGCAGGGGACCGATGCAGGGGACTCTTCCCCGGTCTGGGAAGATCCCACATGCCGCGGAGCGGCTGGGCCGTGAGCCATGGCTGCTGAGCCTGCACGTCCGGAGCCTGTGCTCCGCAACAGAAGAGGCTACAATAGTGAGAGGCCCAAGTACAGCTTAAAAAAAAAAAAAAGAAAAAAAAAGAAAACTGATAGAGACAGGTCAATTCTTAATGTTGATTTTCAGACAGGTTTGCTTTCAATTTATTTGAATAGCTCTTGGACTTACCTTAAGGGAAGAAAGGAGGTAGTTAGATTCATAAAACAAAATGTTTTTGTTTTAATATTTATTTTCAATTAGCTTTAATTCTAAAAAATAAGACCTTTATCCAGTACCATTCTGTGGAAGACTTTTACCATATGATGGCATAAAGTGAGAAATTTCCTCAGAATCATTAATTTAGGTAGGAAACTAAGAATTTCAAGTTGTCTTTTTCAGAGCTGAAATCATTATTCTTGGTATTGTCAAGCTGTAAGACCAAATTATATCACTAGGTGGCATGAGTTGCAAATTGAAAAGCTGTAGTGTTACCAGATATGAAGTATAATAGCTGATATTTACCTGCACCCTAGCTTATCTTTGTGTGTAGGTATATTAATCTTGGAAACTCTCACCAGGGAGAATATACATTTTGTTTGGATCTTCACTTACGAGCTACATATAATAAAATAGAAAACAGGCATTAAGCTCTTAGTTTAAGAACAATTAAAGAATACAAGAGCTATAGTTTTTATTAATCAAAGTCATTCACTACTGAGTTAAAAAATGAGGGGGCACCATAGGGTAAGTAAAGTTATCCCCAGGCAAAACTGCAGAGTGGTGGATTAATCCCTCTCTCTGTATCCTGTAGGACCAAAATAGATAGTTCTCTTTTTTCCCCATTCGCTTTTGGAAAGTCCCTTCTCCCAGCTGCTGCTCTTCTTGCTGTCCCAGCTGCTCTATGTTCACCACTGTGGGCACTCAGCAAACTCATTTTACTCGTACATTTATCAAAACATGCCTATTCTATGTCTCATCCTCTTAGAGTCAGAACTTTGAGTTCTTTCCATATATTTGCTAATCAAGAAACAAACCCATGCCCATGTATGAACGGGAATTAGGTTTTAATGGGAGAACTGGCTCAGCTTTGTTTCATTCTCCTCTCTTAGATAAAGTGTATTTTCATAGAGGTTCTAGTGGTCAAGATTTGAACGGGAAACAGAAGGCATACTCAAATGGGGTAAGTGGAGAGAACATCAAGTAGTGGTAGGGACCCACTCTGGGACTACTGACAGTGATAAAACTATTACTATTCCCTTTGCCATGGACTAGGGGCATCCCACAAGGAGCTGTGGACATAAATAAGACAGTCGCTATAGACTCGAGGCTCCAGGCTGCTGCTGCTGGTGTGTGTAGGGGGAGGACCAGGATTAAATATTCGGGTTTTTCTTTCCTTTCATAGTCTAGTTTCCTGATGTTGCTTCCCACTGGAGAGATCTTAACCAGAAGCCAGAAGTCAAGGGAGCCTGTGAATGTGGTACATAGAGGTCAACATCTCAGGTCGCAGAATGGGGCAGAGAAATTGGAAAGTGATTGTGGAGTGGCAAATGAAAGCATCCAGCACAGGGGACTTCTGAAAACAGTACTTCTTTTTCTAGACAGGGTCTCCAGTTTGGGAATTTCAACTAATCAGCTTGTTGGCAAATGGGGCCTTAATGTATTACTCAAGTTCCACAAATATGCCTTTTTTAGTCGTGAACTATACTTGCTAAATGTCACATAGCTAATATCTATTTATTCATGATTGTCTTTGTATATCAACAAACAACTAGATAATTTATCAGGATATTTGATTCCCCAAAGAGATATTTTTGGAAGTGCTTTCTTCCACCTTCATTAGTGTTTCTTAGTATATCAAAGAACATAGTGCCATATACTCCCATCTTCTAAAAAATAGTCTTGAGAATACTAATACAAGCATGTATTTTGTACCACAAAGATTTTACAGTTCCAGTTTTTATACAATATGCCCCCAACTTTTTCTAAAGTAAGAAACCTTTAGGCCAGAATATGTTTTATTTATATATGTATATATATATCAATACAGGCAATTTCTACTGTGCTAACTCAAGCTTGCTCAGGTGGCTGAGTTGTAGTTTGAGCCCCCTAATAGGTTAATTCTTTTTTCTCCCCATGCAAAATAGTCCTGGCACTTTTACAGTGAGGAAATAACATGGCCATGAGAGGGACTGAAGCAGGGAGGAATTTGCCTGGGACATCACCCAGGATTGATTTGGAAGATTCCATAAAGGATTGAGCCCAAACACAGTTCAATATTCTGCATACAACAGGCAGTTCTGCTCTGCTGGGTCTTAAATAAAAATAATTAAAACACAAAGTGAATTTTCTTGTTCTTTTTTCCCTCGCCCAGATTGCTTTTCTATGAGAAAAGATTAGAATGCCCCCAGAGAATCTGGTAGCAAAGATTTAGAAATGCTGTACCACCTCAGACTGCTAGTTTACTGAGGAGAAATTGTACAAATGATTAGGATTTTGGTCACCCTCTGACTTAGATCCTTAGATTCTCCTGGTACTTCGCTCCAGGTTGCTAAGCATCTGAGGTAAAACTAGGTCATCCTTGGCACTCTTATTCTTTTACTTTAAACATTCTCCAGGCAAATTTATGTGAGCCCATTGCCCCAGCTACCAAATATACACAGATGATCCTTAGCTAAAACATTCTCCTCAGATTCAAACACAACTGCTTTATAACCTACTTTCTAATCTCCTTTTCAGATAATGCCACTACAATCTACCTGTGAGTAATCCTGCACGCCACCTCCTTCCTTGCTTCTCAGTAAGTTACTAATTTCCCTTGACTTCTTCAGTACTGCTGGAACAGTCTTTCCTCTCTCTACTCTTTGCCACTGCCCGTAGGTCAGATCATCATTTCCCCACATGGGTCCTGTGCTCTGGTCATTCTGAATTACTTGCTGTTCTCCAGACTAGCCACTAATAGTCTCTCGTGCCTTTGTGTTGGCCTCTCAATCTTATTTTATCTGCTTTCATTAATTAGCTCAATTCTTCTGTGATAAGTGTCAGTTCCTCTGTGATATGAGGCCATGACTGAATTAGTTTCTTTCTCTTGGTTCTTATAGTGCTCTGTACATATTTCCAATATGTTATAGCAACTACTATTGCACTATACTTGCTTATTTCTATATATGTCTTCTCAAAATCCTGACACTCTTTGAGAGTTAGGACTTTGTCTTAATATCTAAGTATCTCTAATCATAATCAGCATTCAATAAATGTGAATTACTAAATAAATGATTATATGTGGTATAGAACCATCCCCTTGTCATGGAAATGAAACACTATATTCTATTGGTGAGATCTAGTCAAATGGCCTCACTTAACATAGGGGAGGGCTAGAAAATATAGTCCGACTGTAGTCCAACATTTGGTGAATAGCTGGCCTGTCTGCCATAGGAACAGTGTTATTGGGAGGATACATATTTGGAAATATTGGATGCTCCTTTATAATAAAAAAACTTATTATGTAGTGAATCTTGATTGTTCTTTTTACCTTAAGATCTCTCTTTGTCTGATATTAATATAGCCTTACTAGATTTCCTTTGAGTGATTTTTATCTGTAACATGTTCTTTATTATTAAAAAAGCTATATCTTTATGTTGATCATATATATATATGTCTTGTAAACAACATCTAGCTGAACAATTTTTGTAAACCTAACATGACAATCTTTGTTGGTAAACTTAAATATTTATATATGAATTTTATACTTAATGTAATTTGTGACATATTTGGATTTAATTCTTCCATGTTATTTTATAGTTTTTTTTTTTTTTGCGGTATGCGGGCCTCTCACTGTTGTGGCCTCTCCCGTCACGGAGCACAGGCTCCGGACGTGCAGGCCCAGCGGCCACGGCTCATGGGCCCAGCCGCTCCGCGGCATGTGGGATCTTCCCGGACCGGGGCATGAACCTGCGTCCCCTGCATCGGCAGGCGGACTCTCAACCACTGCACCACCCGGGAAGCCCTATTTTATAGTTTTTATTTGTCCCTTTTATGTGATTCTTTTCTCTTTTCCTACCTTCTTTTGAATAGATCAAGATTTAAAAAATTCCACTTTCCTTTCAACCAGAGTACGTGCATCATTACTTTCCTAGCTGATGCCAAACTGTTTTCCAAAATGACTTTACCAATTATATTCCCACCAGCAGCACATGAGAATTTTCTTTGCTTCCATTCTCACCAGCACTTGATATTGTTCGGCTTCCTTTATTTTTGGTAATCTGGGAGGTATGCAATGGTATTTCAAGGTGCTTTAATTTGCATTTATCTGATGCTAGTGAGGCAGATTATCTTTTCATATATTTAGTGACCATTAAGATCCTTCTTTTCTAAAGTGCTTAATCTTTAGCCCATTTTTTCTATTAGGTAGTTTGTTTCTTTCACATAGATTAGTAGCAGTTCTTTATGTCTTCTTTATACTAGTCCTTTGTCGATTATATGTGTTGCAAATGTCGTTTTCCACTTTTTTGCTCATCTCCTCTTTCTGTGGTGTCTTTTAATGAAGAGTTTTTAGTGTTAATGTCATTAAATATATCATTCTTTTTTTTATAGTTAGTAATTTTTGTATCTTTAGATGTCTTTCCGTCTCCTGAAATCTTGAGGATATTTTCCTATATTATCTTCTGAAAGCTTTCTAGTTTGTTTTCCTCATAGGTCTCTAACTTACTGTGAGGTGACATTAGTCTGTGGCAGGAGGCAGAGCTTTTTTAAATGAAGGTACCCAGTTACCAGTACCCAGACCCTTTATTTATAATTTGTAAAACACCTCTGTCATATGACCCATTTCCCTCAATTGGTAATAACCTCTCCCTCAATTTGTAATAATGCCTCTGTCATTTATATATGTGTGTAATTTTTGGATACTCTTTTCTGTTCTATTGATAATCTATTTATCTATACCTGCAGCATTACTAAACAGTCATATTTATCTAGCTATATAATAAAAGTTGTTGTCTTGTGGCAAATTTCTTTCTAATCCATCCAATGTAGCCTTAACACTTAAGGCTCTAGGTTCCAGGGGTCAGCACGTATCCTCAGGACCGAAATCATTTGAGTACTAGTTTATCACACTGTATTTCTGCTTACTTTTTGGATTTTTAGCTATGTATTTAAAAGAATCTTTAGTGCAAGTCATCTCGCATTGATGTTTCGTCTGGAAGGATTTCTCAGGATATCTTGTTCTCCATATTGCCAGAGGCCAAAGCCTCCTTCATTTGGCAAGGAGAAACAAAACCTGCTTTAAAGAGCATTTCCAGATTTTAAGAGGAAATATTGCTCAAAAATTTTTGTGTGAATATGAACAGGGAGAGGAGGATGGAAAAGAGAAGTTTAATTTTATGACTTATCCCCATCATCATGCAATCAGTTATTTTTAGGTCTCTATAGGCTCTATAAATTAAAATATTACATCTAGCATTAAATATTTTCATAGAAATATTTAGTAGCCTTAGTAGCCTACCATGACTTTTTTTTTCTATAACAAATACTTAGTAAATTCTTCTTGGTTGACTGATGGTAGTATCTCAGAAAACAACTTAAAAAAAACATTTATATAATCCTTAGCATGTGCCAGACACTATTTTAAATGGTTTATAAATATTAGCTCGTTTAATACTCATACAACTTGGTGAAGTAGGTAGTGTTATAACAAACGAATTAACTAAGATATGGAGTAATTAGTTAGGTTGCCTCACATCAACAGCTGGCAAGTGGTGGAGCAGGGATTTGAATCCAGACAGTCTGGCTCCAGAGTCAGCACTTTTAACCACAATACTATGCAAAATTCAGCTCATGTTTCTATGGAGTTTGTTGTCTCTCACAGGTGATAGAAGTTTTAATGATAAAACATGATAGTAAACTCTGAAGAGAGAAATAAAAAATCATCTAAAGTTATTTCACTACCTGTATTTGACATGATTTACAATAATTTGGCAGTGAGATGTCAAATGCAAGCATGATTTGGAAGTGGACCATAGCATATTTTATTTTTTAAATAAATGTATTTATTTATTTATTTATTTATTGGCTGCGTTGGTTCTTTGTTGCTGTGCGCGGGCTTTCTCTAGTTGCGGCGAGCGGGGGCTACTCTTCGTTGTGATGAGCGGGCTTCTCATTCCCGTGGCTTCTCTTGTTGCAGAGCATGGACTCTAGGTGTGTGGGCTTCAGTAGTTGTGGCACATGGGCTCAGTAGTTATGGCTCACGGGCTCTAGAGCACAGGCTCAGTAGTTGTGGCACGGGCTTAGTTGCTCCGTGGCATGTGGGATCTTCCCGGACCAGGGCTTGAACCCGTGTCCCCTGCATTGGTAGGTGGATTCTTAACCACTGGCATCAGGGAAGCCCCACATTATATTTTACTCATCAACATTTTTGAGTACCAATTATGTGGCAAGCATTTTGCTACATCCTGGGGTTAAAAATATGAATAAGATATGCCCTTCCTCTTTCAATTCTCACTTCTAGAATCTAGCAGCAATTTCTCCAGAATGGCAGAAATGGGTTTCAGTGAACAGAAGTACATCTCTGTAGGAACTTTCTTAGATAAGTACAGTTTGGGGTGGGAAGTGTAAGAGAAAAAGGTAAATATATATAAAAGAAACAAATAAATAAAAAGAAGCAAGCAAGAAGATGGATTGATGACCACTGACGGACTTGTTCCTATTTTACCTATACTAGTGGCCTATTTCTAGGTTTCTGAGACAGTACCCAAGGATTTTTTTCCTCTGCTTTGAACATTACAGATAAGATATGGATGTGCTAGGTAATTTTGAGCATGTTAGTTTCCTTCCATCTTAGTGAGGAAGGAAAAAGATGACACATCTCAGAGTTCACTAATTGTCATTTTTCCTGGAATGTGAAACAGGGAAAGCAAAATTGCAAAGTGTTATAAGGTACTAAGGCAAAAGATTATCTGCAATGTGATTGTGGCTGCTAAGACTTCTCATTCCAGTTGAGTAATCAACTTGTATGTGACCTTGAACAATTTGTGCTTGGGGATTTTTCACTACCTAATTCTCAGAACTGTAAAATAAAAGCAACACCAAAATGGAATTCAATCAAAGTATCAAAAACCAAAGTTGATAATTAAGTACAGTTTCTCTGAGTTTTTAAGTTATTGTTTAGTTGCAAATTTTGTATTTTTATACTACTTTGTGAACACTTTCAAGTCATGTAAATACTTGCAGAAAAATCCACACAATATATTCTTTATATAGAGCTAGCTCTACTAGTCCATGATTGGTAATATAGTTTCTTGGGTTCCTCTTCAAGCAGGGAATAGTTCTATATTACTCTTTCCATTGTTTCCTTTCTCCTGGCTCCCTTCCCCTTTGTGACAAATACCATGTAGAAGACCATTTACGTGGTATTCTGGTGAGATAAAGCATTTATGTAAATTGATTTAATTAGAACATAATTACTTTATTGATTTTTGTACTAAAGAAAATGTTTTTATCATTGCGTTTGTTACATGTCATATTAGAAACCATGTAGAAAACTTCTAGAAAAATGAAGAATTAGGCCAAGGCTTTCAAAGAAATATATATTAAAATAGCAATTCTTTAGGGGATATTAGTAAGAAGATTTATAGGTGAGATGAAACAAAAAGAGATCAGTAGCATCTTAATAATCAGGACAGTGAATGGAACTCAGGTACACATCATTATAAAAGCCTTTTAAAGGGCTGGGAAGCTATCCCACTTGGAGCTTTGTGCTTGATTCCGAACCTTATATGATAGGTATAGTAACGAAACATCAATAAAGACCGCCATGATGATAAAGGATCTTTAGGTCATATGTCCTTGTGGAGACCAAAAAAATGAGATGAGTGTTCATTTTTGAGAAGGAAATGAAAGGTGAACATGACTAATGCAGATAAAGTTTCATGTGTAGGGCTTCCCTGGTGGCGCAGCGGTTGAGAGTCCACCTGCCGATGCAGGGGATACCGGTTCGTGCCCCGGTCTGGGAAGATCCCACATGCCGCGGAGTGGCTAGGCCTGTGAGCCATGGCCACTGAGCCTGCGCATCCGGAGCCTGTGCTCCGCAACTGGAGAGGCCACAACAGTGAGAGGCCCGTGTACCGCAAAAAAAAAAAGTTTCGTGTATAAAAAAGGTATATAAAAGGAAACTCTTCAAGGATATAATAGTTCAAAAGCAAGAGGGCATGAAATAGAGTACAAGGGACTGATGTTTGAAGAATGTTATTAAGACAGTGCAGTTCATATGTGGAAATAATGGCCAAAGGACCATGGAGTTTACCATTTAGGGAGAAGGAACTTATTAGATAGGTAATATCGTGAAACAAATTGGAGGGTGTTGCAAGTATGACCTGGATGTTCTTTCATGAAGAATTTTTATTTTTTTAACCTCTTTACTGGAGTATAATTGTTTTACAATGGTGTATTGGTTTCTGCTTTATAACAAAGGGAATCAGCTATACATATACATATATCCCCATATCTCCTCCCTCTTGTGTCTCCCTCCCACACTCCCTATCCCACCCCTCTAAGTGGTCACAAAGCACCGAGCTGATCTCCCTGTACTATGCAGCTGTTTCCCACTAGCTATCTATTTTATATTTGTTAGTATTTTAAGTCCATGCCACTCTCTCACTTCGTCCCAGCTTACCCTTTCTTCTCCCCGTGTCCTCAAGTCCATTCTCTATGTCTGCATCTTTATTCCTGTTCTGCCCCTAGGTTCTTCAGAACCATTTTTTTTTTTTAGATTCCATATATATGTGTTACCATATGGTATTTGTTTTTCTCTTTCTGACTTACTTCACTCCATATGACAGACTCTAGGTCCATCCACCTCACTACAAATAACTCAATTTCATTTCCTTTTATGGCTGAGTAATATTCCATTGTACACATGTGCCACATCTTCTTTATCCATTCACCTGTTGATGGACACTAAGGTTGCTTCCATGTCCTGGGTATTGTAAATAGAGCTTCAGTGAACATTGTGGTACATGACTCTTTTTGAATTATGGTTTTCTCAGGGTGTATGCCCAGTAGTGGGATTGTTGGGTCATATGGTAGTTCTATTTGTAGTTTTTTAAGGAACCTCCATACTGTTCTCCATAGTGGCTGTATCAATTTACATTCCCACCAACAGTGCAAGAGGGTACCCTTTTCTCCACACCCTCTCCAGCATTTATTGTTTGTAGATGTTTTGATGATGGCCATTCTGACTGGTGTGAGGTGATACCTCGTAGTTTTGATTTGCATTTCTCTAATGATTAGTGATGTTGAGCATCCTTTCATGTGTTTGTTGGCAATCTGTATTTCTTCTTTGGAGCAATGTCTATTTAGGTCTTCTGCCCATTTTTGGATTGGGTTGTTTGATTTTTTGATATTGAGCTGCATGTAAATTTTGGAGATTAATCCTTTGTCGGTTGCTTCATTTGCAACTATTTTCTCCCATTCTGAGGCTTGTCTTTTCATTTTGCTTATGGCTTCCTTTGCTGTGCAAAAGCTTTTAAGTTTCATTAGGTCCCATTTGTTTATTTTTATTTCCATTTCTCTAGGAGGTGGGTCAAAAAGGATCTTGCTGTGATTTATGTCATAGAGTGTTCTGCCTATGTTTTCCTCTAAGAGCTTGATAGTGTCTGGCCTTCCATTTAGGTCTTTAATCCATTTTGAGTTTATTTTTGTGTATGGTGTTAGGGAGTGTTCTAATTTCATTCTTTTCCATGTAGCTGTCCAGTTTTCCCAGCACCACTTATTGAAGAGGCTGTCTTTTGTCCATTGTATATTCTTGCCTCCTTTATCAAAACTAAGGTGACCATATGTGCGTGGGTTTAACTCTGGGCTTTCTGTCCTGTTCCATTGATCTATATTTCTCTTTATGTGACAGTGTCAGACTGTCTTGATTACTGTAGCTTTGTAGTATAGTCTGAAGTCTGGGAGCCTGATTCCTCCAGCTCTGTTTTTCTTTCTCAAGATTGCATTGGCTACTCGGGGTCTTTTGTGTTTCCATACAAATTGTGAAATTTTTTGTTCTAGTTCTGTGAAAAATGCCATTGGTAGTATGATAGGGATTGCATTGAATCTGTATATTGCTTTCAGTAGTGTAGTCATTTTCACAGTGTTGATTCTGCCAATCCAAGAACATAGTATATCTCTCCATCTGTTTGTATCATCTTTAATTTCTTTCATCAATGTCATAGTTTTCTGCATACAGGTCTTTTGTCTCCTTAGGTAGGTTTAGTCCTAGGTATTTTATTCTTTTTGTTGCAATGGTAAATGCGAGTGTTTCCTTAATTTCACTTTCAGATTTTTCATCATTAGTGTATAGGAATGTAAGAGATTTCTGTGCGTTCATTTTGTATCCTGCAACTTTACCAAATTCATTGATTAGCTCTAGTAGTTTTCTGGTGGCATCTTTAGGATTCTCTAAGTAGAGTATCATGTCATCTGCAAACAGTGACAGCTTTACTTCTTCTTTTCCGATTTGGATTCCTTTTATTTCTTTCTCTTCTATGATTGCTGTGGCTAAGACTTCCAAACTATGTTGAATAATAATGGTGAGAGTGGGCAGTCTTGTCTTGTTCCTCATCTTAGTGGAAATGCTTTCAGTTTTTCACCCTTGAGAACGATGTTGGCTATGGGTTTGTCATATATGGCCTTTATTATGTTGAGGAAAGTTCCCTCTATGCCTACTTTCTGGAGGGTTTTTATCATAAATGGGTGTTGAATTTTGTCGAAAGCTTTTTCTGCATCTATTGAGATGATCATATGGTTTTTATCCTTCAATTTTTTAATATGGTGTATCACATTGATTGATTTACATATATTGAAGAATCCTTGCATTCCTGGGATAAACCCCACTTGATCATGTGTATGATCCTTTTTTTTGTTTTTTTTTTTTTGCGGTACGCGGGCCTTTGACTGTTGTGGCCTCTCCCGTTGCGGAGCACAGGCTCTGGACGCGCAGGCTCAGCGGCCATTGGTCACGGGTCCAGCCGCTCCGCGGCATGTGGGATCTTCCCGGACCGGGGCACGAACCTGCGTCCCCCCTGCATCGGCAGGTGGACTCTCAACCACTGCGCCACCAGGGAAGCCGTATGATCCTTTTAATGTGCTGTTGGATTCTGTTTGCTAGTATCTTGTTGAGGATTTTTGCATCTATGTTCATCAGTGATATTGCCCTGTAGTTTTCTTTCTTTGTGACATCTTTGTCTGGTTTTGATATCAGGGTGATGGTGGCCTTGTAGAATGAGTTTGGGAGTGTTCCTCCCTCTGCTGTATTTTGGAAGAGTTTGAGAAGGATAGGTGGTAGCTCTTCTCTAAATGTTTGGTAGAATTCACCTGTGAAGCCAACTGGTCCTGGGGTTTTGTTTGTTGGAAGATTTTTAATCACAGTCTCAATTTCAGTGCTTGTGATTGGTCTGTTTATATTTTCTATTTCTTCCTGGTTCAGTCTCGGAAGGTTGTGCTTGTCTAAGAATTTGTCCATTTCTTCCAGGTTGTCCATTTTATTGGCATATAGTTGTTTGTAGTAATCTGTCTTGATACTTTGTATTTCTGCAGTGTCAGTTGTTACTTCTCCCTTTTCATTACTAATTATATTGATTTGAGTCTTCTCCCTTTTTTTCGTGATGAGTCTGGCTAATGGTTTATCAATTTTGTTTATCTTCTCAAAGAACTAGCTTTTAGTTTTATTGATCTTTGCTATTGTTTCCTTCATTTCTTTTTCATTTATTTCTGAACTGATTTTTACGGTTTCTTTCCTTCTGGCTAACTTTAGGGGTTTTTTTGTTCTTCTTTCTCTAATTGCTTTAGGTGTAAGGTTAGGTTGTTTATTTGAGATATTTCTTGTTTCTTGAGGTAGGATTGTATTGCTATAAACTTCTCTCTTAGACTGCTTTTGCTGAATCCCATAGGTTTTGGGTCGTCGTGTTTTCATTGTCATTTCTTTGTAGGTATTTTTTGATTTTCTCTTTGATTTCTTCAGTGATCTTTTGGTTATTAAGTAGTTTATTGTTTACCCTCCATGTGTTTGTATCTTTTACAGATTTTTTCCTGTAGTTGATATCCAGTCTCATAGCATTGTGGTCGGAAAAGATACATGATACGATTTCAGTTTTCTTAAATTTACCAAGACTTGATTTGTGACCCAAGATATGATCTGTCCTGGAGAATGTTCCATGAGCACTTGAGAAGAAAGTGTATTCTGTTGTTTTCACGTAGAATGTCCTATAAATATCAATTAAGTCCATCTTGTTTAATGTATCATTTAAAGGTTGTGTTTCCTTATTTACTTCCATTTTGGATGATATGTTCATTGATGAAAGTGGGGTGTTAACGTCCCCTACTGTGATTGTGTTACTGTTGATTTCCCCTTTTATGGCTGTTAGCATTTGCCTTATGTTTTGAGGTGCTCCTATGTTGGTTGCATAAATATTTACAATTGTTATATCTTCTTCTGGATTGATCCTTTGATCATTATATAGTGTCCTCCTTTGTCTCTTGTAGTAGTCTTTATTTTAAAGTCTATTTTGTCTGATATGAGAATTGCTACTCCAGCTTTCTTTTGATTTCCATTTGCATGGAATATCTTTTTCCATCCCCTCACTTTCAGTCTGTATGTGTTCCTAGGTCTGAAGCTCGTCTCTTGTAGATAGCATATACAGGTCTTGTTTTTATATCCATTCAGCCAGTCTATGTCTTTTGGTGGGAGCATTAAATCCATTTACACTTAAGGTAATTATCAATATGTATGTTCCTATTACCATTTTCTTAATTGTTTTGGGTTTGTTATTGTAGGTCTTTTCCTCCTCTTGTGTTTCCTGCATAGAGAAGTTCCTTTAGCATTTGTTGTAAAGCTGGTGTGGTGGTGCTGAATTCTCTTAGCTTTTGCTTGTCTGTAAAGATTTTAATTTCTCCATCGAATCTGAATGAGATCCTTGCGAGGTAGAGTAATCTTCATTGTAGGTTTTTCCCTTTCATCACTTTAAATATGTCCTGCTACTCCCTTCTGGCTCTCAGAGTTTCTCCTGAAAGATCAGCTGTTAACCTTATGGAGATTCCCTTGTATGTTATTTGTTGTTTTTCCCTTGCTGCTTTTAATATTTTTTCTTTGAATTTAATTTTTGCTAGTTTGATTAATATGTGTCTTGATGTGTTTCTCCTTGGATTTATCCTGTATGGAATCTCTGTGCTTCCTGGACTTGATTGACTATTTCCTTTCCCATATTAGGGAAGTTTTCAACTATAATCTCTTCAAATATTTTCTCAGTCCCTTTCTTTTTCTCTTCTTCTTCTGGGACCCCTATAATTTGAATGTTGGTGCCTTTAATGTTGTCCCAGAGATCTCTAAGACAGTACTCAATTCTTTTCATTCTTTTTTCTTTATTCTGCTCTGCAGTAGTTATTTCCACTATTTTATCTTCCAGGTCACTTATCTGTTCTTCTGCCTTAGTTATTCTGCTATTGATTCTTTCTAGAGAATTTTTATTTCATTTATTGTGTTTTTCATCATTGTTTGTTTGCTCTTTAGTTCTTCTAGGTCCTTGTTAAATGTTTCTTATAGTTTCTCCATTCTATTTCCATGATTTTGGATCATCTTTACTATCATACTCTGAATTCTTTTTCAGGTAGATTGCCTATTTCCTCTTCATTTGTTTGGTCTGGTGGGTTTTTACCTTGCTCCTTCATCTTCTGTGTGTTTCTCTGTCTTCTCATTTTGCTTAACTTACTGTGCTTGAGGTCTCCTTTTCGTAGGATGCAGGTTCGTAGCTCCCGTTGGTTTTGGTGTTTGCCCCCAGTGGCTAAGGTTGATTCAGTGTGTTGTGTAGGCTTCCTGGTGGAGGGGACTAGTGCCTTTGTTCTGGTGGATGAGGCTGGATCTTGCCTTTGTGGTGGGCTGGACCATGTCCAGTGGTGTGTTTTGTGGTGTCTGTGACCTTATTATGATTTTAGGCAGCCTCTCTGCTAATGGGTGGGGTTGTGTTCCAGTGTTGCTAGTTGTTTGGCATAGGGTGTCCAGCACTGTAGCTTCCTGGTTGTTGAGTAGAGCTGGGTCTTAGTGTTGAGATGGAGATCTCTGGGAGAGCTTTCGCCATTTGATATTACTTGGTGCCGCGAGGTCTCTGGTGGACCAATGTCCTGAACTTGACTCTCTCACCTCAGAGGCACAGGCCTGACACCCCACTGGAGCACCAAGACCCTGTCCAGGTACTGGGGAGTTTCTTGCCTTTTGGGAAATCTGAGGTCTTTGGCCAGCATTCAGTAGGTGTTTTGTAGGAGTTGTTCCACATGTAGATGTATTTCTGATGTATTTGTGGGGAGGAAGGTGATCTCCACGTCTTACTCCTCCGCCATCTTGAAGGTCTCTCAGAATTTTTATTTTATATTTTGGAGTATAGCTTATAGTTTGCTCAGAGGTAAAAGATCATGTCTATTGGGCAGCAGGTAGTATGTTACGTGCTGCATTTAATTCAATGCAATCAATTATTGTAATGTGAAATTACATTTTAAAGTTTTTATTTACAAGCACATTTATATGCTGGTATAAAAAGAAACCTGTCAGTGGAGAAAGCTTTAGCTTACTAACAATATAATTATAGGAAGACATACATAAGGGCTACTCAGGTAGATATGGGAGGAGACCGAGGTCAGTTTTTCCAATTCAGTAATACTGGATGTACATGAATCTTATCTTTTCCTGAGTTAATCCAGCTTAAAGGTATAAATGTACTTATGTTCATTACAGTAAATTGTGCTTTTTTTCTGGATATTTTACTATTTAGTATTCCATTGTTTACATAACCCCTCATATCTCTTCTATACATATCGAGGGTATATAGGTACATCAACAGGGGGTGTCTCCTGTGACCTCACAATTATTTCAATTATTTGTTTTAGGCAGTGCTACTTATGTAAGGTATTTAGCTAGTTGTTTCTGGTGCCCATGGCCTGCTACTCGGCACTGCCACTGGGCACCACCACCAGGTGCCACTGCTGCCCTGGGATGTCCTAAGGCAGCACCGTGCTATGTGAGACCTCAGTGAAATATAGGGCCCTCATCCACACTCAGCTTCCCCCTGCCAAAGTAAGAGGGTGTCTCTTTTCCATGTTGGGTTTGTTTCGTCATGTGGATGTCAAACTGGTGCTGCCTTGGTCTAGGTGCCTTACAAGTTTTAGTGAAAAGATTACACATTAATGTAAACATAACTGGGACTGAGTCAATGGGTCAGGGCAGATGACTTATGGTATACACTTTGCTTTCTCTTTGTTGGTGACTAAGGTTTTCTTATTGGACCAAATCATTTATGTTTTTTGAACATATTCCTACCCCAGGTGCTTGCTTCTCAGTCCTGAATGTAAATGGATTTCTATATTTCTCTCCTTCACCCATTTCCCCGTCTGTCAGAACCTTTAGTAATGCCTGCAGCCTAGAAATGAACCATTTAGGTAAGAGCTGGGAGATGGGGTTGAATGAGGAATCTTCAAAACAAAAAACAAACACACAAGAAACAATAAGGAGGAGAAGAGGTAGAGAAGTAGATGGAGAAGGAGAAAAGGGTAAAAAAGAAAAAAAATAAGAAGGTGAAGATACTCCATTTTTCCATACTTGGTCTTTCATTAATACTCTGACTCTGATGTTCCTTAGTTTAATATTCAACATTTCCCTTCTATTGATATTAAAATCTGATATTTCTTGTCAGATAGGATAAGTTAGATCCCACCAAAATCTTTACATTTTACACTTTAGAGAGTAGATGCAATTTCATGGTTCAAACGAAATTCAGTTTTAAGCATTGGCTACCTTACCAGCATCTAGCTTGATTCTCTTTTTATTTCTGAGAGAATGCCAGAAGTGTACCCCTTTGGTTACTGAAGAGAAATTCTCTTTACAGCTCTTTCCAATTCTCATTACCCCCTGCTTTATGCCAGAATATTTTCGTTGGTGGCTGGCTGCATCTTTTTAATTTTCCATGGCATAAAATATTTTTTCCTTGGAATGTAAGTCACCGTTTCAACCCAGTCAGACAGATCCTTTTCACAGATGTTTCAGTGACATCAATAAAGCTGTGAGCCATGGAACACTGGCAGGGCATGCCATGTGGACTTTGATTCTTTTGATCTCTGGAAGGTAGGGCTGCACAACCTTGCAGGCAAGGTGACGCAAGCCTCCAATACTGGGACACAGGCAATTTCTAAAGCCAGAATAGCTTTCTGTTCTCAAAGAGTAGAAGCATGTCCCGTTCATTTGCTGATGACTTTAGCTGCAGAGTCAACATTGACTGTAAACAGCAAAATTAAGAGGGTGATGGCAGGTTTCTATGGCGTTAGTAAAACCTGTTGGAGAATTTAAGGTAGTCCGGTTTTAAAATTGAGATAATTATAATTCACATGCAGTTGTAGTAAATAATACAGAGTGATCTCTTGCACATTTTGCCTATTTTCCCCCAGTGGAAAACTATAGTGGAATAACAACCAGGACATTGACATGGATACAATTTGACAATCTTAGATTTCCCCAGTTTTACTTATACTTGCACACAGCATGCTCTTGAATGAATGCGTGCATATTAAGTCCTATGTAGTTTTATCATCTGGTATCCACCACCACAGTCAAGACACTGAACAGTTCCAGCACCATAAACATCCCTCGTGTTGTCCTTTTATTACCACATCCACCTCCCTCCTGCCCCCATGTCCCCCTTAACCACTAATCTCTTCCTTATTTCTATATTTTGTCATTTAAATAATGTTATACAAATGGAATCATACACTAGGTAGCCTTTAAAAGAAATAGACTTTATTTTTTAGAACAGTTTTAGGTTCACAGCAAAATGGAGCAGAAAACACAGAGAGCTTCCATATACCCCCTGCTCTCCCACATGCACAGCCTCCCGCATTACCAACATCCCTCACCAGAGTGACACATATATTACAGTGGATGAACCTACACTGACATATTATCACCCAAAGTCCGTGGTTTATATATAAGTCCATAGTTTTTATATTTTACATAGCATTCACTTTTGGTAGTGTATATTCTATGGATTTGGACAAATGTATACTGACATATGTCTATTATTATAGTATCACACAAAATAGTTTCACTGTCCTAAAAATCCTCTGTGCTCTGCCTATTCATCCCTTCCTTTCCCCAGTTCCTGCAACCATGGATCTTTTTATTGTCTCTATAGTTCCGCCTTTTCCAGAATGTTATATAGTTGGAATCATAATATCATAGTTGGATTTTGTAGTTGGCTTTTTTTTCACACAGTGAAAGAGAGTCATCCAGGTTGTTGCATGTATGCATAGTTTCTGTTTTTTTTTTTTTTTTTTTTTCCGGTATGCGGGCCTCTTACTGATGTGGCCTCTCCCATTGTGGAGCACAGACTCCGGACGCGCAGGCTCAGCGACCATGGCTCACGGGCCTAGCCGCTCCGCGGCATGTGGGATCTTCCTGAACTGGGGCACGAACCCGTGTCCCCTGCATCGGCAGGCGGACTCTCAACCACTGATCCACCAGGGAAGCCCTCTTTTTTTTTTAATTGCTGGTAGTATCCCACAATTTATTTGACCATTCATCCGCTGAAGGACATCTGGGCTGATGCCGTTTTTTGGCTGTTATGAATAAAGCAGCTAGGTATGTTCGTGTACAGGTTTTTATGCGACTGTGTTTTCCTTTCTCTGGGATAAAAGCCTAGGAGCACAATTATTGGATTGTATGATAGTTTAGTGTTTAGTTTTACAAGAAACTGCCAAATTGTTTTCCAAAATGTATGATTGTAATACCACCAGCTATGTATGAATGATCCAGTTTCTGAAAACAGCTTTGCTAGCCTTTGGTGTTGTCACTTTTTTATTTTAGCCATTGTGTCAGATGTGTAGTGAAATTACATTGTAGTTTTGTTTTGTTTTGTGTTTTTGGATGCTTCTGTTTTTTAAATTGAAGAATAGTTGATTTACAATGTTGTGTTAGTTTCAGGTGTACAGCAAAAGTGATTGCAAAAAGAATCTGAAAAAGAACATATATATTCTTTAACCATTATAGGTCATTGGTTATTACAAGATATTGAATATAGTTCCTTGTGCTATATAGTAGGTCCTTGTTATTTATCTATTTTATATATAGTAGTGTGTATCTGTTAACCCCAAACTCCTAATTTAAATTTGTATTTTCCTAATAGCTGATGATGTTGAACAACTTTTCATGTGCCTATTGCTGTCTGCTTATTCTCTTCTCATGGGCTTTCATAGAGAAAAATTTTAAATTTTGATGAGGTCCTATTTATCGGTTTTTCTTTTTAGGGATTGTGCTTTTGGCACCAATTCTAAGCCTACCTCTAGATTCCAAAGGATTTCTGTATATTTTTTCGTAAATGTTTTACAGTTTCAGGTATTATATTTAAGTCTATGATCTACTTTGAGTTAATTTTTGTATACTGTGATCTCCTTTGAGTTAATTTTTGTATAAGGTATAAATTTAAATCAAGGTTTATTTTTCTTTGCCTGTGGATGTCCAATTGCTGCATAATCATTTGTTGAAAAGGCAATCCACTGAATTGCTTTTGTAGCTTTGTCAAAAATCAGTTAAGCTTATTTATGTGGGAGCATTTTTGGGTCCTCCATTTTGTTTCATTGATCTATGTGTTTATTACCAAAGTAGTCTATTTTTGTCATCTAATTTAGAGATGAGTGCATGCACTTTAAATGAATTCACTCAGGTCATTCCAGGTTTTTCATGTTTTTAAAAACTGATGAATCCAAAAGCTGAGAAAATGAAAATGACTAAAATTGACTGGGAGTGTATTATTTGCCAGGAACTACTCTAAGTAAGTTTTTTCTTTTTTGTATTATTTAAGTTGCACAACAATGCTAAGCTGTAGGTACTATCTTTATTTTATAGATGAAGAAACTGAAGCAGAGAGGAGATAAAGGTTATACTGCTCTTAAGTCAGAATATGCCCTATGATTCTGGAGATAAGACGGTTATTCACAGTGTTTGACAAGTTCTTACAGAGGGTACGTATTTATACCTTGTAGAATCGCAGATGATATTTCTCATGAAAACTAGCTTTTAATGCCATTATGAAAATTTGCACCTATATTTTGCTAACAAGCTGACCTACCATAAGAATGAGGATGTAGTTTAAAAACAAAATGTGACTACCTGAATAATTTTCTGAAAGCCACCTTTGAATGACGTTTTAAAAACTTTGTTTACTTTCCCTTGCTATTTGATGACCTTTACTTTGATAATATCCACCCATAGTTATACTAATTATAATCAAAAGACATGAAGAAAAACGTTATCATCTCTGGGACTCTAGGCAGTGTATTGCCCTACTGTGATTACTCCATGGCTTTATTTAAATTACGCCTTGTATACGTAGAAATTGTTACATTAATCTTTTTGTAAGTGAGGTTAGATTTTTTTTTTTTCTGTGGTACGCAGGCCTCTCACTGTTGTGGCTTCTCCCGTTGCGGAGCACAGGCTCCGGACGCGCAGGCTCAGCGGCCATGGCTCACGGGCCTAGCCGCTCCGCGGCATGTGGGATCTTCCTGGATCGGGGCACGAACCCATGTCCCCTGCATCGGCAGGCGGACTCTCAACCACTGCGCCACCAGGGAAGCCCAGATTTTTTTTTAATAGTGAAAAGAAAAGTGACTTTTCATGGAGCCCTTCCCACTTGGGTGTTTAAAGAAAAATTTATGAAACTCTTTAAATGTAGTCAAAGAATTGTATTGTCAATATTATGAAAATATTGTTATTTTCTTAAAAAATAACTCTTTTAATGACTGTTTTTGTTACCTTTTTATTGTGACTATAGTAGTTTCTTTCACTTTCATGGTGGTATTGACATATGGCATTTTTCTGTTATTATATACTAGGGGCTGTGGTAGGCCAAATAATTCCCGACCAAAGATATCCATGTCCTAATCCCTGGACCCTGTGACTGTCACCCTATATGGCAAAAGGGCCTCTGTAGATGTGATTAAGTCAAGGATCTCCAGATGCGAAGATTATTCTGGGTTATGTGGGTAGGCCCTAAATGTAATCACAAGAGACCTCATAAAAAGAAGGTGGAGAGGGTTTTGTGAAGAAGTAAATGCAATGATGGAAGCAAGAGATTGAAGTGATTCAAGGGACAAGTCATGAGCCAAGGAATGTAGATGGCCTCTAGGAGCTAGGAAAAAACAAGAAAATGAATTCTCCCCAGGGCCTCCAGAAGGAATCAGCCCTGCCAACACCTTGACTTTAGCCATGTGAAACTGATTTCAGACTTCTGGTCTCCAACACTGTCAGAGTATAAATTTATGTTGTTTTAAGTTATCAAGTTTATGGTTACAGTAACCATAGAAAACTATAATCATCTTACACACAGGTAGAGTGATGGAATATTGCAAGCATAGTCTGATTTGAAACACGTCGAAGCCAGAAATTCCTGAAATTTAGCTTAAGGTGGTTGGTTGATTGCACTCTTATTTCCCTTTTGATACAGATATCTTTAAAAAGGTGGTCTGCTCCACCTTTGAGTCCAGGAAAACCAGTGAGAGGAGAGCCTATGGGATGCTATCCAAGGGAAAAGTTGGCATGGCAGGGATCAGGACAAGCCAAGAAGGAACTTTCAAGATGCAGTTCAGGTGAAGAGTTCTTTATGACAAGTCAAAGTCTTAAGGAGGAAGAAACCTAAAGGGCAAGGTGAAGATGGAAGAGAAACACAAAAAAAGACTAACAGGATCAGTGGAGGGAAAAGCTGAGCTAGGCAAGGTTATGAAAGTTGGTGTTAGTTAAAGACCCACCAGAACCATGAAGGAAATGGCTCAAGGTTACTTTCACTTTGATTGCCTAGATGAACTATGTAAATTATGTCCACCAGAAAAGTACACAAATGAATGTATGCAATCACCTGATGCCTCCCTTGTTACTTAAGGATCTGCCACCTAGATCCTGTGATCAGTGCTGCCTATGGGGAATTTAAAAGCCACCAGTTTAGAGGAGATGAGAAACCTCAGGCCTTTCTCTGACTTTTAAACACTTAGTCTGGGTGTGGGGACACGAAACATAAGTGGTCCACTTACTGCTGCTAAAGACATTCCTACCTGTACCTCAGTCACATATGTCTGTGTTTTATTTCTTGTTGTGTTTTGGGCCTCTAGCAGACATGGACATGACCTGCCACATAAGATTTCCAAGTGTTAAAGAATAATATTTAATAAAATTTCCATTTCACAGTCTCATTTATTTTTTAGTAATTGAGTCTATGTTGTAACTTTCTTCCTTTATTTACCGATAAGGGAAAGAGGATCTGTTCACTTTTGAACTTGTCTGCAGTTCCTGTCAGACAAAAAAGGAAAGTTGAAAACCCTCTGTTATGGGTTGAGAGGGAGAGGAAGAGAGAGCAAGGGGTAAAACAAGAGTGTCTTGTTTCTTCCTTTTCAGGGTGTATATTAGGAAACTCTCAAGCCCCTTCTCGCATTCTGCGTGGTACCAAAATGACATGGCACTGTCATAGTGGGAGATTAGAGCTGGTTGAGGACGGTGTTGGGGGCTAAGGATGGAACATACTCAGAGAGAAGTCTGATGTTATCAGGCTTCATATGGGGGATAAGGAAGTCAGCTGTAGACTAGAAGAGCCCTGTGGTTGAGGCAAAGAGGATGCAGTGTGGAGCCTAGAGATGCTATAGAAAAAGTCATATTTTATCAGATACCAGTGCAGCAGATGTAGCATATCATGTGAAATGAAGGACATTTTTCGAGGAGGTGAGGAAGATCTGAAAAGCAGAGACAAGAGTATGTCAGACATCCCTGTACTGGTGCCACAATAATAAGTAAGGTCCCAAGATTTAGATCAAGCAGAAAAGGGAGGACCTAAACAAGTGATCCCTGAGATGACACCCCTGAAGACTAATCTGAAAGAGGCTGAATTATTCTAAAGACTGAGATAACTTAAGTGGTCAAATGAAAGTTTTTGTTTTGTTTTGTTTGGCTACTGTATAGGAATGGGGGATCAAAACAGAATAAAGTTAGTTATAAAAATAAATTTACATTAAATTTTTTCGTGCAATTGAGTGGGAGGGTGCAAATTTTGACCCTTATCACCCAAGGTTAATCCTTTAATTTGTATTCTTAAATCCACTTTCCCTATCTGCTCCAGGACTGTATGCTTTACCTCTCTGCCTTCTTCCCCACAAACTCTAAGTACTTCTTAGTTATCTCAAGATTAGTCATCATTGACTTCATACTTGCCAAACCTAATGTTCTCTCTATAGTCCTTTTCTATATAATTCCTGTGCTTGTCCAGGGACTATCTGTCCTCAGATTCCTTCTCGTTCATACCTGGTCTGTGTTGTAAGCTGGGGTCTGAACCCTATAGGCTGTTTTCTAGTCTCCCATAGGACTCATTTATGGCTGGGTTGAGACAAGGGGAGGTGATGGCTGAAGACTATAAGGGAACATTTCTGCTAATTCCAGTATCTGAATCATCCCTGGATCTGCTCTGATTGTGTTTTTTATTCTCTTGGTTTTCAGACACATTTTATTTTTTTTCCAAAGATCTATAAATTTTTATTGTTGCATTATGTTACAATGGACTATTCACTGTCTTCTCTATCCCCAACCTAAAAAGTATGTTTCTTAATGATTGCACAGCACTTCACTTATAGAGAACAGACTTTAAATGTTGATTGGCTGAGACATGGAAGCAACCTAAATGTCCATTGATAGATGAATAGGTAAAGCAGATGTGGTACATATATACAATGGAATACTACTCAGCCATAAAAAGGAATGAAATAATGCTATTTGCAACAACATGGTTGGACCTAGAGATTATCATACTAAGTGAAGTAAATCAGAAAGAGAAAGACAAATACCACATGATTTCACTTATATGTGGAATCTAAAATATGACACAAATGAACTTACTTACGAAACAGAAACAGACTCACAGACATAGAAAACAAACTATGGTTACCAAAAGAGAAAGGGGGTGGCGGAGGGATAAATCAGGAGTTTGGGATTAGCAGAACACACTACTATATATAAAATAGATAAACAACAAGGTCCTCCTGTACAGCACAAAAAACTATATTCAATATCCTATAGTAAACCATAATGGAAAAGAATGTATATATATGTATAAGTGAATCACTTTGCTATACACCAGAAATTAATACATTGTAAATCAATTATACTTCAATTAAAAAATACATGTTGATTGGCTAAATGAATAGGTAGAAGAATGGAATGAGATAATAGAGACACTCCCTCCCCCCTCCTGAGGGAATGATCAGTCAGCTATTTGCCAAGATTCTGACATCCTGCTGAGAATCACTCTCTATAAGTGTTACTTATGGAAGAGTGTCTTATCCCCAGGTGTATTCATGCAGAAAAAAGGTAAGAACCATTGCCCTATGGAAATGAGAGCTTCCTATATAGATCTGTTTCTTGACTCATTGGAAAGTAGTAGGACTGGACTGAAAATTAAATTCATCCCCAAATAGTACAAGTATGGAGATAGTACTTCTCAAAGTTTTCCTCCTAAGCATCCATTAGGGTAGAGGAAGGTAAATATATACATCTGGCACTTCCCTGGTGGCGCAGTGGTTGAGAGTCCGCCTGCCGATGCAGGGGACGCGGGTTTGTGCCCCGGTCCGGGAAGATCCCACATGCCGCGGAGTGGCTGGGCCCTTGAGCCATGGCCGCTGAGCCTGCGCGTCCGGAGCCTGCGCTCCGCAACGGGAGAGGCCACAACAGTGAGAGGCCCAAGTACCACAAAAAAAAAAAAATAAATAAAAAAAAAAATAAATAAATATATATATATATATATATATATATATATATATGCATCTGGACCTGACCTGGAGGTGGTATGGATCAGGAAGCCAATCTGCCCTGAACTGAGAGTTTATCTCTAGAATTAATTTTAAAGTAGATACTCTGCTTTTGTGTTTATTTTAATAGCAAAGTCTTCTACTTTGAATCAAGTTGACTTTCTCAATGCATGGCATGAGTTTTACTCTGAGAGTTTCTCTACCCATAGCTACATTGTTCCCCAGCAGCTGCTCCATGTTCTTTGTTGAAAAGTACAGATAGACAACTTGCTGGTAGCAGATCTCTTTCTAAGAGAACATTTTGATAGAGAAAGAGAGCTGGAGGCCATTAGGTGCTTGTAATGAGGGGCAGGAGAGAAGAGTTTGTCATGGGGGTGGGAGAGGTCATTGAAAGGTTAGGGTGGATTCCCTTTGGGTTTTTTCTTAACCTAGTCCCGATGTCTTAGAATTGGGATATTGATTTTGATTAATACTAGTCACAACTTTTCCCTTCAGTAGTTCTAAATGCTCCATCATCCTGTTGAAGATACTGCCAGTAAGAGAAAATCTTGCTAGATAACCTGTGTGTCCTGCCCCAAACAGCAACTGTGAATCTAACTGCAGCTTCACCATCTGCTTAAACACTGTTACTGTGATCCCAGAGGATGACAGAAAGTCACATATATGTTCCTTTTATTAAGGCTGACATTCCTTGCTGTGCACTTTACCTTTGCTCTTACCAGATATGTACAATCTCATTTAGGAGAGAAGTGCTGAGATGGGGGAAATAGAAGCTTTGAATACACTGTAAAATCTGATATGAAAATTTTATCACAGTTGCACTATTTACTAAAGTTCATTTTGAGGCACTCTGAGATGTGCCTGAAATTTTAAGGGGAAAACAGGATGTTGTCTACTGAATTTAGAGGCCCTGCAGAATAAATGAACCTGCTTGTTTTCTTATTACCAAGGGAATTTTAAATATAAAATGGAAGCATAACAGTTAGAGAAGAACATTGTAGTATATTGTTTGTACTGGGGCATAAACTATACTTGGAGATGAGCTACAGGGTAAATGGGTCTATTGCAGCATAGGTCAAGCTAATAAAATAAAAAGATGTTAAGTTCTGTCTATTTGTACTCTTCTGTACAAGAGTGCCTTGTACTTCTTGGAGAAAAGATTATCTTATTTCTTTCTATCTACCTACCTATGTATCTATCATCTATCTATCTATCTATCTATCTATCTATCTATCTATCTATCTATCTTTTCAAACTCTTTGAGATTTCCCCAGCCATAATTTACTACTTCCTTATCAAAACTCATATTCCATAAATCTGCAACAATTATTTGGCAATTGGTCTTATGTTATTTTAAAACTGATATTTAGATTATGTATTGATATTGTTGCACAGCTAGTATATTTTCTTCCTAACTGGATCATAAGCCTTCAGAGAGCAGGGACTATGATTTCCTTTTTGTATTACCCAAAGGTGCTAATGTAGTGCTCAGTGAATATTTTATTGAGTTTCAGTTATAGGCATACCTCATTTTATTGTGCTTTGCTTTATTGTACTTCACAGATACTGCGTGCTTTACAAATAGAAGGTTTGTGCCAACAAACCTTGCATTGAGCAAGTCTATCGGTGCCATTTTTCCAACAGCATTTGCTCACTTCATGTCTCTGTGTCACATATTGGTAATTCTTGCAATATTTCAAACCCTCCACCAGGAAAACGATTATGACTTGCTGAAGGCTCAGATGATGATTAACATTTGTTAGCAATAAAGTATGTTTAAATTAAGGTACCTATATATATTTTTTAGACATGATACTATTTGCACACTTAATAAACTACATTATAGTGTAACATATATGCACTCGGAAACCGAAGCATTTATGTGACTCATTTTATCGCGACATTTGTTTTATTACAGTAATCTAGAACTGAACCTGCAGTAGCTAAGAGGTATGTATTGATATATGGCACATTTTTTAAACCAATAAAACAAAACAGAGTTTCTAAATATTTTGCAATTACTTAGTAGCCAAGTGTATGAAGTCAGATTATTTTCCTGTTCATGGATAACTACCCATGCCAATTCATTTCATGAATATTGCTGAGAATTTAGCTTTTAAGCACAGTTATGCATAGTGGCAGGTAGCATGGGTAATTTTTTTTTTTAGTTCATGAAATTATTTTATATTTACACTGGGCATACAGGAAGACATATTTCCCTTTATTTTCTTGACTCTAGGGACTGTGTCACTGAGCTCTTCCAATGGAGGGTGAGTGGAAATGATGTGCCACTTCCAGGCCTGGACATAAAAAGTCCCTATGCAATCTGCCTTGATTTTCCCCCCAACCATATAGTAGGAAAAGGAGACTTTTGAGATGGTGGAACACACAATAGAAATATCCTGAATCCTGAGTTGACTGCTTAAAGAAGCCGCCCAGGAGATCTCCTGGCCAGGAACTTCAGCTCTGGATTTTATAAGAGCAAGAATATTGTATTGTTGTATAAAGCTGCTGAGACACTGGGGTTAATGTTGAATAATACAGTAGAAAAATCAGTGATAGAGATTGAAAGGTTAAGGGCTGAAATTAAGGACTTCCCTGGCAGTCCAGTGGTTAAGACTCCATGCTTCCAATGCAGGGTGCCAGGGTTTGATCCCTGGTCAGGGAACTAAGATCCCACATGCCGTGCAGTGTGGCCAAAAGATTAAAACAAAAGAAGAGCTGGAATTAGAGGAAAGCAAATGAGAGGAGAGAGGGAGGGAGAATGGAACCAAATAAGGTGGTCTTCAGTTGGGCTCCATGGAAGGGATGATCAGAAATAAGACATTGCAGGGACTTCCCTGGTGGTCCAGTGGTTGAGACTCTGCACTCCCAATGCAGGGGGCCCAGGTTCGATCCCTGATCAAGGAGCTAGATCCGGCATGCATGCTGCAACTAAAAGATCCTGCAGTCGGCAACGTAGATCCCATGTGCTGCAACTAAGACCTGGCGCAGCCAAATAAATAAATTAATTAAAAAAAAAAAAAGAAATAATATATTGTTGGAGGTGTTAATGTCTGTAGGAACTTTAAGAATGGAGGTGCCAAATATTTAGTTAAAACGTTTTTAGAAAGTAATACTTGATACATATAAAAGAATATACATACAGTGATATATAGTTTAATTTTTGAAGGATAATAATAAAAGGAACACTTGTGGACCTATCACCCCCTGCCTAAGAATCAGAACATTATCATTATTGTTGAAGCGGCAACTGTATGGATACATTTTAGAAACATGAACTAAAAAAGCAAGTCTCAGAAGATTATATACTAGATAGTAACATTTTTTATAAAGCTCAAAAAGTATAACAAAATAATGAGATATTCAGGGATACATACATGTTTAGTTTTTAAGTTGCTATGCTGTGGTATTTTGCCCTAAACCTTCAGCAAAACCTTTTTTGAATTTTATTGGTACATTGGGAGGATAAATTGTGAAATTTAATGAGGGAAGAGAGATACATAAACAACTGATTATGGTTTTATTTCTCAAAGTATGTTCTGTGGACCTGCAGCCTTGGCATAACTTTGGATCCATTAGAAATGGAGAATCTCAGCACCAATGAGACCTACTGAAACAATCTGCATTTTAACCAGGTCCTAGGTGATTTGTGTGCACATTATATTTGAGAAGCTCTGGACTACAGCACACTCTCCAGAGTCATCATTGTTTCCCTTCTTCTGAATTGGCTCCATATATGATGTTCATCAGATAGTTCCACAGGGCACAAAAGAATGGGGCAGGAGGAACTAATGTCTATTGAGTACTGATCTAGAAATACAGATATATCTAGGGTTATCCTTCTTTTCTCTTCCCCCACAGGCTGATTCTCTATTATAATCAGGCTTATGGTAGCAGGGGTCACTGACTCAAGTAAACCCCAAATCACTATAATTGCTGTTTAGCCATATGTCTGTGGCATGCCTACTTCCAGGGAAATAGCAGTTGGAGTACCTGTTATTGGTTATACTCCCACCGAATGACATACTCCTGAAGAGGATCATGTGTTACAACTTGGGTTAGGGTGCAGGAGTGATTGGGATGAAGCAGTAGTGTGTTCCCTTCTCAAGTGGCACCTCTGTCTATTTGAAATGCTTCGTGTATTTCAAACACTAGTGAATGACATTGCTGGCTGCTAATGAATGCCAGAAAGCATGAATTTGATCCAGTTTTTACCACGTGCTGATGGATCCTGTCAGGAATGGGGCTAAAAGATGAGATTAGACATTTCTTTAACTAGATTTTAAAAAAGGACACTCTCTTTAATTCTGTAAAATGAGTTGACATGTGACATTAAATTCATGGCTGTTATCTGTCATTGGGTTTTCTGAGAAGAATAATGAATGCTAAACTTTATTAGAAATATAGCTCAATCTTAATATCACAAATGTGTTGGTAGACCAGAAGGAATGTAATTGTTTTATCAGAGTAACTTTGGTTTGTGGAAGTATAATTAATGGAAGGGATAGTTTATACCATCAGAATTTCCCATTTAGGTTTTAAAAATCTAACAAAAACCTAACAATGAAATATGCCAAAAATAAATCATACTTCAGAATATAAAAGAGATTGAAGAATAAATGAGGTAACTTATCATTAAGCATGTTAGATAGCATATATGCATTCACTACCACCTCCACTGAAAACTTTGTAGAGATTAAAAAAAAAAAAGTTGTAATCCTAAGGACAAAAAGACTAAGAGAAGGGACAAGTACAACATAGTTTGGAAGCGAGAAGCAGATGGTTCTGGTTATCTATGTCTGCAAAATTAACTATCTCAAAAGTTAATGGATTAAAACAAAAACTATCTTGTACTTCACAATTTTCTATGGTCAAAAACTTGGGCAGAGTTAAGTTGGGTGATTCTTCCATTTCATACAGCATGACTATGAGACCTCAGGGCTATTTATCTGGCAGCAGGGCTGATCTGGACTATCCAAGATACTTTACTCATGCACCTAAGCAGAGGCAGCTGGGAGGCTGGGCTCAGCTGGATCTCTTTCCCTCTCCGTGAAGTCTCAGTCAGGGCCTTGCACATTGCCCCTCCTGCAGGGTGGTTGAATTGTTCAGCTGGCAGCTCAGGGCACCTACAATAAGTTTCCAAGAGATAGGATATGGAGGTGTCACACTGTTAAGGCCTGTGTTTGACAAGTGGCACAGCTCCACTTCTGCCATATTTTGTTAGTCGAAGTAGTAGTCTCAATAGAACAATGAGGCAAAACTTCATGACCATCTTTAATCTATTACCTAGATATATGAATAATAACAGACTTAGGAGACAAGAGGAATCTGAAACCCAAGGTAGCAGTGATGGAAACACAGGGTCAGCTGAGTCTGCCACAGAGCCCTAGAAAGGTTTAGGTATTTCAGGTACTTCTGAAAAGAGGAAAGGGGTACAAATAGGGTTGAAAATATAAGGATTGGTTGAAAGTCCATATAAAAACAGTTGGATCCCCTGATCCCCTCTCACAGTTTGCTGAGCCCCTTCTCCATGCTGATAGAAGACTAGAGGTTTAATTTCCAGAGAGGTTGGACCAGACTCTTGACTTGGGCACAACTTAAAGCAGAGGAAGCATACAGAAAACAAATACATTGAATTAAAATCTACATATTGTGCCATGACATTCCCTTCCTCTCATTTCCTAAATCAGCTCTGATAATACTGCCAGACTCTTAGGTGAACTGGAAGTTCCTCTCTGCTGAAATTTACCAGTCCAAGAGAAAATGTCTACAGATGTTGACGGTTGGAGGCCCAGTGAAATGGCACCATGAGATCCACATCAATGAAGCAGTCAACAAGTCCCATCTACACACAGAGTGTCTATCAGCTTTTAGTGCCTCACTCTTAAAATGAGCAGGCAATCAAGGATTGATAGACATTTGAGGCAGCTCTTAACATGCAGAGCCCAAACCAAATAAGCAAAAATAAAGAACATAGGGTAAATAAAAAATGTAAAGAAGAAAGATAAGAAAACTGTAATTAATATCCCAAAATAGGGGTCTTCCCTGGTGGTCCAGTGGCTGAGACTCTGTGCTCCCAATGCAGGGAGCCCGGGTTTGATCCCTGGTCAGGGAACTAGATCCCACATGCCTCAACTAAGACCCAACACTGCCAAATAAATAAAAAAATTCTTTAAATACATGACAAAATATATTCTATACATGAAACAAAAAGGGACATTGAGTAGACAAACTAGAATTCTTAGAAATAAAAACTATGGAATTAGAAATTAAAAATTCAATAGAGGGCTTCCCTGGTGGCACAGTGGTTGGGGGTTCGCCTGCTGATGCAGGGTACACGGGTTCGTACCCCGGTCTGGGAGGATCCCACATGCCGCGGAGCAGCTGGGCCCGTGAGCCATGGCCGCTGAGCCTGCGCGTCCGGAGCCTGTGCTCCGCAACGGGAGAGGCCGCAACAGTGAGAGGCACGCGTACCGGAAAAAAAAAAAAAAAATCAATAGAATGATTGAAAGGTATATTTGAGGAAATTTTATGAGTAAAACAAAGAGGTGAGAAATAGTTAAAGTATAAAAAAATTAAATAGTAAGTCCAAGGGGTTCCCTATCTAGATAATAGAAAAAACAGAACAGAGAAGACAGAGGGGAATAAACAATTGGGGAAATATATCAGGAAAATATATCTGAAGGATATGAATTGCCAGATTGAGAGGGACCACCAAGAGACCACAGAACAAAGGTTGAGGCAAAGATCCACATTATGGTACATCATCATGAAATTTCAGAAAACCAGGAATAAAGAGAAACTCCCAAAAGCTTACATGGAGGAAAAAAAATTGACCAGGATTCAAAATTGCACACTTCTCATGAGCAACACTTAGATGCTAAGAGGTAATGGAGTGGCATTCAAAATTCTGACTGAAATGATTTCCAATTTGGAATTCTATGTTCAGCTAAGCTATGAATCAAGTGGATAGAAAAAAGGCATAGTGCTTTTAGCTGGTTAAAATGTGATAGAATGTGTTCAGGATCCCTGAAAGTTGAGAGTAATTATTTCTCTTTAGTATGCATTCCCAGCCTCAATTAGACTCTACGGTTCCCAAGGCATAGAATTTTAATTTTTAATTTGCCCTGCATAACGTCTGTGTAAGGTAGGCATTTATGAATGGTGTTTATGAATACATGGACTCTGCTCTACTTTAAGTCATATTTTTTTGAAGTGCTGAATAAACAGCATTGCTTTGAAATGTATGAAAGTAACTTATTTCCTTAGTTGCCATTTTTGATATCATATCTATTATTTATTCTCAGATTTTTTTATCTCTGTTTAGGAAAAAAAAGATCTTTTGTTTTTTTATTCTCTCATTTGGTCCAATAGCTTAAAGGATTTTTTTGCTTGACTCTTCAGGAGGAGGAGTAGAATATGATGCTCATATTTGTTATAATGAAATACTTTCAGAGCCTTTTATTATGATCTTGACCTGAGAACAGCTAGTACCAATAAACTAAGGACAAAATATGAATTTTTCCCATTGTAATTACTATCCAGACCAGGAAAATCAGGTGTTTAATTACTCCCAGCATTATTGTTGTTATATATTGGTATATATACCAATAGGAATATATATAACCAATAAGAATAGGAGCTGGTAATGAATAAGGGAATAAACTGATTGGTTTATATAGTAGAGACAGATGGTTCTGGACCCTGAGAAATGGCTCAGCGAGAACGTGGGAATCTGTATGAGGACCTGGAAATCAAAAAAAAACATTAGCTAGAGTTGTCCAAGAGGGATAAGGAAAGGGAAAGTCAACCTGGATCAGATGTGGAAATATTTTGGGTTTTGAGAGACTGTGGACTTCAGAATGATAGGAAGTGAAACTGACCTCAGGTGGCTGAGCAGAATCAAAGAATATAGGAAATCACTCATTAACCAACACACACCCATTTGTTTTTATTCTGCATACAGGTAACTGTGTATGATTCTTTCTTTTTGTAGTAAAGTTATTTATTTTCCCTTGTGTGCTTTTAGGAAGCCTGACTTATGAATGTGGGATATTTGCTTCCCATTGAGATAATTATAGAGGATGTGGCAAGAATTTTACCAAGAGTCCAAAAAAGAGAGTCTTCTGTGACCTCACTTATTACTTACAATTCCAAGGCCATGCCAAGGCTGATTGTTAGCACTGTGTGTTCACCCCTGAGTTAATCATTGGCACATGCTTGGTGTGCTGAGACCTGTCCAAGTGCAAAGACTGGAACATGTGGGACGTGAAGAATGAATGCCTTTATGGTGGAGATGCCAATCATCCTTTCCCTACACACACCCCTTCCTTAGGGAATCTGGCTTCCTTTAATCCCTGGAAAGGGTAGCCTTCTGTACCACATGAGTTAATTCTCTATGCTGTGGCTGATTGGACCGTAGATGGACCTCTGACCCAGACTGAGCCTGGAATTTGGAGTTGAGCAACAGAGCTTGATTCAAATAGACAGTGGTAGGCACTGGACCCAGGAGATCATGTAAACTTGGGACTTGTTGCCTTGTTGGCCACATGTAGTCATGGAGAGGGAGGGAGCAGAAGAAAGAAGGAAAGACGAAGCTAATGCTTGTGTGACTGCTGCCTGATGGAGTGTGTGATAGTGACTGGCTTTTCAAGTCCAGTTCTTATTCATAGGAATCCTGACCTACTTAGATACTTTGAGGATGTAAACTTAAAATACCCTCCAATCCCCATAGCTTGAGTGGGATCTGTCCTTTCAACAGTCAATTCACATTCATTATTCCATTCAATTTTTCTATCCCAGAAATAAGGCTGACTCACCTGCAGACCAGTTAATATATGTTTAGAGAATGCCCAGTTAATTGCAATCACACAATTTCATAATTACTTGGGTTTTATGTCTCATTTGGATGATTGTGAAGTTCTTGAATTGCTTCATATAATAGGGGGTAATTGCTTTTTGAAATTGGGCATTGATGAACTGTAGTAAACTTAGCTTATGAGAACATGCTTTCTCATAAGGGAACAATATTCCTAGCACTAACTATTGGCATGTTTTCAATAAATCCCCTTTAAAGTTTTATTTATAGGAAAAACTAAGGGTGTGTGTGTGTGTTGTGTGTGTTACAATGTGAACATCCTCTGACCCAAACTATTGACTGTATTAAGGATATCAGGTCCTTTGTGACTCAAGGAGGAATCAGTTCTGAGGTCATCAGCCTGCCTTTCAACAGCAGGAGTGAGGAGGTGAGCCTGGCAGTGTATAGCCAGAAGCCTTTGGTCATTATGGTTCCCAAAGAGCCGTTCTGATTCCAGATGGTGTGTATGGCAGATGGTGGGCTTCTCCAGCTTAAAGAACATTTGGATAAGTATGTATCACTGTAGATATAATTATTTGGCAATTGTTGAGTAAAATCATATTTAGAAAATAAACTGTCTTTAGAGCTAGTTTTCGCATTTCCAAATTAAAAAAAATAGCCTAGACAGTAACACAAGTGTAATATCATTTAATTAGGCTGCCTATTGACTTTCCCAGGAGACTTTTTTCTGGCTTTTCCTGTAATACGTTATAACATTATCATAATGGGACTTTATTATTTATTTTCCACATACATTGCTCTTATAAGTGGAAAAAGTCAGAAAATTCAGCTATTGAAATAAGTGACCTTTACATTTGGAAAAGTAATTTGTTCGACATAAATATAGGAACTCTCATCATGCCACTTAAAATACATAGAATTAATGGTCAGTTTAATTTTTTTTTTGGTTTGTAATTACTAAATTTTAATCAATCAATTCCCCTGAGTATTCTGAGACTACTGTTAAAATACTTTTTGAATTTTATTATATTATTTTATACAACAGGCTATTATTAGTTATCCATTTTATACACATCAGTGTATACATGTCAATCCCAATCTCCCAACTCATCACACCACCCCCCCGCCAACGCCTTCCCCCGTTGATGTCCATACGTTTGTTCTCTACATCTGTGCCTCAATTTCTGCCCTGCAGACTGGTTCATCTGTACCATTTTTCTAGGTTCCACATATATGCGTTAATATACGATATTTGTTTTTCTCTTTCTGACTTACTTCACCTTGTATGACAGTCTCTAGTCTCTTATAAAAGGAAATTGTTTACTTAGTCAAAATATGCATAACATATCTTTCTCTGTTTTCTTTCAGTCACTCATTCTATTTTTTTGTCTCCTCCTTCCCAAGTTTAATATGTTTTCGATATTTATTTTTGCATTTGAGATTTTAAAGATTCCAGATATAAGCAGTAATAATGTCCAGGAAATTAGCAGCAAATGGGTTATAATGGGTATAGGTTGGAGAGAGAACATGATTTATTCACCTTCTAACCCAAGTTCCTCCCAGACTTACTATCAAGAAGCACAGTCTTGGGCTTTAGGAGGTCTTGTTCTTTTCTTCTTCTTTTTTCTTTAAATTGCAAATTACATCAATTTGTACATTTAGAAAGCAATAGTGTCCTAGAACTGGTTCCTTAGTATTTCCTTACTTCTATTTTAGCCTCTCAGGCCCTAGGTTATTGCCTTGTTTAGTTTTCAGCCTAGTCCTTGGCTATTTTGATGAGGGGAAGATAGCATTTATCTATAAAAGGACAGCCAGACCTGAAGGCATTACTTCGACCTCTCCAGCTGTGGGCGGGAACCACTGAGAGCTCCTGGAAGCCAACGTCTCTTCCCATGGGCCTGAGCTGAAGGCTCCAGGAGTGCCAGGACTAGTTCCAACAAGCATTCCTGCCCACCTTCAGCTTTACCATTAAAAGATGAGGCCTCCCAGATTATCCATCATTTCAAAACAATTCTCCTCTTCTTCCTCAGGACATACCCTGGTTTGATGCCATCTCCTGCCTTTCCCTGTCCATCCAAACACTCCCACTCTTCCCTCAGGAACCCAGGGTCTATCATCTGGAAACTGCTCAACATCCTCCAGCCCTTGTCTGATTGTTCCTATCACATTCTTGTTCAAGTGACAACAGCTTGTACTTCCTCTGCAATCACTTCAGGGGCCACTGTGTTTTCTCTCATACTCAGTGTGAACTTTAGGGTCTGACAGTGAGTAGATGGCCTCTTATTCTTCATCACTGCCTGCAAACCTTCCTCTCTTTCTCATTTCCTTCTTAGCTCATGGCTTCAGATTTTACCATAGCCCTCCTTGCAGCTGCTTCCTCTCACTCCTGGATGAACATAACCATGGCTTACTCCTTTATGTCTTCCACTTCCCTTGTGGCTATGCTCAGTTGCTTTTGACTTTCTTAGCTCCAGGAATCTCTCCTTCCTCTCCAACTTCCTGACTCATGCATACAGTTATATGCACACCGGGTATCACTACTGACTTTATCACCTCCAACATCCCATTTTCCCCTCCGACTTTGCCTCCCAGCCTACTAACTCCCAACTCCTGTACTTCCACTTTGGTAATTCTACCCCTTAAAGATTTCTTATCAACTGACCCTCCACATTTTTGTTATTCATAACCCCTTAATGTCCTCCTTCCCCTTTTTACCCAACTTAGATTCCATATTTTGACACCATAACCATTCTGCTAAAATCTTTAATTCTCCTGACTTCCCTAATCCTTCCATTGTATGCACCTGACCAAACTTCAGCCCTCCTTAAGCCTGGTTATCTGTGCATCCTGGCCCTATACTGGAGCAGCTGAACAGTGCTGGCTAACAATCACACTACAATGCTGGTTGGCCTCGCTGCAAATTTATGACCCCAGGTCTCAAAACACTGAACACTGTCAGAAAATCCTGTTTTCCTTTTCTAGTAAATTCACCTTCATCCTCTTTAGGTGACTATTTGACACCTTCTCTTCTCCCCTCCAACCTCAAAATGTTGCTTATTCTTTCTTACTCTCAATTGATGACTTGGTCTTATCTTTCCTAGAGAAAATAGATGCGATCAACAAGAATTACCTATTTTTTCTACTACCTGCCTGTCTTTATATCCACATACTCTGCCTTCCTCCTCTATTACTCTTGGCTTGTATTCTTGATCAGTTTGCTTTCTCAAATTGTTCTTAGGTTTGTCATCTCCATTTCTTTAGCACATCTCTAAATGTTAGAGTGCCCCAGAGTTTATTATTTTTTTTTATTTTTTGCGGTACACGGGCCTCTCACTGCTGTGGCCTCATCCATTGTGGAGCACAGGCTCCGGACGTGCAGGCTCAGCGGCCATGGCTCACGGGCCCAGCCGCTCCGCGGCATGTGGGATCTTCCCGGACCAGGGCACGAACCCGTGTACCCTGCATTGGCAGGCAGACTCTCAACCACTGTGCCACCAGGGAAGCCCCCATGCACAACTTTGATGATACTTGACACCCACTGTTTCCAGTTATTATATCTCTTAGCCCAATGCTGTATGAACGTACGTGTAATTTGGAATCTTATCTATCTGTATTTGTATAATTTTCTTTCAAGTTTTTTTTTTCTTTTAGTTTGTGGTACTTTTTTCTCAGCCTGACCCTCATTTTGTATCACTTGATTGTACTCAATCATTGATTCTAGTAATCTCTTTAGCTCTCTTGAAATAAAGATCTTATCACTGTTGCTGCAGTGACTACAGTCCTAGATTTAACTAATTCTAGCCATGCTTATTCTCTGGTAACTGTGAAATTTAAGTGACAGTATCCTGCTGAAGTCTGACAATGTCTGTGATAACATCACCAGGATTGGGGAACACAGACAAAGATCCTGATCATCAATGTTCTGGTCTGACTTTTGCAATATAGTTGACACAAGAAGATTTCTCATGTTTGGGATTTCAGTTCACGTTTTCTCCTTGACTTCCAGTAAAAACTTTTGAGGAGGTGAGAGTGGCTTAGCAATTATATTTTTAGTTATTATCCAAGAGTTAGCAACTGTGCCACCTGACCCGTATAAAAAGAGTACATTTCCCCCAGTTTTGCTCCAAGTACCAGTAAGGTCAATGCATTTTAATGCATGTATGCTATTTATTACATGGATCACTCATATGTCAGAAATAAGCTGATATTTTTCAGAGGCAGTACCATACAGTAGAAAAGGCCCAGGCATTCAACTCACTTATTGTTAGTACGGTTTTTAACAATTACATTGTACTTCAGTTTTTACATATTTAAGATGGGAAAATGTTCTCCTCACAAGCTTTTTGTGTTAAACGGGATGCTAAATGTAAAGTTCCTAGTGTAGTGCTTGGGACAGAGTAGTATTTTTACTAAATTGTATTACTACTGGCTTGATGATGTCTACTATCATCATCATGCATCCTTATCACCACCACCACAACCACTACCCCTGCCTGGGAAAGCACTGTTCATCTTTACCATTCTTCCCCAAGGAAGAACCTAACACCATAGCAAAACCCCAAGTGGTTTATAACAGATCCCCAAAAAAGCTTTAGGCTCAGCTTTTGGGTACTCTTGTAACATGGACTGAGAAGGTTAATAGAAGTAGATATCTTTACTAGAATTGTCTCTCCTTATTTTATTTATCTCAAGGACCTTCCTATCTAAAAGCTAGTAGAAGGTATTCACCACACACACACACACACACACACACACACCCACACACACCCCTACAATCTTTTTGTTCTGTCATTTCAAGTTGAACTTGTGCCCCTGAGAAGCTCTCCTGCTACAGACAATGTTTAGAAACTGTCCTGAATAATTGGCTCCAATCCTGGAGAAAAAAACCTTATAGTTCAGAAAAGATGGTCTAAATCATACATCTGTGTGTCCTAAATTATAAACTGATCTGTTTGTTGAATGTTCATGCAAACCTTTGAGCAGATTTATCATTATTGAGCTAATTTTGTTCTCTTTGAAAATTGAAACTTTTCCAAACTACTTTACACAGGAAGATTAGATTGGGGTGATGGGTATTTTGGAGGAAGACCACAGAGGTGATGTGCCATTTTCATCACATAATATCAGGAGTACCTACTATCAGCACGACTTATTACTGTTGACATTGGCCTTGACTACATGTCTAAGGTAGTATTTGTCAGGTTTCTACCCTGTAAAGTTGCTCTTTCTTCATCCCCCTTTCCATATGGTACTCTTTGAAGAAAGTCATTATGTCCATCCCACACTTGAGGAATGGACAGTTAGCCTCCATTGCCTCGAGGGCAGAGTATCTATGTACATTATTTGGAGTTTTTCTGCGTGGGAGATGTATCTAATTTCCCCCATTCATTTATTTATTCAATCGTTTCAGTTGTATTCATACTGGTACTCATGCATATTATATTGAATTTTTACATTATTGTGAAATAGAAGACCCAGGGTAAAGCAGGAAAGATGAAATTAAGAAATACCTAGTAGTCTCACTGCAAGTTTATTCTCACTTTAAGTACTAATGAGCAAAAGTTCAGAAATATTCTCTTTTTTCTCTACCAGTCAGGCAGATGTGTGTAGGTAATTTTCACTTTACAAAACTTAAAGTATATGTAGGGAGCTAGGATTTGTGTTTTAAAATAAAATACTTCTGAGGACTCATCTCCTTAGACATTCACTGTCAGAAAATATTGGGAGCATAAGACAACAGAATATAACAACTGTAATTTGTATCAGAATCTTTGATGTTATCTTAACAAAGACAGTAAGAAGTTTTGTATATCACCAGGTACAGTAGACATTTCCAAGCAAGGGCAATTTGCTTCACTACTCCTGAAACAAAAATCTAGTAATTGCTTCATAATTTCCCTTTCAAGTTAATTCTCAAAGGGGAGACTTATAGTTCTGATTTCATATTTTTTTTCACACATGCACACTGTATTTTATTTTTACAAGAGATAAATAAACTGACACCAAGCATTGTAAATGGATGGCCACAACAAAAGCAACGATTGCAATTACCAAACACGAAACACACTCATACTATATCATAATATTGACATTCAGTCCAGTAATCCTCCACTGTAACAGCTCCTTTACTTTGCAGTGAAAATTGATTTGTATATTTTTTGCCTCTGAGTCCTTGTGGGAGTTTTTTTTATTCAAACAGAAAGTCACAAAAATTATAATCATCCTCATCAGTTCACTCAGTCCCATGTAATTAATTTTTTTTATCTTGATCTTTTGTTAGCACTTTTGTGAATTCATCAGTTTCCCATTAGAGTTCTGAAAATGCTTATTCATTCAGTTCAGCAGTATAGTCAGTTACCAGAAACCTGTACTTGTCAGAGTCTTTTCCATGAATTCCTTGAAGCTGAAACCCTTTTATAGGAACATTTTTACAAAAGCATCAGAGTACACCCAGAACTGTCTGTAAATGACAAAAGACTTAAAAATGACCACGGTTAAAGATTTGATGAAAGTTCATAATAATGCAATTGACAAGGAAATTTAGTTATTTCTGAGATATACATTTTAAAGTAATAACTAGAATTATGACTTATAACATTATACCAGAACATATAAGAGTTTTAGAAATTTCATGTAATGTCTGAAACATTTATATTAACATATTTCCATACAAATAACCCAAAGAAAGTTTAGTATTAGTTGCTTTTTTGTTTGTTTGTTTATATTGCAGGTTCTTATTAGTCATCAATTTTATACACATCAGTGGATACATGTCAATCCCAATCGCCCAATTCGGCACACTACCATCCCCACCCCACCGCGGTTTTCCTCCCTTGGTGTCCATACATTTGTTCTCTACATCTGTGTCTCAATTTCTGCCCTGCAAACCGGTTCATCTGTACCATTTTTCTAGGTTCCACATACATGCGTTAATATACGATATTTGTTTTTCTCTTTCTGACTTACTTCACTCATATGATAATCTCTAGATCCATCCACATCTCAACAAATGACTCAATTTCATTCCTTTTTATGGCTGAGTAATATTCCATTGTATATATGTACCAAATCTTCTTTATCCATTCGTCTGTTGATGGGCATTTAGGTTGCTTCCATGACCTGGCTATTGTAAATAGTGCTGCAACGAACATTGGGGTGCATGTGTCTTTTTGAATTATGGTATTCTCTGGGTATATGCCCAGTAGTGGGATTGCTGGATCATATGGTAATTCTAGTTTTAGTTTCTTAAGGAACCTGCATACTGTTCTCCATAGTGGCTGTATCAATTTACATTCCCACCAACAGTGCAAGAGGGTTCCCTTTCCTCCACACCCTCTCCAGCATTTGTTGTTTTGAGATTTTCTGATGATGCCCATTCTAACTGGTGTGAGGTGATACCTCATTGTAGTTTTGACTTGCATTACTCTAATAATTAGTGATGTTGAGCAGCTTTTCATGTGCTTCCTGGCCATCAGTATGTCTTCTTTGGAGAAATGTCTATTTAGGTCTTCTGCCCATTTTTGGATTGGGTTGTTTGTTTGTTTAATATTGAGCTGAATGAACTGTTTATATATTTTGGAGATTAATCCTTTGTCCATTGATTCGTTTGTAAATATTTTCTCCCATTCTGAGGGTTGTCTTTTTGTCTTTTTTATGGTTTCCTTTGCTGTGCAAAAGCATTGAAGTTTCATTAGGACCCATTTGTTTATTTTTGTTTTTATTTCCATTACTGTAGAAGGTGGATCAAAAAAGATCTTGCTGTGATTTATGTCAAAGAGTGATCTTCCTATGTTTTCCTCTAAGAGTTTTATACTGTCCGGTCTTACATTTAGATCTTGAATACATTTTGAGTTTATTTTTGTGTATGGTGTTAGGGAGTGTTTTAATTTCATTCTTTTACATGGAGCTGTCCAGTTTTCCCAGCACCACTTATTGAAGAGACTGTCTTTTCTCCATTGTATATCTTTGCCTCCTTTGTCATAGATTAGTTGATCATAAGTGCATGGGTTTATCTCTGGGATTTCTATCTTGTTCCTTTGATCTATGTTTCTGTTCTTGTGCCAGTACCATATTGTCTTGATTACTGTAGCTTTGTAGTATAGTCTGAAGTCAGGGAGTCTGATTCCTCCAGCTCCGTTTTTTCCCCTCAAGATTGCATTGGCTATTCGGGGTCTTTTGTGTCTTCATACAAATTTTAAGATGATTTGTTCTAGTTCCATAAAATATGCCATTGGTAATTTGAGAGCAATTGCATTGAATCTGTAGATTGCTTTGGGTAGTATAGTCATTTTCACAATGTTGATTCTTCCAGTACAAGAACATGATATCTCTCCATCTGTTGGTATCATCTTTAATTTCTTTCATCAGTGTCTTATAGTTTTCTGCATACAGGTCTTTTGTCTCCCTAGGTAGGTTTATTCCTAGGTATTTTATTCTATTTGTTGCAATGGTAAATGCGAGTGTTTCCATAATTTCTCTTTCAGATTTTTCATCATTAGTGTATAGGAATGCAAGAGATTTCTGTGCATTAATTTTGTATCCTGCTACTTTACCAAATTCATTGATTAGCTCTAGTAGTTTTCTGGTGGCATTTTTAGGATTCTCTATGTATAGTATCATGTCATCTGCAAACAGTGACAGTTTTAACTTCTTTTCCAATTTATATTCCTTTTATTTCTTTTTCTTTTCTGATTGCTGTGGCTAGGACTTCCAAAACTATGTTGAATAATAGTGGTGAGAGTGGACATCGTTGTCTCATTCCTGATCTTAGAGGAAATGCTTTCAGTTTTTCACCATTGAGAATGATGTTTGCTGTGGGTTTGTCGTATATAGCCTTTATTATGTAGAGGTAGGTTCCCTCTGTGCCCACTTTCTGGAGAGTTTTTATCATAAATGGGTGTTGAATTTTGTCAGAAGCTTTTTCTGCATCTATTGAGATGATCGTATGGTTTTTATTCTTTAATTTGTTAATATGGTGTATCACATTGATTGATTTGCGTATATTGAAGAATCCTTGCCTCTGTGGGACAAATCCCACTTGATCGTCGTGTATGATCCTTTTAATGTGTTGTTGGATTCTGTTTGCTAGTATTTTGTTGAGGATTTTTGCATTTATATTCATCAGTGATATTGGTCTATAATTTTCTTTTTTTTTAGTATCTTTGTCTAGTTTTGGTATCAGGGTGATGGTGGCCTCATAGAATGAGTTTGGGAGTGTTCCTTCCTCTGCAATTTTTTGGAAGAGTTTGAAAAGGATGGGTGTTAGCGCTTCTCTAAATGTTTGATAGAATTCACCTGTGAAGCCATCTGGTCCTGGACTTTTGTTTGTTGGAAGATTTTTAATCACAGTGTCAATTTCATTACTTGTGATAGGTCTGTTCATATTTTCTGTTTCTTTCTGGTTCAATCTTGGAAGGTTATACCTTTCTAAGAATTTGTCCATTTCCTCCAGGTTGTCCATTTTATTGCCATAGAGTTGCTTGTAGCAGTCTCTTAAGATGCTTTGTATTTCTGCAGTGTCTGTTGTAACTTCTCCTTTTTCATTTCTAATTTTTGACTTGAGTCCTGTCCCTCCTTTTCTTGATGAGTCTGGCTAAAGGTTTATCCATTTTGTTTATCTTCTCAAAGAACCAGCTTTTAGTTTTATTGATCTTTGCTCTTGTTTTCTTTGTTTCTATTTCATTTATTTCTGCTCTGATCTTTATGCTTTCTTTCCTTTTGGTAACTTTGGGTTTTGTTTGTTCTTCTTTCTCTAGTTCCTTTAGGTGTAAGGTTAGATTGTTTACTTGAGATTTTTCTTGTTTGTTGAGGTAGGCTTGTATTGCTATAAACTTCCCTCTTAGAACTGCTTTTGCTGCATCCCATAGGTTTTGGATTGTTGTGTTTTCATTGTCATTTGTCTCTAGGTATTTTTTGATTTCCTCTTTTATTTCTTCAGTGATCACTTGGTTATTTAGTAATGTATTGTTTAGCCTCCAGGTGTTTGTGTTTTTTACGTTTTTTTCCCTGTAATTCATTTCTAATCTCATAACATTGTGGTCAGAAAAGATGCTTGATATGATTTCAATTTTCTTAAATTTACTGAGGCTTGATTTGTGACCCAAGGTGTGATCTATCTTGGAGAATGTTCCATGTGCACTTGAGAAGAAAGTGTAATCTGCTGTTTTTGGATGAAGTGTCCTGTAAATATCAATTAAATCTATCTGGTCTATTTTGTCATTTAAAGCTACTGTTTCCTTATTTATTTTCATTTCAGATGATCTGTCCATTGGTGTAAGTGAGGTGTTAAAGTCCCCCACTATTATTGTGCTACTGTCGATTTCCTCTTTTATAGCTGTTAGCAGTTGCCTTATGTATTGAGGTGCCCCTATGTTGGGTGCATATATATTTATAATGGTTATATCTTCTTCTTGGATTGATCCCTTGATCTTTATGTAGTGTCCTTCCATGTCTCTTGTAACATTATTTTAAAGTCTGTTTTATCTGATATGAGTATAGCTACTCCAGCTTTCTTTTGATTTCCATTTGCATGGAATATCTTTTTCCATCCCCTCAGTTTCAGTCTGTCTGTGTATCTAGGTCTGAAGTGGGTCTCTTGTAGACAGCATATAGTTGGGTCTTGTTTTTGTATCCATTCAGCCAGCCTGTGTCTTTTGGTTGGAGCATTTAATCCATTCACGTTTAAGGTAATTATTGATATGTATGTTCCTATGACCATTTTCTTAATTTTTTGGGGTTTGTTTTTGTAGGTCCTTTTCTTCTCTTGTTTTTCCCACTTAGAGAAGTTCCTTTAGCATTTGTTGTAGAGCTGGTTTGGTGGTGCTGAGTTCTCTTAGCTTTTGGTTTTCGGTAAAGCTTTTGATTTCTCCATCGAATCTGAATGAGATCCTTGCCAGGTAGAGTAATCTTGGTTGTAGGTTCTTCCCTTTCGTCACTTTTAGTATATCATGCCACTTCCTTCTGGCTTGTATAGCTTCTGCTGAGAAATCAGCTGTTAACCTTATGGGAGTTCCTTTGTATGTTATTTGTCTTTTTTCCCTTGCTGCTTTCAATAATTTTTCTTTGTCTTTAATTTTTGCCAATTTGATTACTATGTTTCTCGGTGTGTTTCTCCTTGGATTTATCCTGTATGGGACTTGCTGCACTTCCTGTACTTGGGTGGCTCTTTCCTTTCCCATGTTAGGGAAGTTTTCGACTATAATCTCTTCAAATATTTTCTCTGGTCCTGTCTCTCTCTCTTCTCCTTCTGGGACCCCTATAATGTGAATGTTGTTGTGTTTAGTGTTGTCCCAGAGGTCTCTTAGACTGTCTTCATTTCTTTTCATTCTTTTTTCTTTATTCTGTTCCACAGCAGTGAATTCCATCATTCTGTCTTCCAGGTCACTTATCCGTTCTTCTGCCTCAGTTATTCTGCATTGATTCCTTCTAGTGTAGTTTCCATTTCAGTTATTGTATTATTCATCTCTGTTTGTTTGTTTTTTAATTCTTCTAGGTCTTAAACATTTCTTGCATATTCTCGATCATTGCCTCCATTCTTTTTCTGAGGTCCTGGATCATCTTCACTATCATTATTCTGAATTCTTTTTCTGGAAGGTTGCCTATCTCCACTTCATTTAGTTGTTTTTCTGGGGTTTTATCTTGTTCCTTCATCTGGTACATAGCCCTCGGCCTTTTCATCTTGTCTATCTTTCTGTGAATGTGGTTTTTGTTCCACAGGCTGCAGGATTGTAGTTCTTGCTTCTGCTCTCTACCCTCTGGTGGATGAGGCTATCTAAGGGGCTTGATGGGAGGGACTGGTGGTGGGTAGAGCTGACTGTTGCTCTGGTGGGCAGAGCTCAGTGAAACTTCAATCCACTTTACTGTTGATGGGTGGGGCTGGGTTCCCTCCCTGTTGGTTGTTTGGCCTGAGGCAACCCAACACTGGAGCCTACCTGGGCTCTTTGGTGGGGCTAATGACAGACTCTGAGAGGGCTCACACCAAGGAGTACTTCCCAGAACTTCTGCTGCCAGTGTCCTTGTCCCCCCGGTGAAACAGAGCCACCCCCCTTCTCTGTAGGAGACCTTCCAACACTAGCAAGTAGGTCTGGTTCAGTCTCCCCTGGGGTCACTGCTCCTTCCCCTGGGTCCCAATGCACACACTACTTTGTGTGTGCCCTCCAAGAGTGGAGTCTCTTTTTCCCCCAGTCCTGTCAAAGTCCTGCAATCAATTCCCACTAGGCCTCAAAATCTGATTCTCTAGGAATTCCTCCTCCCGTTGCTGGACCACCAGGTTGGGAAGACTGACGTGGGGCTCAGAAACTTCACTCCAGTGGGTGGACTTCTGTGATATAAGTGTTCTCCAGTCTGTGAGTCACCTACCCAGCAGTTATGGGATTTGATTTTTACTGTGATTGCACCCCTCCCACCATCTCATTGTGGCTTCTCCTTTGTCTTTGGCTGTGGGGTATCTTTTTTGGTGAGTTCCAGTGTCTTCCTGTCGATGATTGTCCAGCAGCTAGTTGTGATTCTGGTGTTCTCGCAAGAGTGAGTGAGAGCACATCCTTCTTCTCTGCCATCTTGGTTCCTCTCCTGATTTCATATTTTCTATCTCAATTAGGTGGCTTATGCTACTGTGATTCCATGATGATGACCAAGAGTAATTGTATCTGTTCCCAAATCTGTTTATGCTGGTTAAACTTGTGCTTTTAAATTCTATACTTTAATTAAATATTATAAAAATCTATCTGAGTGTATTGAAACAGTAGTTGTTCTTATGAAAACTAAACTTAATACCGTGGAAAGACTTGTTAAATGTAATTTGCTGAATTAGGTAAAAGATTAAGCTGCATAAAAGACTGAGAAGAAAACTGTCAAATGAATTTATAATTCATGAATTGTGAAAAAATTATGAATTCAGATTACTTAGCAAGTATTTAACTTTTTACTCTGTTTAAAAAACCCTCAAATTGAAAATCACAGACATCATATTATAGATAGGATGACTACACATCCTGTCTTGTCTGGAACCGTTTGTTTTATGGTTGGTGATCCAGCATCCTATTTAATTCAGCATTTTTACTGAAACTAAGTATTATCATTAATATTTGCATTGAAGTAAGCCAGGGTGGGTCAGACCTCTGTTTTGTATTGGAAGCTTCTGCCATGGCCTTTTTACTGGTGTGTGAGATGCATGTGCAGTAAACAGAGATGACTTGTTTAACAAGTTTTGTCTTATATAAATACTTACTGAAGAAAGGCACCCTGAACGTAGGTAAAAAAGCAATATTCTGAAAATATTGTGTTGAAATATTTACAGATTTCTAAGTGAAAAATTACTGTGTGTAGGGAGTAAATATTTTTTAATTTAAAAAACATTATGCCTTCACAGAAAAGTTCATTGAAAGTGTCAATATTTTAAAGTTTATTGGCTATAAAATGCAATCTTGAAGATGATTGTAGGCAATTTTGTGGGAAAAAAAACAAGAAAACAAATCATTAAAAGCATATTAGAAAAATTACATCAGAAAAATACCAGTGACCTAATATTAGACAGATATGGCTAAGAAACTGATTAAAGCATGTGAATGCATATCAAGACTACTTAATTATTCTGCTTATTGTATTTTAAAATATTCAGATAATTAACATGAAGATTTTTAAACATTTGTTTTAATACTTGTATACATACATTATTTTTTAGCAAGAAATAAAATTTTTTAAAAAGCTGTTTGTCAATAAGTAAATATTTCAAAAAATTATACAACTTTAATTACTTTAGTGACCTCTTTCACTTTCAAGAGTCCTAATTTGGATGATAAATAATATGGTCACACACAATATTGATTTGAACTCCAGTAAGTGATTTCATAATCAAGGAAAAGTCCTTTGGTCCTCATTTCACAGATTGGTGAAAAATTGTACAATTCTATTTCTAAACAAGTATACAATGTTTAATATATCTCTGCATCCTTTTTTTTTGCTTGTAATTATCTGTTTCATTGATTAATGGACTCAGTTGGGATTAGTTTTAATTGCATAGAACAAAACCAGTTAGAAGAAACTAGCTAGAAGTTTATTTGAATCTCAGTATAAAAAGTAGTACATGGTAAAGATAGGATTTGATTCAAAATCTGTGCTCTTGTCCATTGCATGGTGTATAGCAGTTACAATGTGTTCAACTGTAAGTAAGCCATGTTACCACACATGCAAAATGAGTCTTCTATGGGAATATATACAGTTGTGTTTGAGCTTCTTTTCAAAATAGTCTCAATTCTCTTGTATAAGTTAGATACATGCTCTACTTCCATAGTGTTAATTTAAGTAAGTATTAATGCACACCTAATATATGAAAAGTAATCCATGAATTATAGTGGGATATAGAATGAATAAAGTATGATTTCTGTCTTTAAGTATCTTAGATTATAATAAGCTTAAAGATAATTATCATCATTTAAGCCTGTGACATAATTTTATTTTGTAAGTAGAATAAGTTTCAAGAAGCACCTAGATCTATCAGCCAGTAATTCTCCTAGGGAGAGAAACACCAATTACATGAAAATTTAAAAATTTCCAATAGTGTATGTCCTTTTTTACAGTTAAAATAAAATCCCAGTCCAAGTTTATTTAATAAAGATGCTGTCCTAATTGGCAATCTGTGTGGAAGAAAACAAAGTTAGATCCCTTCCTCACAACGTGTATCAAATTCCAGATGGACCAAAATTTTTTAAAAAGGAAATATTAAAGAAAACAGGAAACATGGCAGAAAACAAGATAGGAAACTTAAGCGCATAAAGGGAAAGGCAAATGTAATTCATCATAGAAAAATAAATATAAGTTAGTATGACAAAAGACAACAGAAATGAAGTCAAAAACACAAACGGTAGTGTGAAAAAACAATAATGGAAATCACAGATCAAGGGTTATATCCCCAATATAAAAAGATTCCTATAAATTGTTACATGTGCAAGTGCTCTTATGCACTATACAACCAACATGTACGGATGCTTAGAAAGTTTTCAAGTCCTTGTTTAATTAGCTCAATTTGGGGAGGAGGTGTCTATCTCTGTACATACAGAGCAGGTTAGCTTCCTGTCTAGGCAAAACACCAGGCATGCTGGTACATTTTTCACAACATAACGAATAGTTTACCAACTTTATCTCTGATATCTAAAGCACATATTTTGAACCTCAGCTGACATTACAGTCTAGATACAATACAAATGCAGTTAGAGAAAGCAACTTATACTGACCAGAAAGCTGCTTTGCATAAAGTTCCCTTAAGACATCTGATGTTTGAGAAAGAGTTCATTCCATTCTTTGGTGAAATCATCAAGCAACAGCATTTCTAGGCCACAGTATCTCATCCTAGTATCCTTTTAAGTTTTGCTATGTCTTTATTGAGAGGGTTTATAATTGAAACCTGCATGTGAGTATCATTTCTATGCCATTTATAAAGCTGTAATTGATTAAATGACACATTTTTACAATGTTAGCCAGACTATTATAGTACAGAGATGAATTAGTTCCTATTTATTTCCAGGAATAAGTTTGTTTTTGCTGATGAATTCTTTTTTCTTTCAAAATAAACATTCTCACCATGAAACTTTTTATCAAATACAGTATCCCAATCTAGCAATTAGTTTCTTTCAGAAATCCTGTAACAGCTAATCCCATTTATCTTTTTAGATGGTCAACCTTTGACTTTGAATTTTTTTAAACTAGAATTCTCAAGTTTTACAATATTTTAAATTTATAAAGTCATGCAAATCATTTCAGAAGCAGAAAGCACAAATCCCTCATCTTATAGCAACAAAACTGAGGTTCAGAAATGCTAATTGGCTGGTCTATTCTACTGTTAATTTACAGTTGAACAAGGGCTAGAGACCCAGTCCCTTGACTATCAGTATAGAACTCATCTCAGGTTGCTTTCTAATTTTCTGGCCAAGCTTTCATGAGATATTATTCTTCCAGAATCAAGCCAATTGGAGATTCTAAGGTTTAACAGCAAATCTCAATTTCTAAGTGGGTCTTAGAAGACATTTTTAATTTTTAAAAAGCAGTTCCTAATGTGGTTTAATATCTTTTTAAAGGTATATAATAAGAGCAAGTAGAAATATATTTAGATTTCTAATTGTATTTTTATGATTTTGACTTTGAAAAACCTAAATGTAATATGTGCTTATAATTGTAATATATAGAATGTCACATAACATTTCTCCTAAAATAACTCGTGAATCCTATTTTGTAAGTGTTCCTACCCAGAAAAAACACCACTCGATATATAACCATTGGAATATGTTTTACGTTTTTTCTTTGTAACCTCTTCAGCTTCATCTCCATTTGATTCTCAGACTAAGAATTCTTAAAAGTGGCAGATGTTCTCCAGATTTTCATAATGCTCTATTCAAAACAACCAATTTTCTATAATTTCCTTTTTAATGGTACTGCATACCATATGACCTAACCTCTGATATCTGGGTTACTAGTCTCCCAAAGGCTGTTGGAGCTACATACAGCATCCAAGTATTTGCCAAGTAAAAAAAGTGTTTCCGTCTGAGGATTGCACAAAAGGAAGCCCTGCTTAGCCATAGCTGCCAAACTGTCTGACCGTTTCTCCCTGATACTTTCTACTGCAGATGAAGAATGTGCACGGTTGCCTTTCCCCAAAGAAAAAAAAAAAAGACTTTTCAACTAAAGTACATCGCTGGTTACACTAAAATAAACATTCTTGAAAAAACAAAAGCCAAATTATTGGGGAGTATCTTTTTCTTTGTATTGAGCCCCTCGAAGTCACTGGAAACTATGTGCAGAAGAATTGAACGAGGGTGGGCAGTGGTGAAACGCTGCCAAGTTTGTAGTGAGTTATCATAACCACCACCAACACATGTTTCCTAGAGCTTTCCACAAGTCTGGATGGCACCAGGGTGGTTGCTATGGGAATTATATTTTAGTTTCATACTGTTATGCAGGGTTATGGGTGACAGCAGGTCATGGGTTTGTGGCAGGAAGAGTGGCTGCCTCTCCACTCCCAACCTCAGCACAAGTACCAGATTTTCAGCTGTGAGGCAAGTGAGAAAGGTGATCATAAAGTCTTGCCTTTTTATTTGCTTTTTGTTCTAAAAGGTAGAAGCTGTCTGTGGTTATACTCAATATTTCAAAAAGGTTATTTAAGTGAGAGAATGTGTAGTTAATAGACCTGAGAAAAAAGGTGACCACTAAAAATCATTAGGGATAAAGATTAGCAGGCAAGATTACAGAGTTAGGCAAATAACAGGAGGAAAAAAAAAAACTGTAAGCAATCCTGGTTCTAGGTAGGCAGGTTAAATTTGGAGGGTCTCCATGGTAAGCAATATTTAGGCAGGTTAGGTAGGTCTAGACAATGATTATCCAAATGTGGCAATGTGACCTGAGGCACAGATTCTGTGACATAGATATTCCAAATATTCTTGCCAAAAGGGAGACCAGTATGATAGCCAAGATATAGAAGTATATGAAAGGTGGAGGACAAAGTGAGACTTAACAAATTAAAGTGAAGAAGATTTTCATGTGAACAGAATCAGCCAGTGTATCAGAGACAAGAGGAACTTTAATAGTGTTATAAAACATTACCCCAGAAAGAACTCTGTTTTGCTCTTCCAGCCATATCATGCATGAGCCTATCTAGATTTCTAGAGATGGGGACGCAACTGGTTACTGCAATGCTACTCCTCACTCCTCACAAGGCCTAGAAAATTCATTTTATGTTACAGAGATATCATTTTCTATAAACTTTATTAGGTAATCTGCTTTATCATTCATTGTGGAAAATTTACAATAAAAGCAGAAGAGAGAATATAAAGAACTATCAACCAGCTTCAACAATTGCCAACATATGGCCAACTTTATTTCAACTATAATCTTTATATTCTCCAACTTGCTGCCCTCTCCCCATGGATTATGTTGAAGCAAACCTCAGCTAGCCTATTATTTTACCTGCTAAAATTCAGTACCTATTGTAAAAAACTAAGGACTGTTTATAACATCATCACACCCATCATAATTAACAGGCATTTCTTTTTTTAAAAAATAAATTTATTTATTTATTTTTGGCTACATTGGTCTTTGTTGCTGTGTGCGGGCTTACTGCACGTGGGCTTTCTCTATTTGCAGCGAGTGGGGGCTACTCTTCATTGTGGTGCACGGGCTTCTCATTCTGTGGCTTCTCTTGTGGAGCACAGGCTCTAGGCGCGTGGCATTCAGTAGTTGCAGCACACTGGCTCAGTAGTTGCAGCTTGTGGGCTCTAGAGCGCAGGCTCAGTAGTTGTGGCACATGGGCTTAGCTGCTCCGCGGCATCTTCCCGGACCAGGGCTTGAACCTGTGTCCCCTGCATTGGCAGGCAGATTCTTAACTACTGAGCCACCAGGGAAGCCCAGCATTTCTTAATGTCACTAAATATTTCTTAATGTCACTAAATATTCATTCAGTATCCAAATTTCCCTGATTATCTCATAAATTTCTGTTTATGGTTGGTATTATTTGAATTGAGTCCCAAACAAGGTCCACATTAAGAGCACATATAAAGCATATAAAGTGCAAATTAAGACTCTTTAATAACAGTTCTTCCTGTTTATTTTGCCATTTACTTGTTGAATAAAACAGGTCACTCGTGTTTAGAATTTCCTACATCCTGGTTTTAGTTGATTGAATTCCAGTATGTGTCATTTACCATGTTCCTCTCATTCCCTGGACTTTACGTGAAAGAGTGGGTAGGTCTAGAATCTTGATCAGATTCACATTTGCTTTTGTAGCAAGAACACTTCATTACTGGTACTATGTATTTTTTATTGAATCATATCAGAAAACTCATAATGTCTTGGTTATCTCTTGTGATAAGATCGATTGGTGGGTTCAGATGTTGTCAGCTGATCTACCATTATAATTTCCAAAATAGCCCTTCATCTAATTGTTTCAGTAGCCACTGATGATTATTGCTTAGATTATTTCATTAGAGTTCCAAAAGGGTTATACTCTAATCCTATCATCCTATCTGTATTTATTACCTAGAATTTATCCATAAAAACATTCTAAAGTCTAGAAAAGTTTGTATAGCAAAGGCAAGGCAACTATTTGATTTTTTATCTTCTGTTTTCATTTTATTTATTTACCTCATTATAACTTTGAGGAAATTATTAAGCCCTCATCCTAATACATTATAAGAAGGTACACACAAACCAGAGAAGCGGCATAATACAATGGGAAAACCAGGGGTATAGACACATGAGAACTAAGGACGCTTATCTTGCTATCGTATGGCGTGTTGAGGTTGGTTTGTACGTGTGACATTTCTGATATATGCAGTTCCTCTGTAGGCTAAAGAAATATCTTTAATTATGAAGTTCACGTTTCTACAAAGAAATTTAATTCTTTCATTCTCATAATTTCCAGCATTATCTGGACCTCTGTCTGCTGCCTTTATTGATACATGCATTCTTAGTTCTGATAAATATATTTGTAATCCCTCTTGTTGCTCATTCTGTTTCCTGTCATCTTCTGTTGTTTATTATAGAAGCATCCACTGAATATCTGGCTCCATTTTATAGAAATAAATTTCCTATTTTGTGTTTTTTATCTCACTTTTCAACTTAATCCATCCAGTCATACTACTTTTATTGAGTTATCAAGCACTTATTTCTGACAGAATACTTATGTATTTACCTACTATGTTTTTCACTTTGATTCTGCTTCTTATTAGTTATAAGAAATTGGGCAACTCACTCCTCTAGACTGTTTCCTCATTAGTAAAATTGAGATCAAGAAATCGAACTCCAGGGGTGTTCTGAAGATTAACAAAGATAATTTATAAGAAATTATCAATCAAAGGACCATTCTTACATTCTGATCTGATGAGTACTTGGTGAGCTCTTTTTGTAGTAGCCACTGTGCTAAGTTCCAAGGATTTGCCAACTAAAGCAGATATGGGTCTTGCTCTCATAGAACTCCAACTAATGGTTCTATGACGTTGGAATACCAACATCAAAATATAATTGCATTTATTCCATAGATGTTCTGCAAATGTTGCTGAATTTGACTATTTTGTCTATTCTATTGGTGATTTATTTCTATGTATTCCCAATTATTAGAAGTTGATGTTTAGTTCTGGTTCACTGCTATTTTCACTGTGCAGATGTCATCTTGGTTTTCTTTACTGGGTTCCAAAGATTAATATACTACTAAGTCTTACTGTAGAACTTCCTAAGTATTAAATATGTAAATATTATGTAGGGAAGCAGGGAATTTCCATTTCATTCATGCATTCATCCATTTATCAAATATTCAATTAGACTAAAATATGCAGAATGATTTCAGAGAAGATAGAGATGCTCAGACCAAATTGTTTTATAAGGCAACAGAAATGAGTTAATCAGAATTAGACAATGTCTCTTCTGTGTTTGACTGGCCATTACTGCCTGCAAATTGAATCAAATATTTGAGACGAAAGATTTGGATCAATATGTCTGATTTAATACACTAGTAAGGCACTAATAACTTGACATAGATTGACCATACTTTAAAAAATAATTTCCTTTAAAATATAGGTAGGACTATGAGATAAGGAAATGAATAGGGAATGTCACCTGCCAGAACTGAACCATGGCTTCCTGTCTGTCCCTTTATAAGCAAAGTTGTTCAGTCTTTTTCTCATTGTCCCCACCCTCACCCCTATTTCCGTTTAAAAAATTTTTATTAATTGACAAACATATCTTTGGCTAGCTTGTTCTGTGCCCTCAGTAATATATTCTCTGTGTTGATATGAGTTATTCTACAACCTGTAGTTTAAAATATCTAAATGTGTGTGTGCATGTGTGTATGTGTGTTTAAGATATTCATTGAGATGATTCAGAAATCTAATTTCTATTCATGTGTGCTAATGGGATTCAGGTCATATCTTTTCATTGAATTCTTAGCTTTATTACATTTTTTGGTGGTGATCAAGGAGAGTGTATAATCTCATCGATACTTTGGTTCTTTTACTCTTTTCCATGATTTGGCTACAATTTATTTCCTTTTAAATTTGTCATAACTTTCTCATAATATTCTCTTAACATTTAGTTTCCAAGAGTGAGGTATTCAAATATATTATTTTTCTCAATTATTTTTTCCCCTTTTCTGTTTGAACGTTATACTTTCTGACCCCACTGATATCAGATTTGTTCAGTTGACTTGCTGGGCCAATGGGATGCAAGTGGAAGTAACATTTAAGGGCCATCATTTAGTTCTACCATTATAGGCATATCTCAGTTTATTGTGCTTCACTTTATTGCACTTCTTACAAATTGAAGATTGTGGCAACCCTGTGTTGAGCAAGGCTATCAGCACCATTTTTCTAACAGCATTTGCTCATTTTGTATCTCTGTGTCACATTTTGGTAATTCTTGCAATATTTCAAACTTTTTCATTATTATTACATTTGTTTTGGTGATCTGTGATCAGTAATGTTTGATGTTTACTATTATGACTCACTGAAGTCTCAGATGATGGTTAGCATTTTTTAGCAATAAAGCATTTTAAAATTAAAGTATGTACATTATTTTTTAGACATAATGCTATTTCACACTTAATAGGCTACAGGATGGTATAAACATAACTTTTATATGCACTGGGAAACGAGAAAATTTGTGTGAGTCACTTTATTGAGATATTTGCTTTATCATGGTGGTCTGGAACTGAATCCACAATATCTCTGAGGTATACCTGTATTCTTTTCCTTCTGCTATGACATCAAAATAAGGGCTGCTCCTTCAGCTTGGGCCCCAGGATGAAGAAGTCATTCAGCAGGAACTGAGGCTGACACAGACATAAATGATGTTATTATTAAAAAGCTCAGATTTTCAGGGTCATTTGTTACTGCAGTATATAACTAAGCTGATTAACACAAAGGAACATGGTAGTTTTATTACTATTAAGAAGTAGGGGGATGAACTGTTACTGTAACACAGAAGACTGAACATATGTTTTGGAGTTTGAGAGTTATGGGTTTGACCCAGGTTTGAATGTAATTAGTTGTGACTACTTGGAGTAGTTATTAAACTATTTGAACTTCAGTATTTTCACTTCTAAAATGGGATCAACCCACATAAACTTACAACTTTGCTGTGAAGATTAAATAACTGCATTTAAGGTAATGCTTACTGCTGTAACTAACAATTGAATGCAAAACTGCATAATGACTCAGAATGTATAGAAGTTTGTTTCTAACTCACTTAAACTGCAAAATTCGTGATCCTGATTATCCAATGTTTTCTCTCCAAGCAATGATTCAGGGACTTGGCTCCTTCCTTCCATTTTGTGGCTCTGCTATCTGCAAAACACGGTGACCAAGGTTGCTTGGGAACTATCTCCATTCCTGTCATCCAGAAATGGCAAAGGAACATGGAGGATCTCAAGAGGGAGGTTTTCATAGACTAGGTGTGGAAGTGCTAACACATTGCTTCTGCTCATTTTCCAATGGTTAGAACCCAGTTACATGGTCACACCCAAGTACAATGTAAGCTGGAAATGTAGTCAGCTATGTGCTTAAGAAGAAAAGGAAATAGATTTGATGAACAGTTAGCAGTCTCTGCCACAGTGATATATGTTAAGGGCAAGATTACCTACAAGAACCTAGTAGATGCTTAATAAACATTCTTTCCTGTTTGCTTTCTCTAGGTTTCTTCAAGCCTTATGTAACTATCAAAAAATTTTTATCTACTGGGCATCAAACACACGGCTTTAAGATGGAATATATAAATCTTGCAGCCATGAAAAAATGATTAGTTCAGGAGTTTTTCTTGCCTGATAATCCTTTTTTTTAAACATCTTTATTGGAGTATAATTGCTTTACAATGGTGTGTTATTTTCTGTTTTATAACAAAGTGAATCAGCTATACTTATACATATATCCCCATATCTGCTCCCTCTTGCGTCTCTCTCCCACCCTCCCTATCTCACCTCTCCAGATGGTCACAAAGCACGGAGCTGATCTCCCTGTGCTATGCGGCCTGCTTCCCACTAGCTATTTTACATTTGTAGTATATATAAGTCCATGCCACTCTCTTACTTCACCCCAGCTTACCCTTCCCCCTCCCCGTGTCCTCAAGTCCATTCTCTACATCTGCATCTTTACTCCTGTCCTACCCCTAGGTTCTTCAGAACCTTCATTCTTTTTTTTTTTAGATTCCATATATATGTGTTACCATATGGTATTTGTTTTTCTCTTTCTGACTTACTTCACTCTGTATGACAGACTCTAGGTCCATCCACCTCACTACAAATAACTCAATTTTGTTTCTTTTTATTTGCCTGATAATTCTTGATATTCATAAAGCAACATGCTTAGTGAAAGTATCTTGGTTCATTGCCTGTCAGAACTAGAGGTAAAGCTAGAAGCATTCAATAAATGTTTGTTGAATGCCTAACTGAGTAAATATGCCTCTTTTGATTTAATAAAATATCATGACTGAACAAGTGTTATACCCTTCTGTAAGGCATATGGTAAAATATGAGAACTAAACTGGCTCTCCAGGGACTTTGCCAACGGAGAATTGGTATCTGACTTTTATTTACTATGGAAAATGCTTGTATTTCTAACATAAAATTAAAAGACTTTACACAAATTTTCAGTTTTTTATTATGTTATTGAATAATTCCTTTGGGTTTACACTTTCATGATTCTGGATACATGTGAAAGCTACTGGTAATTTCTGCTAGTCGAAATCAGTTTTGTAAGTCTTTGCAGACATATGAAGATGGGCTTGCCCCTCAATTTTTCTTTACCTCTTCCTAGGTACTTGACTTTGGGCAACTTACATTACCTATATGGGCCTCAATATTTTCATCCAAAGCAACAGGATGAAGATAAATCTAGGTTATATATTTATAGTGAGTTTTAAAAGAGGTGTAAGACATAAAACAATGAATACATTTTCTGTAATATAGTAAATACTCAGTAAATGGCAACTTTTCTATTAATATTAATAGCAGTGATGATATTAGTAATATCATAAATAATAATAATAGAATAATAACAAACTATTACCATGGAAAGGTATATCTTTCTCAGAAGTACACTATATATGTGAAATAAGAATGATGTTTAAAAATATTTTCCTTTAAAAGCCATCATCCCTAGAGAAAACATGGAATGAGGTTGGAATATACATCCTATAATGCCCAGACCAGGCTTTTGTTCTCACCTGAGTATTTTGACATTGCGTAATTGCATAGTAAACAGTATGTCACGTGCTTGGCATGTACTTCTTAATAATTTTGAAAAGCCACTAGAGGGTGCTACTTTGTTAGGAAAATAAAAGCACTTCCCAACAGTAGTGTTCAGTCTGCAGCAGGGACGTCTGATGTTAGGGGCCAGAACTGAGCTCTCTGCTGTGAGTATCCGGATACAATTTATTCATTTATCGTTTATGTCGGAAGTAAATAGCAATAGTTTAGGCAAGCTACAAAAGTTGATACAGATAAAATCCTAGTCTTTTCTTTCAGTAAATATTTATACCAGTTCTGTTATGCAAAAGCTGTGAATATTTCTTACCAAACAAAATTCTGAGGCTATATGACTTTCTTATGGGAGATAAGCTGGCTTTAATTATGTGTGTTGGGTTTTGACTAGATATCTGTTGCTCTAAGTTTGGTGTAATGATTTTCTTCTGTCTTTGGTAGTTTTTATCATAAAGATTGGTGAAAATGAAGATCCTGTATTATTTTTGCCCTCTGAAAAATAACATTTCAGTGATCCAAAGGTCACAGATATGTTCAGGTGGGTGAGCTGCAGATAAACTAAGTATATGACCTTCGTTTTCGTAACTCTGAGTTTAAAGTGAATGTTATGCTGATGAGAGATTGTATGAAGTGTCAGCCTCAATAATGAATAAAGCCTTTAGTCTGTAGTTCTTATTCAGTGGCAAAAGCATCTTTGTGAAGCCAATTACCTAAGGATGAAACACAGTCAACATGGGTTTAGTAAAAAGATTTCTGCAGATTAACTTTTGTCTTTTCAGCCAACCATGAAGTAATGATAGAGATGGAGAAAGATTGTCAGTAGTTGGAGGAGAGGAAGAAATAAATGGGGAAACCTAAAAAAACCCTAATTCTCCAGTAGAAGTGAACTGCACAAAAACTGGGTGTTCTCAGTGTGCACATTTTTGATCCCTGATAGAGGAGTTAACTTCCTGAGGGATTTTTTCCTACTACATATTACTTCTGAAATATGAGTGGGGGGAAAGGGTTTTGGTTTGACTTGCATTAATAAAAGGAACAACTAAAAAATCTCAGAGAAAATTATCTGGAAGAGTCTAGCTCCTCAAGTCTTCCGAGATTCCCCAGAGCCAAAGTAACTGCTCATTAGTCCGGATTGGACTTGATGATTACACAGAATATATTCAGGTTACTGGCTCATGGTGTGTGTGTGTGTGTGTGTGTGTGTGTGTGTGTGTGTACGCACTCCATACACACACATACACTTTATCACAACTCTAAGAGGTCATGTCAGTCAAGAGCTCACTCTTACCCTACTCTAATTTTTAATGTTAATTCAGCTTCTATAGCTTGTTTCTCTTTTGGAACAGCTGACCCCTCCCCGTGGTGGGAGCTGGGAGGGGTCAGGAGGCTCTGATTATTATTCACTGTTGAGATGTTTTAAATCCACCTTCAAATCTTTTCCAGAGAATTTGAGACTGGGAACGCATGGGTGGCACTAGAATATGAAAAAACTATTTTTCATCTCTCTTTTTCATTAGTGTCGATCATGTGTTTCTTTTTGTAAGTGCACTGGAGAATAGTGATGAAATGGAATGGGGTTATCCCATTGTCCATGTTAGGGGTGTAAGGAAACTCTAATTCACCCTTCTCTGATCAGAAAGGGCTGAATTTTTACTGAGAAGTATACCTCTGCTTTAATTTGCCAGCTGTGTGAAAGCATGGATTACAGAAAATAATATGGAACTAGAAGGGAGATGTCTGTTTTAAGCCCTCTGCTTCTGATCTGCTATTCTTAGTTGTGGCAAGTGGGTTTATCTTAAACCATGAACATGACTAAGCTTTAGTTTAGTTTTTAAATTAAAATCTTTTTTTTTTGGTAAGAAAGAATATTGTCTATTTGGTTTGCGACAGAAAAGTGCCCTCAAACTATAGAGGCCAATAGAAGTGTTGTCATGGTCTGTGACAATATGGTAAAAATTAGGCTTTACTAGATTAATTGAACACTATTAAGAAAATACCCTGTTTGCTTTCCCATTCCTTGATTTTCTTTAGCGTTCCAATTTCTCATTCTGTATACTGCTATCTTGCAAATGACTATATTGAATGGTTCAGCCTGAGAGCAGATGTTAAAGGTGTAATGATGAGGGAAGTAGAAAAGGTAGTTTATCTTCTCATGTAATACACAGTGTCACTGCCAACAGCTGTGCTTTTGCTTTTGTTATAACTTTTCTATGACCCAGTTCCTGCTTTAAGGCATATTGTACTCTTGTCCTTTTAAGTGTAGATGTTCAAATAATTCCATGGAATCCCCTTTACTGACTTAAAACCTGAGTGGATGTGAAATTTGAAATACTGTACTTGAAAGTTTTTTTTTTTTTGCTCGATTTTCTTATTTGGAAACTTGAGGGGAGCAAGTTTTTTCAGTAGCTTTCTTTGGTATAGCTCCATGATTCTCAAACCCTAGATTGAGGCTTCCCTTCAGTCCCTCACTGGACTGAATTTTGTGAGGGAGTCCTCTTCTTTTGCTTTGTACATCCCTAAACAAACCTTGTTTAAGTAAAAAATAAGTGAAAGTCTTGGTTTCCCTGCTTAAGTTAATAACACACATACCTATATGTATATATGTCAGTCTTACCCATAAGGATTGGGTAAGACAGATGGAGATCAAAGAGATCAAAATATCACCTTTATCCTTTATGATTGATAAAACTAATATTGGAGACTGTGATTTGGAGAAGTGCAATAATGACATCTTAATACCAAACTCCAAGCTCAGCCAGGGGCAGGCAGCTGGGAAGATACTGGGTGGAAGTCTGCCTTTGTTCCACCTAAAGGCAGGTAGAGTGTGTATACTCTCTCAGGGCAGCTAGCTCCCTCCAGGATGTAGGGAACAGAGACTGAGCTGGGTCTACCTAGTTCTTCTCCCAAAAACTCATCAATCAGCTCCCTGACTTTCTGAGGTGAGAAACCTTGGAAATGCCTCATTACAGAAACCTGAGGGGAGGAAAGAATGTCCCAACCCCACTACCCCTCAAAATATTCTCCAGGGCTTTGTTTTCTTACTTTATGGAGCTTAACCATTAAGCTGATGAAAAGCAAGATTACTGCTGTTGTCTTAGTGGAGAAACTCTGCGGTCTGTCAAGACAGCCTGCCCCTACCACCGTGAGGCTGTTGTCCAACCACTGATCTCTGACTTGTTGTAGATCTGCCTGGGAAACCGGTGAGAGAGACACCTTATTCCCCTAGAAGTGTCCAAAAGGGTCAGTCTGTACTACAGCTGAAAACTCCTCTTTCTGTTCCCAACCCAAATTACTATCTAGCTACATTGTCCAAGTTTATTAGAGCTTTTGCAATAATATCCAGTGACCACATGGAGCTATTCCAATAATAATACGTCAAAAAGCTAGATGTCCCAAATATAAATATAAATCTCTGTCCACTATTAAATTCCTCAACAAAAATTAAAGCGCAAATTTAAACTCCCTTGAATTTTACAGTTCAAATGAATTAGAGCCCAGAATCAAATTATCTTACCTTTGTGATTTCAAAGAAATTAGTGAAAAAAAAATCATCCTTGCCAATTTCTTAGTCTAATCAGCCTCAACAGAGACTTCTTAGTGGCTGGAGAGGATGAGTTTCCCTCAGCAGCTGCAGCATAGCTTTTTTCTCATGGAAATAGATGTAATTCCTTCACAACTTTCAGAAATAGCATTAATTCATTGCCAAGTTTCTGATGTACCTAATTTTTTAGAAAAGTGTTCACAAGATTATTATAGCACTGGCCCCATTCTCACCAAATTTAGAAAAAAAATTAATAATTAATACTTAGTTCCTAGAGTAGTTTTTATGTTCCCCAAACTCAGTTTTCAGTGATGTTAAAGATTCTAGAAGAGACTTATTGAGATCTGAGAACAGGGTGGACAGTCTAGATTTTAGTCTGACTGAGATGCCAGACTTAGAGAATCAATGATTTGGGAACTTGAATTCAACTGGGAGAAATCACCTGTAAATACATTACTTTTGGCCCTGGGGAATTACCAGATCTTGAGAGAAAATGAATTTATGAACACAATCTCTTCTCCAAGAAAGGAACATTTGAGATGTGCTGGGCAAGCTTAGGACTTTGTCCAGGTTTCTACATTCTTATTTGGCATGCTTTTGGGCCTTTTTGGGAGGCATCCTGATGGTGATTTAGTGTGGATTCTGTCTAGTGACAAGTCCCCCACTCTTTTTCCGTGGTGGTTGGTTCCATTACTCTGGCTATAAAATTGCTAGAAATGAAATGAAATATCCTACAGAAACTTTCTTTCTCCTCTTCATCCTTCCTCCAGCTGGGGAAATATCTTCAGCAGATTCCTGAACTCACAATGTCATTGATATTTCTTAAAGCTTGTAGCCTTAGAAGGGTTTAGTGAGAACAGGTATCTCCCTGTGTCCTTCAAGAAAATGTTACCTGGCACAAAAATTTTAAACTAGGACCTCACCCATGTGTGCTCTGAAAGCACTCATAGAACTTAGGCATGCAATTAAAGACAATGCCTACATACATGGTTGAGAAACAGTCAAATAAAAATTGATTCACCTATTGTCCACACACAATAGATAGTTTAAGGTCATGTTGTAGCAGCCTCGTTCTGAAGGTCTCTGTGCCCCATATGACATTATTTAAGGTGTGGGAAGCCCTGCTTGTGTAAAAACAGCCTCTCGCTCTATAAAAATAGACACACATCTGCGGACAAGCCACTGTAAGCTGCAGTCCTCCACCAAATGCAAAATCCCATAGTGACCTATTCCTTTAAAGTACAAGATCTAAAGATGCTACTTAGGCTGCAGTGATTGTAAGCACACCACAAAACTGTGAAAGCTAGTTGCAAGATACAATATAAGCCCCTGCAAACCACCAAAGTCAACCACAGGCAGAGCCTGACTTCATCCAGTGCCTCATGATTCAATATTATTTTTGCTCTCCAACTTCCACTCCATGTATATTTCTCAATATTCCTGGCTCAAGGCGCCATATCCTAACAATCCCTTGAATTGAACTTCCAGATCTTGGGCAGAGGCAGAATCTGCCCTGTAAAACATGGGATTTGGAATAACAGAACTGAATGCCTACACTCCATAGTTACCTGGATCACAAGGGAGGGGAAGGCAGAAGGAGCTGGGCTACTCATGTCCAGTTCTTTTCTAAAATCCACCAGTCAGGTAACTCACTGTTCTTTGTGCACGAGTAGCTGGTGGTATTTAGAACATTTAGGGCATTTCGCCTCATAGAAAGCAGAGGACTAGAAAAGTTCTTTCCCCCTTAACAGAATTTGATTGGATGTTCCCCCTGTGGCCTCCTTTGATAGCTTGTTCTTAAAACCACTTCCACTCTCCAGAATAAAAAACCCAAACCGAACAAATAAGTACAAAAGACTTAGGTCTTCTAAGTAATTGAGCAGCTCAACAGCTAAATGGCTCAACTGATGCATCATCAATTTCAATTCTGCTGCAGGTTTTCCCATGTGTTTTACATATGTTAGCTGTAACTGATCTCTTCAAACACTCAATGTAACACATTTCTGGAAATGCTTGGTTAAGTCTGGTTTTCCAAAAGTAGGTTGGAAAGATTTCAAATAACACAAATGGGAAAAAAAATGGAATGAATAGGAAAATGATTCACAGTGCCCATTGATACAGGGAGATGTAATTACATTAAGTTAAATGAGGTAATAGTTGTGAAAGCACTTGGCAAACTTGTAAAATACCATATGAAGGTAAAATCTTAGCTGTTACATTCTGTGCAAATGGATTGCAATTTGAAGTCCACAGTTCCTATGGTAAGAATTTTGGTAGGAACTTTAAAATCAAGTTCCGCTCTCTCTTAAAGAAACAGAGGCCTTGAAGTGGTCAATTTCTCTAAGCCTTAGAGTCTATGGTCATGGTCACCCATTTAATGAATGGCCCAATGGGACCAGAAGACCATTTGGTTCTCTTAATGATTGGCGCCAGAGCTGGTGTTTGCCTAGATTAGTGTGAAATGCAAGCTGCCAGGGCGTGAGATGCCAACAAAGATAAAAACTTGACCATAAATAATGTTGGTAACATCAACTCTAGATATGAAGGAAAAGAGATATGTATATTTTGGAACCTAACAGGAATTAATTCCCTTTGTTTTCCTTTTTTTATAATGTCAGGAAATTATGTGATCAGTAGTAGTTTCTTTAAAATGTAGTAAAACAGTATTACAAAGACCACAATCTATGTCCTACTTCTATATAAGTTTAGTGTACATAAAGATTTTATCCAGAGGACTTGTTATTTTGCATTTTATTTAAATGATTAGTTCAATGATGTATTCTTTTATGTCTTAATGAAATATTCCCTTTCAATTAACAAAAAATCCTTATGGATCTACAACGTACAGTAAATTCTGCTATAATGCATGTTTTGAAAACGTGAAATTGTTCCAACACAACTGATATTTTAGGGAACTTTGAGCATGACACAAATTTTGTCTTTGCCTCTGCACAGTTTTGTTTATAAGAAACTCTAGGTGAATGCAGTGACCTGCAGCCGGCTGAACCCAGCTGCAGAGGAATTTGCATAACACACATGCATGCATCTCAAATTCTACCAGGTATCTCCTTTCACCCCATGTATTATAAGCCTCGCCCACCCACATCTGGTGTTAGAACTTTCAGACCCATTTCAGGTAACCCTCCTTTCATCACTTTACAATGACTTACAAGGTGCAACCCTTCTGTAAACTTCAGGTCTTTTTCAAGGTAAAGTGCCACTCTTATTGTAATATTTATATATTTTGTAACTATTTCACATGTGTAAAACTGTGCTACCATTTTTATTAGGTTCCTACCTTTAAAAAAAAAGTCACTGATGAGATTTCTAAGTGTTGTGTCCCCAAACCCATTTTCTCGTAAGCCCTGTGGTTTTTATTGTGTGATTTTGCAAAGCATGGTAATTTTGAGGAATGCAGATGTCGTGTTCTAGCAGAACTGACTGGATTTTAAATTCAGTTTTTCACTTTTATTTATATTTTGGAACAACAAGTAATACAATTATCTATTTCTCTTCTTCCCTCCCCCCAGCTTTTTTGGTAGTGCTGTTAGTTTATTGCAAGATCCCTGCAAAGTGTCTGCAGGCTAGTTTCTGTGGGAAGCAAGCATGTCTTCATTTGCATGGACTGTGAACAATTTTGTGCAAATATACACCTTTGAAACTTTAGGCTCAGAGATATTGACAACATGCATTCTTGTTTCTTCATGCTCTGAAATTGAGACAAACTTTGGCTGTCAAAAACTTCCATATATGATATTTAATAAATATGTGTATGAAATATACATAAGGAAAAAACACTTTTGCAGCATTTTATTTTTATTTTGTGCATCTGTCTCATGCCACATGAGTACTATCACATATATGGTGTATGCATCTACTCTACTCTGATATTTATTGTTGTATTTGTCTTTAGAAGCCCCTTTTTCTTTTCTTTTTTAAACTTTACAAGGTATAATTGACAAGTAAAATTGTAACATATTTAAAGTGTACATCGCGATAATTTGATATATGTATACATTATAAAAGGCTTCTTCCCATCTAGTTAATTAACACATCAATCACATCACATATTTATCTTTTTTTTTTTAGAAACTCCTTTGCTTTTCTATACTCCCTTTCCCGTTCATCATGTGATGTACCCTATGCACAGCCACAGTGCATAAAACATAAGTTTTAGACTAGAAGTTCAATGATGTGAAAGAAATGTACTTGTTCATAAAAGCTGAAAAGAGATATTAATATTTATTAACTTCCTTCTATGTTCCAGGAAGTTGGCTACCTTGTTCACTGATGATATATCTCATTCCATCTTCACAATATCCCATACAGTTTTTACTCTCCATTTTAACAGATGAAGAAACTAAACATCATGCAAGGTCATTAGTTATCCTAGTATCAAGTGGTGTTAGAGTCATGTGTCCTTTTGGGTCCCCTGATAAGTGAACACAAAGATGGGATTAGATTTGTAAGAGATTTATTGAGGGAACTGCCTGTGAAAGATAAAGGAGGGAGCAGGAGAGTCTTCAGACAATGATGCAGGTCTGAAACCCAGGAAAGGAGAGAAAAGAAAGGAAAAGCCACAAATTGAATGGAGTTCTGAGAAAGTCTCAGCCAGGCCAGTGCCTCAGGGAATCCCTGAACAAAAGATGTCCATTAGAGGAGTCCTGCACTGGGGAGAAGTGGCCCATTTCTAGTACTCCTGCCATATCAGTCATTGGTTGGGAGCAGCCCAAGGGAAGCATGGACTCTCTAAGCTCCATGTTGGGTCCAAAGGTGTGGACAGCAAGAGGCTGCCAGTCAGCTGTGATCCCATGCACAGATTCTCCTGAAAGATCTGAGCAGTGCACCTCTATGGCCACCCACAGTCATAACTCAAGAAGAGACATGCCTGAGTACAAAGTTCTCTACATGGGTAGCACACAGGGTTAGTGGCAGGGGTCGTTTCCCGCCAAGCAAAATAACACCCTCACTCGCCTCTAAATAATATAACCTAAGTAAAATTTGTCGGTTTGATAAGCAGACACAGCTTCAGGATATGTTTCTCAGTCCCCTAGCTTTTAACGGCTTGTTTCATCCAAGTCCCTCCTAAAATTTTGTAGCTGCCACTGAAGAGCCAAGAACAGAGAAGCAGTTTTCTAGAGCAAAGGTTCTAATGTTGGCAGCACATTAGAATCAGGGTGAGGGGATGATTAACCTTTCCTATGGCCAATCTGCACCTCCAGCCAATTAAATTGAATCTCTCAGGGTAGAGTCTAGCGATCAGTATTTTTTAAAGGTTTGCAGGTGATTTCAGTGTGTATTCAAGGTTGAGAGTTACTGTTGTAAAGAATATCTGCCTGAGGTAGAAGAATAGCTGTATCTTTGAACATTCTTCTAAATACTCAGTCTCTCTACCAGTTCCACTCATATCCACCCCAGGGATTTACCTAATTAGTTCAAGAATGTTCCTAGAGGCCATTAAGTTCAAAATTTTTTTTAGTCTTTGTGACAGTTATCCTATACAAAATTTTCCTATCCTTAAGTTATACTTGCATTCTCATTTCTGTTTTCACCATACTATAACTTGAGCATATCTGTATATTTTTATACAAAAGTATGATACAAATCATAACAAGAAGGAATCCTGGTTCTCTGGCTACACTTAGCAGTGTAGCTTTCAAAAGTGCTCAGAACTCTAAGAAATTCTGGAGGTAGAGGTAGAGAGAAGCCTTTTTGTCTTAACACGGGAAAGACATTGCCACATTTTCTCAAAATTTGAAAGGAAAACAGGAAGAGAGTTAAGAGTGTGGACTGAACCAAATGGAGAGTTCAGATTGGGTGTGTTTTATTTATACTCTTATTTTTATGTTAAATGAGTATCAGTGAAAGTAATATGTTCATTGTAAAACTTTGGAAAAAGACAATGTAGACAGATGAAAGTAGTATGTTTAATACTAATATTAGTTATTTGTTCAGAAATCCAAGTTGGTCAATATATTTGCCTCCAGTGAGCTCTACTTGTTAGATTAGGATGAATTGATCAAGGTGTAGCTGTTGGTACCTGACCTCCACTGTGGGATTAATTTTTCTCTGTTATCAAGAAAAAACAAAAAGCAAACAAACAAACCACCCCACCGTATGTCTATTCATCTGCAGTGGCAGATCAAGAGTAGAGTTGGAGCAGTGGAAATTACCAGAAACAGGCAATAAGGGGAGGCATGGTCTGTAGAAAAGTTAAAAACAGTAATAAAACTAACTTAAAATTGATTTTTAAAATTATCATCATGCATTGGCAACTCTAAAATGATGTCAGTGATAAAAGTACTCCTCTCTAAAAAAATATATTTTCTTGGTCTAAGTTCTAAATTTCAAATCAACACTTTTTAAAAACTTATTTTAAAATAAACATTGTATTCTTCATTGTATTCTCCATGGAATATTCCCATTTATATTATTGACCTCTGACATGTGAAATCATTTTATACCTTGCTTCCAGAGCTTATTTGTAAAGGTTTGGCCTCCTTCTGGCTTGCTTAAGGCATAGCTTGTCTCCAACCTTTTGACAACATATAGTCCGGCATTTAAACAATAGATTAAAAATAACAATAGTGACACAGAATGTGTAAGGATGATGATGAACTAGAACTTGAGTTACTTCAATTTTGTCTTTCTTTGTGACTAGTTGGAGTTTTCATATGCATTTAAAGTTTAAACAGTGAAATAATGCAGACTGAGAGATGTAATATTTTTGTTTGGTAAGTGCAAATTTTAGTGCTTACATGAACTATTTTACTGAATTCTTCTTTTTATGTATGTTAATTGCTTTAAAACTAAAGAAGTACAAGGGAGTAAAACATTGCATCAATATGATTTAGTAGGTTTAGCCATTTTGGTTTTATTAAAATTCACTTAAAAAACTGGCATGATTATATATACACAGAATTTAATAAAAGGAAAAAGTCACTATCTTCATATCTCTTCTGGTTATTACTCATTCTATTTCATATTATTACTGAAAATAATTTTGCTGTATAGAGTAGGATAGCACTGAGAAATGCTCCGCTCTCAGTGCCAAATAATCCAGGTATGGCACTGCTCAACTGCTTTTTCAAAGAGCTTGAAAGTCACTTAATGGGCCTTGTATTTTTTCCTTCATAGTGTCAGTTTTCCCCTTTTCTCCATTCCTATGTCCTTTGCTTGCTCTTAACATCCAATCTCCTAGGGCAGGAAATATCTCCTAGAAAAGTAGAAAGAAGTCATTAATTATATTTACAGTTCTGGCTTTCCTGTATTGTCAAAGAGGGTTAAAGTAATCCTGTCACAGACCTGGTCAAAGATTAGCTGAAAAAGCCTGAAGAAATCAATGAGATTGGTTGTCCAACCCTAAGGGAAGTGTGATGAGTATTCTATTGAGAAAAGTAATCTAATTTGGGTGGTCCAAAGGAGACTGCTCAGATTAAATGGTCACTATATACTACGAGTTCTGTTCAGCAGAAATGTTCAAACATTTAATTGCTCTTTAGTGGGTAAGCAAAGCTGACAACCTCTTCTTGAGGTGCATTTTGAGGGTGAAAGGAAAAAAAGGGTCTCCATAGATTTAGGCTATTAAAGTATGGAAGTAAAAGAAGTATAAGATTGGCAGAGTTATTTCCCCTGTACTCCTGGTTCCAAACAGAACGAGGTGCAGGAGTGTGTGTGGCTAAAATGAGTGGCCAAAGCCCCCAAAGGCAAGTTATGCCAAGAGGATCTGAATTGTCTGAAATGCCTAACAGGTGTCTGATGTAATTTCTATGGACTTGAGATGCAAAGCAGGGAGCAGAGCTAAAGCCACTGTCTACTAGGCTTAGATTTGGAAGCAGACAGTGACCTCCATCACATATGACAATGATAATCGCAAAATCCAGGCTGGTGTTTACTCCTAGGGAAAAAGGGAGAGGAAACAGGATCAGGAAGAAGTAAACCGGGATTCAACAGTAGCCATCATTCTTTATCTCTTCAAAAGAGCTCTGAGGGGAAAATGGCAAAATATTACAGTTGTGTAAAATTGAGCATTGGGTACATGAGTATTTGCTATATTATTCTCTTAACTTTTTGTATATTTGAAGAATAGCTTAATAAATAAAATTCAATAAATTAAAATAGATATTATCAAAGTGATACTGATAATGATACAGGAATGTGTTATAGGTATTTGAGTCCTAAAGTCATATGTTTTAGTTGAAGATATTCCCCTCTAGTTTATTTTTGTAAAAATTCAGTGTGATTTCAAGAATTATTTCTTGTTGACAAACATTAAAGGAAACAGTATACTTTTTTGTAGTACTTTTATAGCTCAAGTCAATCTTTAAGACACCATTAAAAGTAATCCAATCCATCTCTATTTTGACTCCCAAGAATGCATAGCCTTGGGCAAAGGCTAACTATTAGGTAGTAAAATCCCATGGAAAAAAATTAAGGGAAAGAGGAATGAGACATAGAAGAAGGAAAAACCAGTTCAAGGTATTTAGCATGACTGATAGACCATCTCATAAAACTGTCTTCTGAGAGGCTATATAAACAACTTCCCAATCCATGGAAAAAAAAGGAAGAATTTATCTGTAGGCTTCCATCTCCCGTTGGTTAAAGCTTTACTACACAGGTGTTTAACTCTTTCCCATCCACCACTCTCACACACATAATTCTCTGTTGTACATGCTTGGGACCACAGCATCACCTGCCTGTTATGAATGAGGATTAGCGGGGGAGGAGATAAGAGTGTGCACAGTGAATGCTTTTTACTTGCATATGTTTGAAGGTTTTTGGCTTCTCCAAAGAAGACTAATTGATTATATAAGTGTGGGTTTTTTTTCTGGGCTCTCTATTCTGTTTTGTGGATATATGTGTTTTGGGGCCAGTACAATACTGTTTTGATTACTATTGCTTTGTAGTGTAGTTTGAAATCAGGTAGTGTGATACCACCAGCTTTGTTCTTCTTTCTTAAGTTTGCTTTGACTATTTAGAGTCTTTGGTGGTTCCATACAAATTTTAGGATTGTTTGTTCTAGTTTTGTGTAGAATGTCATGGGTATTTTGATAGAGATTATATTGAATCTGTAGGTTGCCTTGGGTAGTATGATCATTTTAACAATATTAATCCTTCCAATCCATGAATATGGAATATCTTTCCATTTATTTGTGTTGTCTTCTATTTATTTATTTAAGTTGAAGTACAGTTGATTTACTATGTTGTACCAATCTCTGCCGTATGTGTTGTCTTCAGTTGCTTTCCTCAACATCTTATAGTTTTCTGAGTACAGGTCTTTTACCTCCATGGTTAGGTTTATTCCTAGATATTTTATTCTTTTTGATTTAATTGTAAGCTGGATTGTTTTCTTAATTTATCTTCCTGCTAGTTCATTATTAGTGTATAGAAATGTAATAGACTTCTGTATATTAGTTTTGTATCCTGAAACTACTGAGTTCATTTATTCTAACAGTGTTTTGGTGGTATCTCTAGGATTTTCTATATATAGTATCACATTATCTGAAAACAGTGACATTTTAATTTTTCCTTTCCAACTTTGATTCTTTTTCTTTCTCCTTCTGATTTGATTACTGTGTCTAGGCCTTCCAATACTATATTGAATAAAAGTGGCAAGATCAGGCATACTTGTCTTGTTCCTGATCTTAAAACAATCTTTTTAGCTTTTCACCATTGAGTATAATGTTGGCTGTAGCTTTGTCATAGATGACCTTTATTATGTTGAGGTATGTTCCCTCTATACCCACTTTGTTGAGAGTTTTTATCACAAATCAATGTTGAATTTTGTCAAATGCTTTTTCTACATCTATTGAGACAATCATATGATTTTTATTCTTCAATTTATTAATGTGGGGACTTCCCTGGAAGTCCAGTGGTTGGGACTTGGCGCTTTCACTATTGGTGGCCTGGGTTCAAGCCTTGGTTGGGGAACTAAGATCCTGCAAGCCATGAGGAGTGGCCAAAAAATAAATGATCAGTGTGGTGTATCACACTGATTGATTTGTGGATGTTGAACTATTCATGCATCCTCAGAATAAATCCCATGGTGTATATGTATTGTTGAATTTGTTTTACTAATACGTTGTTGAGGATTTTTGCATCTATGTTTATCAGTGATATTGGCTTGTAATTTTCTTTTTTTGTAGTGTCTTTGTCTGGTTTTGATATCAGGGTGAGGCTGGCCTCACAGAGTGAATTCAGAAGCATTCCTTCTTCTGTAATTTTTGGAATAGTTTGAGAAGATAAGTGTTAATTTTTCTTTAAATGTTTTGTAGAATTCACCTGTGAGGTTCTGGACTTTTGTTTGCTGGGAGCTTTTTGATTACCAGTTCAATTTCATTACTGGTAATCTGCTTGATCATATTTTCCATTTCATCCTGATTAAGTCTTGGGAGATTGCATGTTTCTAGTAATTTATCGATTTCTTCAATGTTGTCCATTTTATTTGAGTTTTATTTGTTCATAGTAATATCTTAGGATCCTTTGTATTTCTGTGATGTTGGTTGTAACTTCTCTTTCATTTCCAACTTTATTGATTTGGGCCCTCTGTTTGTTTTTCTTGATGAGTCTGGCTAAAGGTTTATAAATTTTGTTTGTCTTTGCAGAAAAGTAGCTCTCAGTTTCATTGATCTTTTCTATTTTTTCAAGCCTCTACTTCATTTATTTCTTCTCTAAATTTTATGATTTCTTTCCTTCTACTGATTTTGGGCTTTGTTCATTTTTTTCTAGTTCCTTTAGGTGTAAGATTAGGTTGTTTGTTTGATATTTTTCTTGTTTTCTGTGGTAGGCTTGTAGCGCTATAATCTTCCTTCTTATAGCTGCTTTTGTTGCATCCCATAGATTTTGGATCATTGTTTTTTGCTTATTTTTCCATGGGTATTTTTTTACTTCCTCTTTTTTTTCACTAGTGATCGATTGGTTGTTTAGTAGCATATTATTTAGCCTCTACATGTTTGTGTGCTTTTGCAGTTTTTTAAAGTGCAGTTGATTTCTAGTCTCATAGCACTGTGGTTGGAAAAGATGCTTGATATGATTTCAATTTTCTTAAATTTACTGACTTGTTTTGTGGCCTAGCATGTGATCCAGCCTGGAGAATGTTACATGTGCACTTGAAAAGAATGTGTATTCTGGTGTTTTTGGATGGAATTTTCTAAATACACCTATTAAGTCCATCTGTTCTAATGTATCATTTAAGGCCAGTGTCTCCTTATTGATTTTCTATCTGGATGATTTCTCCATTGATGTAAATGGGGTGTTAAAGTCCCCTACTATTATTATATTGTATTATTGTCAGTTTTTTCCTTTATGTCTGCTAAAATTTTCTTTAAATATTTAAGTGTTCCTATGTTGGGTGCATATATATTTATGATTGTTATATCTTCTTGGATTGATCCCTGGAACATTATGTAATGTCCTTCTTTGTCTCTTGTTAGAGTCTTTGTTAAAGTCTATTTTGTCTGATATAAGTATTGCTACCCTGGCTTTCTTTTGATTTCCATTTTCATGGAATACCTTTTTCACTTTCAGTCTCTGTATGCCTTTAGAGGTGAAGTGAGTCTTGTAGGCAGCATATAGATGGGTCTTTAAAAAAAAAATCTATTGAGCCACTCTATGTCTTTTGATTGGAACATTTACATTTAAAATAATAATAATTATTATTTTTAACATGTTTATTGGAGTATAATTGCTTTACAATGGTGTGTTAGTTTCTGCTGTATAACAAAGTGAATCAGCTATACATAAACATATATCCCCATATTCCCTCCCTCTTGCATCTCCTTCCCCCCTCCCTATCCCTCCTCTCTAGGTGGTCACAAAGCACGGAGTTGATGTCCCTGTGCTATGCGGCTACTTCCCACTAACTATCTATTTTACATTTGGTAGTGTATATGTGTCCATGCCACTCTCTCACTTCATCCCATCTTACCCTTCCCCCTCCACATGTCCTCAAGTCCATTCTCTACATCTGTGTCTTTATTCCTGTCCTGCCCTAGGTTCTTCAGAACCATTTTTTTCTTTTTATATTCCATATGTACATGTTAGCATACGGTATTTGTTTTTCTCTTTCTGACTTACTTCACTCTGTATGACAGACTCTAGGTCCATCCACCTCATTACAAATACCTCAATTTCATTTCTTTTTATGGGTGAGTAATATCCTAAAGTAATTATTGATAGGTATGTACTTATTGCCATTTTGTTAATTGTTTTGGAGTTCTTTTTGTAGATATTTTTGGTTCCTTATTTTTTGCTCTCTTCTCTTGTGATTTGATAACTATCATTAGTGTTATGTTTAGATTTCTTTCTCTTTTTCTGTGTGTATCTGTTATAGATTTTTGGTTAGTGGTTACCATGAGGTTCATATATAACAACATATATATGATATATATGATTATTTTAAGTTGATGATTTCTTAAATTTGAATGCATTCTAACAACTTTGCTTTTTTACTGTACCCCCTGTATTTACTGTTTTTGACATCATATTTTGCATCTTTTTATTTTGTATATTCCTTAACTACTTATTTTGGATATTTACCACCTATATAAACCACCTACTAGCTTTATAAGTGGTTGATCTGATTGATCATGCTTTTATTATGTATTTGCCTTTACCAATGAGATTTTCCTTTTGTAATTTACATATGTCTAGTTGTGGCCTTTTCTTTTCCACTTAGAGAAGCCCCTTTAACATCTCTTGTAGAGCTGGTTTAGTGGTGCTGAACTCTTTTAGCTTTTGCTTGTCTGTAAAACTCTTGATCTCTTCTTCAAATCTGAATGATAGCCTTTCCAGGTAGAGCATTCTTGGTTGTAGGTTTTTTCCTTTTATCATTTTGAATACATTGTGTCACTCCATTCTGACCTGCAAAGTTTCTGCTGAAGCTGATTGTCTTATGCAAGTTTCCTTGTATGTAACTGGTTGCTTTTCTCTTGGTGTTTTTCATACTCTTTCTTTATCTTTAATTTTTGCCATTTTAATTATAATGTGTCTTGGAGTGGACCTCTTTGGGTTGATCTTGTTTAAGACTCTCTGTGTTTCCTGGAACTAGATGTCTGTTTCCTTCCCCAGGTTAGGGAAGTTTTTAGCTATTATTTCTTTAAATAAGTTTTCTGTCCCTTTCTCTCTCTGTCCTCCTTCTGGGATCCCTATAATGCAAATATTACCATGTTTGATGTTGTCCCAGAGGTCTCTTAAACTGTCTTCATTTTTAAAAATTCTTTTTTCTTTTTTCTGTTCATCTTGGGTAATTTTCACTACTGTGTCTTCCAGTTTGCTTATCTGTTCCTCTGTGTCATGTAATCTACTCTTGTTTCCTTCTAGTGTATTTTTAAAATTTCAGTTCTTGTATTCTTCAGCTGTGTTTGGTTCTTCTTTATATTTTCTAACTCTCTGTTAAACTCCTCAGTGTGTTCCTCCATTCTTCTCCCAAGTTCATTAAGCATATTTGTGATCATTACCTGAATTCTTTATCTGGTAGACTGCTTATCTTCACTTTGCTTAGTTTTTCTTCTGGGGTTTTGTACTGTTTCTATGTTTTGGACATATTCTTCTGCCTCCTCATTTTGCCTAATTCTCTGTGTTTATTTCTATGTAGTAGGTAGATCAGTTATGTTTCTTGATCTTGAAGAAGTGGCCTAATGAGGAGATATCTATGGGATCCAGCATCAGACTCCCCTCTGGTCATGAGAGCTGTATGCTCTCGTGGTGCCCCCTATTGGGATGCATGCACCCTTCTATTTTGGCAGGCCAACTACTGTGGGCATGCTGGTCCCTGGCCTGATTGGATCCCAGACCCTGCACTGTGTTGTGGTGGTCACTAGCCTGGCCCAGCTGGTTATGGGGGTCTGGGCAGGTGCTGCCTGATGGTGGGTGGGGCCTGGTCCTGGGGTAGCTAGCTCTGGTGACTGGGGCATCCTGGGACTGGTGCTGGCCTGAAGTTGTGTGGATAAGCCTGTTGTATTAATAGGCTAAGGGGAGGACTCCAAAATGGAGCTTGCCAGCAACAGTGTTCTCATGGTAGAATGAGCTGCCACAAATGGCTGCTGCCAGTGTCTGTGTCTCCAGGGGGAGTCCCATTTGCCTCTTACTTCCCCAGAAGATGCTCCAAGGTCAGCAAGTGGGTCTGACTCAGGCTCCTTTCAGATTACTGCCTCTGTTCTGGGTCTTGGAGCATGTGAGATTTTGCATGTGTCCTTTAAGAGTGAAGTCTCTGTTTCCTACAGTCTTCTGGCTTTCCAGTACATAAGACCTGGTGGACTTCAATGCCAGATATTCTGAAGATTTATCTTCTCAGGGCAGGACCCCCAGGCTGGGGATCCTGATGTGGAGCTCAGACTCCTTGCTCCCTGAGGAGAACTTCTGCAATTGGGATCATCCTCTTTTTTTTATGGGTTGCCTCCTGTGGGGTGTGAGTCTTGATTACACTGTGTTCCTCCCCTCCTACCTTTCTTGTTGTGGTTCCTTTTTTGTATCTTTAGTTGTGGAAAATCTTTTCTGTTAGTCTTCAGGTTATTCTCATCAATAGTTGCTCTGTAAATAGGTGTAATTTTGGTGTGCCTGTAGGAGTAGATGAGCTCAGGTCTTATTACTCTGCCATCTTTGCCACACTTCTCTTTGCAGTTTTTCTTACTGAAAGACATCAACATTACTTTTATAGTTACCAAGAAATCTTCAGCATCAGTTATTCATACTTTTCCTGTTACATATAAAGCAATATGAACAAACTTTTAGCAGAGAGCCTAACATAGACAAGGAACAGGATGAATATTAATTCCATTCCTGTACCTTTTTCTAAAATGTTATTCCCAAAGGTCCCAGAACTTGGACAACATTTCCTATGCTTTGTAATTGTTTGCACTACAATAGATACCTCATGTTGGATTCTTTAAAAAAAATATATGTCTTTCTCTCAAGACTATGAACTTGAAGGCAGGAATTATATCTCATTCGTCTTTGTGAACAGCACAGTGGTTGGCCCAGTTGACTCTCAGTTAATGGTAGTCAAACAGACCTGACATTTGGTGTGTACATACGTAAGCAGGCATAAACATTTTGGGTATTTAATTGCTTCTCTCTTGATTTCTTCTCTGAACATAGAAAACTATCAGTAGATTGTTGGGAGTTCACTGTGGGGATGGCATGTGTGATTCCTGCTGCTATGTGCAGCTGTTGGAGCAAATGTACTCACTGATATGATAGTTTACCCGGAAAAGGGAATACTCTACAAACAGCATACTCCCAGACAAAACTTATAATGAGGATTCTATAATATCATAAGTGTCTCATTAGCAATAAAAACTATTAAAGCCACTGTTCTTAATGAAGAATTAAAATAGCATCCTTCATTAGAAAGGGTAAGAGTAATGCAATCAACGTCGTGGATGGAGAGTTGGTGAATGTTTGGATGTTGAGGGAGAAAAATAGCTACAATAGAAAATGATCCCAAGGTTTAGAATATTGAGAGTATGAAAGAATGACTATGTTATTTTATGAGTCAGAGAAATAGGAATAAAGAAAGATGTTTAAGGAAAGTAGATGAGCTTGATTTTTAACTGGCTTTAATATTAAGGAATGTCCATTATTTCAGGAATTAATACATTCCATTTATATTGAATACCTATTATTACCACACATTGTTGTAAGCTCTGAGCACAGAAATAATATTGTCTGTCAGGAATCTCATTAAAGAACTGTTTGTCAACAGATTTTCAAGTGACTCAAATACAGGTGGAATAACAATTCTGCTAGAAGAAATAATATGAATTTAAAATTCGTATTATGAATTGGCAATGATGGTACAAAATTAAAGAGATGAAACTTAATAAAAGTAATTTTGTGTGAAAAAAACTTGGTGTCTGTTAGTAGTATGAAATGGCTACCCTCCAAAATCAAATATATTCTTAAGCTGTATTAATACAAATGTACAATAAAACAAGGGGTATAGTACATGCTTGTAAAATAAAAGATGTATAAGTGATAATCCATTGTGAACTTCTCAGATCACATCTAGGGTACTGCGTTCAACTCCAGATGCTACATTTTAAGGACTAGTCAGCGAGATGAGCTTATTTCTGTTATGTGAAGGGGCATTAAAGGACCTGATCAGAACTAAGAGAAAAATTGCTTTGCAGTGTTTGGCTTGTCTACCCAATGTCAATGTCAAAACTGAGGCCATTTAGGTAGAAATGCTAGGCAGGAAGATTTGACACATTATCGGATGTAACAGTCTAATACCTGGAGTTATCTGGTGTGAATGAGAGCTGTTCACACCACAGATGGATGAAGGAGAAGTAGTAGAAGGCACTGCTGCTAACAGGCAGTAGACTTCATTTATTGTTGCATGAAGTTTAAAGCTATGCATTAACAGCTTAGCAGCCCACTGTCTACTCTAAGTCTAAAGAAAAAGAAACAAAAGTGTTCAATATTTTAAAAAATCAACCTAAAGACTAAAACAGGAGGAAGTAGATCTATAAAATGACTTTGTGATCCAATTCTCTGGGCATTTTTTTGTCAGTTGTTCTGTGAGGTGACATTATCATAGAAGAGGAAAATAAAAAGTATCTTAATTTACAAGATTGGTTGGAGAAGATGCTGTTATGGTTGCATACAGATAAAAAGGTCACATTTAAAGATTCTTCTGTCCCAGGATGTTAAAAAAACATGGAATTCCTTTAAGAAGAGTCTATTAGGGGAACAAAATGGTATATACATTTTAAGTCTTTGTATTCCAGTTGAATTTGCAAATCTAAATAAATAATTGTTTGTGGTTGGGTACTGCTGATGTTGCAATTGTTCATAATTATTCATTCATCTGTTCATCCATTCATTTATCAAACATCTACTCAGGTGCTACCAGAAAATAAGGAATAAATTCAAAAAGTAATGTCTGCAAAATAACTGAGACTGTAGTGAGGCAGACAGGAAGTAATCAAATGATTGAATGCAATGTGATGGGTCATATATTAGGGGCAGTGGTATCCCTAAGTAAGCATGATCAACTTTGCATGTGTATTGAAGAATGTAATTCAGATGGAGGGAAGAACATTTGCGCATAAGAAAGCAATATATGTTAGTATACCAAGATACAATACACTACTATCTGTTTTTCAGGGTTCTGTAAGCAATTCAACACAACAACAACAATAATGATACCTAACAATTATTTTGTGTGTATTATGTCCAAAGTACCAGTCTAAACATGTTATATGTATTAACTAATCTAATCTTCATAGCAATTTAGAATAGTCTGGCTCCAAAATCTTCACCTTTAACTTCCATGTTATATATACTTTCTTGAAGAGATGGTTTTGACAATATGGGAGATTAGATACCTTAAAACTAAGTGGAAATAGGAATCTGGGGGCATAGCTGGATTATGTGTATGCTGCTTCTGGGAGGGTAAATTGTTGTAAACACTTTGGAAAAGAATTTGCTATTGTTTTGTAAAATTGCTTTGGTTCAATCCTAGTTTAAACACAAAAATTTCACTCCTGGATATATTCCTTAGAGAAGCTCTTGAATATGTGCTGCAGGAGACAAGTAGAAAGAGTGTTCATGTCAGCATGTTTGTAATGGCACACACACAAAAAGCAAGCACCCAAAGGTTCATCATCAGCACATCATAAGTAACAGCAGAGTAGATAGAAACATTGTGGTAAATGTACATAATGGAACACTACTGGCAGTAAAAATCAATGAGTTATAGTGCCAAAATGGATGAACATCAGGAAGATTATACTAAGTAACAATAGCACATTTCAGAATACATAAAGCACACATTTGTATAAAGTTCAAAATATGCTAAAATAACATACTGGTTAGAGATAAAAGATATGTAGTAAAATATATAAAAGCAAGGGATGATTCTTTAAAAAAGTCAAAATAGTGTTTCTTCTAAAGGGAGAACAGAGGAATAAAATATGATAAAAGTGTAAACGTAGATGTCACAGTAAAGTTCAATTCACCGTGTTGTTATTCTTATCTTATACATATTTTATAAATATTGTTTTGTATCTACTCAATGATCACCATATTTCATAAATTTTTTTAAAGGAATTTTGCCTTTTTTAAAAAAAATTTAATTAATTAATTTATTTATGGCTGTGTTGGTTCTTTGTTTCTGTGTGAGGGCTTTCTCTAGTTGCGGCAGGTGGGGGCCACTCCTCATCGCGGTGCGTGGGCCTCTCACTATCGCGGCCTCTCTTGTTGTGGAGCACAGGCTCCAGGTGCGGAGGCTCAGTAATTGTGGCTCACAGGGCTAGTTGCTCCGCGGCATGTGGGATCTTCCCAGAACAGGGCTTGATCTCGTGTCCCCTGCATTGGCAGGCAGATTCTCAACCACTGCGCCACCAGGGAAGCCCCATAAATTTTTAAGCTAATATTTTTTCATGTTTTAATATTTCTTAAACTGAGATGCATCTTAAAATTGAAGCATTTTTCTTTCTTAGTTGTTTGCAGAAAATAATGCAGTACCTTATAATTGAGGACATCTGAGATCTAGTGAAAAACAAAACTGTGGGAATAATTCTGATAAATGCCCTTGAGACTGTGTGGAGAATATGCAGAAATATGGTAGGGTATGAGACCATATTGGTAGGTGGGGGCCAGATCATTGGAGTGGCTGCATGTCATTGCTGAAGTTGTAAATTCCATAAGAGATTGGAAGCTATTAAAGGGTTTCATGAAGGAAAATAACATGACAAATTTATACAAATTTGGGGGACTTAATTATGATATTGGTTTAAACTGATTCTTTGCATTCTTGCTTCAACTTTTAAACAGTAAAGATTATCCTAAAAAACAATGAACTTGAGTAACAATGAATGCAACAATGATTTTTAAAAATAATATCCCATGTGACAGCAAAGAGGTGCCACTCCCTCCTTTCTGGGGTGGTATCAGAGAAGGCCTAGTGAAGAGTCAAGACTTTCACCATTGCCCAGTGGTAATGAGGCCACTTCCATTGCAGTGTCAGTGTAGACCATATGGGGTGTTGTAACTCCCATCCTGCTTAGCAATAATGAAGAGCTGTCCTCCTCTCCTTTAATGTCAATGAAGGCTAAGTGATAACCTGGACTTCTGCGTCTACCTAGCAATAACAAGGCAGTGCCTCCCCTCTCCTCCCAATAGAGTGGTGTTATAGAAAGCTAACTAAAACAGAAGGTTTAAATAAGATCTAGAGTTTCACAACATATTATGAAAATATGCAGCTTTCAAGTAAGAAAAATACTCATAATATTAAGAACCAAGAAGATCTCAAACTAAATGAAAGGAGGCAATCAAAAGCTATAATATCAATATGGCAGTGATGTTAGAATTATCTGAAAAAGCCACTCTAATAAGAATGCTTCAGCAAGCAATTATAAATACACTTGAAACAAATGAAAAAACAGAAGACATCAGCAAAGAAAGAGAAGGTATAATAAAGAAGCAGGTGGAAACTTTACAACTTAAAAGCACAGTATCTGAAAAGAAAACTCACTGGTTGGGCTCAATATCAGAATGGAAGGAAAAGGGAAAAGAATCAGTGAACTACAAGATATTAATAGAAGAATAGAAACAAACCTAATCTGAATGACAGAGAGAAAATAGACTGGGAAAAACCAAATAAACAACCAACTAACAAAGCCTAGGTATCTGTGAGACTCTAACAAGAGTTCTGACATTCATATCTTTAGAATCCCCAAAGGAGAGAAGGAAGAGGATGGGGTTGAAAAAGTACTCTAAGAAATAATAGTTAAAACTTTCCAAATTTGGCAAGAGACATAAACCTATGGATTCAAGAAGTTGAGTGAATCCCCAAAAGGATAAAACAAACAAAAAGCTAGACACATCATAGTTAAAATTCTGAAAACCAAGGCAATAAAAAGTCCTGAAAGTAGCCAAAGTAAAATGATTTCTATCTTTAGGGAAACAAGCAAACAAAAATGATAGTAGATTTTTTATCACAAACCATGGAGGCCAAATGGACAAGGCATAATATTTTTCAAGTTGTGAAAGAAAAGAAATTTCAACCCAGCATTTTATACCCAGCCAAAAAACAACAACAACAACAAAAAACCCTGAATAAAGAGAATTCATCACCAGCAGACCTACCTTGGCTTAAGGAAGTTCTCTAAAGAGAAAGGAAACAATAAAAGGAGATAACAATAAAAGGAGATATGGAAGATCATAAAGGAATAATGAACATGATAATCAAGAATATTGCTAAGTAAAATAGCCTTTCCTTCTCCTCTTGAGTTTTCTGAATTTTATGATTGAAGCAAAAACTCTAATATGTATGTCTGATGTGATTTTAAATGTATGTAGAGGAAATATTTAAAATAATTGTAGTATAAGAAGGGGGAAGAAATGAATGTAAAGGTACATAAGGTCTCTGTACTTGGAATTATAAAATGACAACACCAACAGACTGTGAAAAGTTATGCATAAGTAACATAATATCTAGAGCAACCAGTACAAAAGCTATATAAAAAGATACACTTAAAAACACTATGGAAAATCAGAATAGAATTCTAAAAAAATGTTGAAATAACCAACAGAAATCTATGAAAAAGGATACAAATGAAAAACAGGGAGAACAGTCAACAAAAAATAAAACAGTAGAGCTAATCCTTAAGATATCAATAATTATATTAAATGCAAATATGCTAAATAAACCAATTAAAAGACAGAGATTGGTAGAATGGGTTAAAAAATGACAAAAACTATATGCTATCAATAAGAAACTCACTCCAAATATATGATATAGGAAAGTTGAAAGTAAAAGGATGGAAAAAGATACATCTTGGAAACATTAGGCAAAGTAAAGTTGGAGTGACTGCATTAATATAAGTTCAAATAGACTTGAGAGAAAGAAAACTATTAGAAACAGAGGGTCAATCCACTAAAAGACCCAGAAATGCTAAATGTGAATGTACCAAACAGTAGAGCTGCATATTAGGTGGGAAAAAAACTCATAGAACTGAGAGATAGACAACATCACTATTATAGCTGGTGACTTCAAGACACCTCTCATTAATTGATAGATAAAACAAGACAAAATCAGCAAAGGTATAGAAGAACTCAACAACACCATCACCTAACAGGATCTATAGAACATTCCATTCAACAACAGCAGAATACACATTCTTTTCAAGTGCTTATGGAACATATACTAAGATAGACCATATCTTGGACCATAAAATAAACTTCAACAAATTTAAAACAATTGAAATCATGGAGATTGTGTTCTCTAACTACGATGAAGCCAAACTAGAAATCAGTAACAGAAAGATGGCAGGAAAATCTCCAAACACTCGGAAACTAAATAATACACGTCTAAATAATCCATGGGTCAAAGAGGAAGTCTCAAGGGAGATAAAAAATACATTGAAGTGAATGACATTGAAAATATAGTATATCAAAAATTGTGGGACACAGCTAAAGCAGTGCTAAAAGGGAAATTTATAGCAATAAATGCATGCATTAGACAAGGGGAAAATTCTTAAGTCAATAATTTTAAGATCTCCTCTCGAGAACCTAGAAAAAGAAGAGCAAAATAACCCCAAAACAAGCAGAAAAAAGTAAGAGCAGAAATCATTGAAGGAACAAGGAACTGTTTATAAACATCTAAATGCAGTAGTATCATTTATTAAAATGGCAGTATGTTCTCCATTGAGTTTCATTCTCACCTTTGTCAAAAATCAATTGGGTATATTTACATGTGTCTATTTTTGGGTCTCTGTTCTTTGACCCTCAGTTCTCTTCTGATTGTTCCTTAATACTCATTATGCGGGAATTAAATTAACCTCTTACAGATAGTAATGGTTATAAAGATAAATACAAAAGATTGTAAAGGATAATATATAGCTTTGGTAAAAATAGGTGATTTATTTTCTAGGCATTGTTTTCTGACCCCCTTCTACGTCTTATGTAAAATGCCTGTAGATACAGGGGACCCTTTTCTCCTTTTTTAATACAGAATGCCAGTTCTATAATAAGCTTTGAATGTTGGTCATATGGTTGTTAGACATCAACCAGCCCATCACTCTTTCTAGAGGGGCCTCTGATGGGTTAGAATAGTTAATCCTCATGAACCATAAATCAGGTGACCTCCAGAGAGAAGGAGAGGCACTAAAGATATTTCACCCTCTACCTGAAGCCAGAGGCCTGAAGTTCTCCTGGTACGTTCAACTCTCATCTTCTTCTGTGGGATCACTATCTGAACTATGCTCAATGAATGTACAAGGATAATATTCTATGTGTGAAAGCATTCTGGAGCCCTGCCTTCAATTCAGATCTTCTTCATCTCTTTGCTAAAGAATGACTCTTTTCTTTTCCAGGAACTTAGTCAATTTTTTTTCTCTTTTTTTTGTGGTACATGGGTCTCTCACTGTTGTGGCCTCTCCCATTGTGGAACACAGGCTCCGGACGCTCAGGCTCAGTGGCCATGGCTCACGGGCCCAGCTGCCCCGCGGCATGTGGGATCTTCCCGGACCGGGGCATGAACCCGTGTCCCCTGCATCAGCAGGCGGACTCTCAACCACTGTGCCACCAGTGAAGCCCAGTCAATATTTTTTGAAACCAGTTTTTTTTAAGAACTATTTTCTAATGTTTTTCTTTAAAAGGCTTAAGCCATTTTGTAAGTAGGCAAGATGGAAAACTTGTTTGGATTGGATTGATAGATGACATAAAAATTTACGGGGGATTCATTTTTACCTTTGGTATCTACAAATTAAATTACCTTTCAGCCAAGGAATTTCACACCCTGCCTTCTAATGTTTGCTAGTGTGATATTGTTTTCCCTTGTGGTAAATGCCCACACAAGGAACAGGAGTCATGTGGATTACTCTCTCTCACTCTCTCTTTCTAGACAGACAGACAGACAGACAGATGACACTCATTTGTACCTAGGTCCATTTTACATGTCTACCTGACAAGGAGATATATACGACAGCTACTGTATTTAAAAAGAAACAAATCTAGGGCTTCCCTGGTGGCGCAGTGGTTGAGAGTCCACCTGCTGATGAAGGGGACGCGGGTTCGTGCCCCGGTCTGGGAAGATCCCACATACCGCGGAGCGGCTGGGCCCGTGAGCCATGGCCACTGAGCCTGCGCGTCTGGAGTCTGTGTTCCGCAACGGGAGAGGCCACAACAGTGAGAGGCCCGCGTACCGCAAAAAAAAAAAAAAAAAAAAAAAAAAAAATCTAATAATACAATCTGCTTTATGTTCTTTAATAAAAACCAATCCATTTGGAAAGAAGAGAAAGTCTTAAAAAGTAGCATAACATCCCCTTTCAGTTTATCATTAATTCATCCTCTCAATCTTTCTTAGTAAGTTTAGAAGCCTTCATTTCTTAGTCTTGTCCATCTCTGATAGATATCAGTATTTTTTGTCTCAACTATTGCAGTTAGAAAAGACCACACAAATAGCCACAGCTTCTCTGAGTGCTGACAGACACTAGTAAATAAATCAAATGGTATTAATTTTATTTCCCAGGGTGCATAATCACAGACTGCTTCTCTTATTTTAAATTACTTGGCTGGCATAGATATAAACTATTGGCTAAAAGAGAGTCCAGCTGAGAGTGTACAGATAACTGTACACAAATTTGTTAACACTGTCAGAAAAAGAACTGAAAATGAATATGTAATAGTCATATGGGGCAGTAGTGTCACATCTCATAAAACAAATAATTATCTTCTATGTTCCCAAAATCAATGCTTAGTTTTATTTCCCCTAAAGTTGCATAGTAGGGAGAGAGAAATGTGTCTTTGGATACCCTGTAATTTATACTACTAAATTAACAATTTATAGTATAAAGTAATTTTTAACAAGTGGAAAAATCAAATTCTTAAAGGTGAAGTTAATATTAACCATAAAAACAAATGAAATAATGCCATTTGCAGCAACATGGATGGACCTAGAGATTTTCATACTAAGTGAAGTAAGTCAGACAGAGAAAGACAGATATCATATGATATCACGTATATGTGAAATCTAAAAAAATGATACAGATGAACTTATTTACAAAATAGAAACAGACTCATAGACATAGAAAATAAACTTATGGTTACCAAAGGGGAAGGGGGGAGGGGTAAATTGGGAGTATGGGATTAACAGATGCACATTACCACATTACATTACCATATATAAAATAGCTAAACAACAAGGATTTACTGTATAGCACAGGTAACTATATTCAATATCTTATAGTATACTATAATGGAAACGAATAAAAAAAGAATTTAGATATATACATATATATGAATAACGGAATCACTGCTGTATGTTTAAAACTAACACAACATTGTAAATCAACTATACTTCAGTTTAGAAAAAAGATAAAGTTAATTTGGCTTTAAATTTCTTATATTAATATAGTGACTTTTCTGGTCAGCTTAGATTTGACTGAAGGGTGTTTGGGTTTTTAAAAATGCAAAGTGAGTGAGTCAATATAGTGATTCATTTTGTACTTTACATATTAAGCCTTTAGTAAGAACACCCACACATTTTTATTGAGTGCCTGTCTTGAGTTAAAAACGGTGCTTATTGGTGGTGGAGAGAGGGGGCTGTGTGTTACAGCTGCCCTCTCCTGATAGCTATGTGCAGGAGAAGAAAAGTTGTGATGTGTTAAAGCTTTGTCTATGGTCCTGTCTTACTGTGTTATCTCTTGGTTACCTGGACGCTTGGTCTCCTGGTGTGCCCAAGCTCTGGGTGGTTTCAGTTCTTACACCCACACTCTCATCATCAAAAACTACCTGTCCCATACCCTATCTCAACTGGTCGCTTTCCTCATTATCCAAAATGGCAGCCAACTATGTGATCAAAGGGTATGTATACACAAGCCTTCCTATGATTCTTATGTATTATATGTATTTTACAAGTCATCTTTGGGAAGCAAAACTTAAACCCAGGGAGTAATGGTAACATAGGAATTTCAAGTGTTGTGGAAGATACACAGGTTGGTGATTCCATGTGGCTTTCCTGACATCATACTCTGTGAATAGCTGCCTACATTTTCATAGGATTCAGTCTATACATGATAGACGAACATGTTTGTTATACTAGATTTTTATTGCAACAATTAAGTGCACAATCCTGAGATTAAAACATAATGAAAAGTGTTAAATTGATGACATGTTCATTTTTTTTTTGCAGTTCTAATATAAGTGTGGTAAATATATTACAACTAGAAATGCATGTAAGATAGGTTATGCTTTACAATTAGACCCTCAGTTTTGTGTAATATTCATTAGTACACTGGCAATTTTTAAATAATCTGAATCATTTAAATATTTGGAATAGACAGTTATTATTTGTACATGTTCCTAGGTTTTTAAACATTCATTTATTTATAAATTCAGGCACATTCCTTGAATTCGTATTGTGTTGCAAACTCTGAGTTAGTCTAGGGAACATGAACATTTTCATGAAGAGAAAAAGCACACTGATCATTTGGGATGTATGAGTGGTAACTAGGCATTATACAAATCTTATGCAACTTACGTGTTATTGAAATGAAAAAATAGAAAAAAACAAGCACCCACACACAAACAACAAAAACAAAACAAGCATCAGGAAAAATTTAACTCAGAGTGTATAGTCATCAGCTTTCCAAACTCCAAATCCCAAGCTGATCCTCTTACAGATGCCTACCTCTGCTGCACTGCTTCCTCATTTACAAGATCACCTTATGTACCTTTTAAAACAAGGTTTTCTCAACGTGTTCAACCTATTGCTCACCAACTCTGCAAGGCAGATGGCAAATTTGCATTTAACTACACTCTGGAAAGCAGTTTTTTTTTTGGTATCAAGTCAATGGTTTCATTTTATTAGTGAAACAGCATGGAGAACCTCTTAACTACAATGAAGTATTAACCCACTTTTAATTATTTTCCCTTTAGAAGTAGATTTTGTAATTTTTACCTGGAACATTGTGAAGGATTTCAACTTAGTGGTTGCTTGCAACTACAATATATAAATTTCTTATTTTCCATGTAATGTTGTATAAAACGTAAATCTCCAAGGAATTCTAGCCCTTAAATGAGCCAAATTTGTTTTCTTCTCTAAAGTCAAAGACCATGAGAAAATACATGTCTAGACAAATATGTTATCTAATTTAGAATAAAGTTAGGCTAAGAAATATAAAAATATTGCTGAGTCTACAAAATCTTCACCACCTTCCTGCAGTTACCAACTATATATATATATATATATATATATATATATTTTTTTTTTTTTTTTTTTTGCGGTACCTGGGCCTCTCACTGTTGTGGCCTCTCCCGTTGCGGAGCACAGGCTCCGGACGCGCAGGCTCAGCGGCCATGGCTCACGGGCCCAGCCGCTCCGCGGCATGTGGGATCTTCCTGGACTGGGGCACGAACCCTTGTCCCCTGCATTGGCAGGTGGACTCTCAACCACTGCGCCACCAGGGAAGCCCAAACAATATAGTTTTAAAATTTGTTTTCCTTGTGGTATTAATGCTATTCCAATGATCCTTTACTTATAGTCAGTTTAGAACTTTCACAGATATGTACAGAGCTGTTTTCCAGAGCAAATTATTTTAGTTCTGCTCTCCATCAACACACAGTATTTAATAGCGTTCTATAGTCTTTTTAGTGTTGGCTGTGTGTTGTTGGTTACTGTAAGGCGTTAGTCATAAATTGGTGTCCCTTGGACAGCAAACCATTTTATTTTGCCAACTCAGTGCTTTTATTTTTATTTTTTGTTCAGTTTGTGTTCTTTTAGGTGAACAGGCACTTTTCAATTTTGCTGTAAACCCCAGTAAACCCTTTTATATGTAGCCTATTTATTTTAAATGCCTGTACTTAGCTGGCATTTAAGTTTGTCATATTGGCTGTGTATGTGCTCATAAGACGAGGGATAAATGGTAAAATTGAAAGTGGCAAAAATAAAAGGTAAACATTGCATATAAATATAGCATATAGGATGAATTATTTCACAGCAGAAACAGAAAGAATAAGAATTGGTCATCTATTTTTGAGAAAAGTGTTGGGTGGACCTGTGCAATGATAATAGGAAAACTGATTGACAAAATTGAAAATCTTTGATTGAGAAGCTAGAGGATCAAAGTTGAATGTTTACTAGCATAATGTGCATTCAGAAGATGTCTAGGAGTTTGTTGGAAGAACTAAAATCCAAGCATGGTGAAAATGAGGTTAATGAGATTATTGCTGAAAGCTATGGCTAGTTCTATAGGTTCCAGGCCCATTTGAATCTGCACAACATCAAAGTGAAGTGAGAGGCTGCAACTGCTGATAAGGTAATTTTTTAGAAGAAGGAGAATTCTTTATCCAATAGAGATGAGATTGTTCAATTTTGGGAAAAAGAGACCAATAGAATATATATGTAATGAGGTGGTGAATAGTATGCAGGATTTTAAAACTTTGAAGGACCAATGCAAACCTCCATTGGGAGAATGCATCCTGGGATTGCAAATTTAAGCCTCCCTTATTTCAAACAGCTTTTCAGATTAGGACTATTTCATAATTCACAGAGTTTAAGTCCGGGGGAATGGAGGAATAGATTTGTCCATTGCTATAGCCCTAGTATTATCACATATGAAAGCAAAAATGAACGTCTATAACTTAATGTTATGAATGATACAGTTATGTTTTTGGTATAGGTTAAAATTTATTTTTTATTTTTAAAATTGTGACTCAATTATATGTAACATGAAATTTACCATTTTAACCATGTTTAAGTGTACAATTCTGTGGCATTAAGTACATTCACATAGTTGTGCAACAATTGCCACCATCCATTTTCCGAACTTTTTCATCTTTCCCAACTGAAACTCTGTACCCGTTATACACTAACTCCCTATTTCTGCCTCCCCTCAGCTCCTGACAACCACCATTTTACTTTCTGTCTTTATGGATTTGACTATTTTAGGTACCTCATATAAGTGGAATCACATAATATTTGTTCTTTTATGAGTGGCTTATTTAATTTAGCGTTAACGTCCTCAAGGTCCATCCATATTATAGCATGTGTCAGAATTTCCTTCCTTCTTAAGGCTGAATAGTATTCTATTGTATGTATATACCACATTTTGTTTATCCATTTATCTTTCCATGAACACTAGGATTGCTTCCATCTTTTGGCTATTCTGAATAATTGTGCTATGAACACAGGTGTACAAATATCTATTTGAGTCTCTGCTTTCAGTTCTTTTCGTATATACCCAGAAGTGAATTGCTGGATCATATCATAATTCTATTTTCAACTTTTTGAGGAATAACCATATCATTTGCCACAGCAGCTGCACCATTTTACATTCCTACCAGAAATGCAAAAGTTTCCAATTTCTGTACATCCTTGCCAACACTTGCTTTAATTTCTTTTTCTTCCCCCCACTTTTCTTTTTTTTTGGATAATGGCTATCCAAATGGGTATGATACCTCATTTTGGTTTTGATTTGCATTTCCCTAAAAATTAGTGATGTTAAACATTTTTTTCATTTACTTATTGTCCATTTGCATATCTTCTTTGGAAAAATATTTAAGTCCTTTGCCTATTTTTGAATCCTTTGTCTTTTATTGTTAAGTTGTAGGAATTCTTCATATATTTTGGATACTGATCTCTTATCATCTATCTGATTTGCAAATATTTTCTCCAATTCTGCTGGCTGCCTGTTCACTCTGTTGATAGTGTCTTTTGGTGCACAAAAGTTTATAATTATTTTTTTAATGGTAACTCTTTAATATATATATATTTAAAATTAACTTATTTATTTTTGGCTGCATTGGGTTTTTGTTGCTGCACACAGCCTTCTCATTGCGGTGGCTTCTCTTGTGGTGGAGCAGGGTTCTAGGCGCATGGGCTTCAGTAGCTGTGGCATGCGGGCTCAGTAGTTGTGGCTTGTGAGCTCTAGAGTGCAGGCTCAGTAGTTGTGGTGCATGGGCTGAGTTGCTCTGCAGCATGTGGGATGTTCCTGGACCAGGGATTGAACCAGTGTCCCCTGCATTGGCAGGCGGATCCTTAACCACTGCATTACCAGGAAAGTCCCAAGTTTATAATTTTGATGTAGTCCATTTATCTATTTTTTCTTTTGTTACCTGTGCCTTTGATGTTATCTGCAAGAAAGCACTGTTATATGTAATGCTATGAAGATTTTCCCCTTGATTTTCCTCTTAGAGTTTTATAATTTTATTTATTACTTTTGGGTCTTTGATTCATTTTGAGTTAATTTTTGTATAGGGTGTGAGGTCAGCATTCAACTTTATTTTTTTTTTGCATGTGGATATCTAGTTTTTCCAACAATATCTACTGAATAATTTTTATTTTTAATGGAAAATTCTGAGTTTTATCATGCTGTTTGGTCTATAATTAACCTTTGCTTATGTTCATCACTTTTTTCTATTAGTTTAATGTGAAAAGAGCTTAGTACATCTACTGCAGGAATGTCTGGATAGACACACACCACAGATACACACACAGACACATGCACATCAGTAAATTATAAACTATATGAGCTGTGTTTGCCTGAGACCCCACTAGGCTGCTTGGGAAAATTATAGCAAATAAGACATTGTGGGACATATAGACACCACTGAATTTTAAAGAAAGGCTTTTGCAACATTTTGAAGAAAACTAAAGATAAGTTCCTTGCCTTATGGTTTAATCTCTACTGTATATTTTTGTGATTATCAGAGAAAATGATTAGTTAATCACAATGTTCTTCAGATATTTAAGTAACAATGGTGGTGGGACATGTATAATGTAACAGCATAAGTCTAACCACCACCAACTCTGATGTACACAATTTATGATTAATATATTATTTATTTGAAATAAATTCATGATAATTATACCTTTGACAGTTTTTCTTTAATAATTTCATGTATACTTTTTAAATTAATAAATTAATTTATTTTTGGCTGTGTTGGGTCTTCGTTTCTGTGCGAGGGCTTTATCTAGTTGCGGCGAGTGGGGGGCCACTCTTCATCGCGGTTCGCGGGCCTCTCACTGTCGTAGCCTTGTCTTGTTGCGGAGCACAGGCTCCAGACGTGCAGGCTCAGTAGCTGTGGCGCACGGGCTTAGTTGCTCCGCAGCATGTGGGATCTTCCCAGACCAGGGCTCGAACCCGTGTCCCCTGCATTGGCAGGCAGATTCTCAACCACTGAGCCACCAGGGAAGCCCTCATGTATACTTTTGATTAAAATTTTTATCAATAGAATATAATTTAGTTATGAATAAGTATTTTGATAGATTAGGTATTCTGTAAATATTTTATGAATGTAAACTTCTAGTGAGAAACTTCAGGGCTTCCCTGGTGGCACAGTGGTTGAGAGTCCGCCTGCCGATTCAGGGGATACGGGTTCATGCCCTGGTCTGGGAAGATCCCACATGCCGCGGAGCGGCTAGGCCCGTGAGCCGTGGCCGCTGAGCCTGCGCGTCCGGAGCCTGTGCTCCGCAACGGGAGAGGCCACAACAGTGAGAGGCCTGCGTACTGCAAAAAAAAAAAAAAAAAAAGAGAAAAAAGAAACTTCAGATGAAATATAATCAGGTTTGCTATTATTTTGGTTTCCTATGGAGGATGAAATCTCTAGACTTAATCATTTATTAAGAAATTTTTTTATTTGCTAGGATTTTTATCATTATATATACTTAAAACATTTAAATAATTTAATAGAAAAATACCAGAGTCATAGAATAGGAGGTTTCTCTTTTGACTTTATAGAATTATAAGTAATTTATTCCTATTTCAAGAGAGATGGACTATGAACTTTGAATGTGAAGGGCTGAAAAAAGTTATAAATGAAGGATGTGATATGTATTGACCTTTATTTGGAGTCAAATTTTGGAAAAAATAGAACAAGCCTATATAATTTCATAGTTCGGATTTCAGATTTTCTGTCATATCCTTCCACTTACGTGTTGTATAAAATTTGTGAATAATAAAATATCAGGAAAAGTATCAATCTAGAGAATTAAACCATTTAAGTATAATATTTACCTTGAATATTTCTGTTGAAAAGTCAAACCAACTTCTGAGTTCAGGAAAAAAAAGTGAATGAAAATATTTTGAAGATTTTTTTCACTGGCATCTGCTAGGAGCCTTTGGGTTCCCTTTATTTTCAACAGATACTTGCTGTGATACTTCATTTAAATATTGAACGGTTGACTATTTCTAGCAGAATGAAATATTCAGTTGCTTTTAATAGGAATAGCACTTCATATTTGCCAAGTTTCAGCCACATTTCTTTATTATTTCTCAACACATTAAAACATGTCTACTTAATGTTTGGTTATTTTTGTTGTTCCTACAAAGTCTTGTTGAATTATAACAGTTTCTAAACAAAATTTTAAGCTCATAAATAAATGCAAAAAGAAAACTCCTCACTAAGTTATAAGCTACCACTAGACTATGTCTAGCACAAGCAATTAATTTGTTAAACATCTATATGCCAGACACTGTAAGTCTTTGGTATATAATGGTGAGAAACTTGGAACTTAAGAGATGAAGACAAGAAAGTAGGCAATTAAAATATGTTGTAATATGTTATTAAGGTTTTTAAAAACATTTTAAAGGATGTCTCATAGTTTCTTAGTGTTTGACCCAAATCATATCCATACCCATGCATGTATTGGATGGCAAAGAACAATTTTTGACTCTAAAAAATTAAAGTCAAAGTTTGTAAGGTAAACATTTCATTTTTAATAGGATTACATGTCTGTCTTTGATTAAGTGAGTTCTGCTCAAGAGCTGTATTTGGCTATTTGTGAAGAGGTCAGAATAAGGACATTTGTTTTGTAATGTTTTCGTATTTTTTTAGGATATTGGTTTTAGCTAGTTTTAATAGTTTTCCTTTTGTACTTTTCAGGAGTATAAAGAAAATTAAAATGGAGTGTTGAAAATTCCTTATACTTTCTAGTAATTACATAACCAATCTAGGTTCACAATTTAAAGAAAGAAAAGAATAGACAAATAAGTCAAGGACCAGCTTGTTTTGTTTTCTTTAAAATAAGTAAAGTTATTTTTACGTTAACTCCAGGACTCCAAGTAAAAAGATAAGCCAGATACCTAACAGCAAAAACAAGCATATAATGAAAAAAATCCTAGACAGTAATCAAATTACTTGAAATAGAAGAAATATTTGAATTTTTAAAATTCAGAGCAATGAAAGAATAAACCAGTGTTTTAGGATCTCATAACTGAGGCAACAAGATAGAAATCTGGATTATAAATTTAAAGATTATGAAATCTGATTTAAAGGTTATGAAGTTTCTGGTTGTGCTATAGGAAAACAGTGTGATCTTGTTTTCCCCCAGTTGAGTCATTTATAAAGTAAAGATAATACCTACCGTGGCTGCTAAGAAATGAAAATAAAAAGTCCAGTCAATTCTTGGTCTAAGTAAGGCATTACCTTAAGGACTGGGGAATTTTCCTGTTCTTTTGTTTCATTTTCACTTAATCTAAACTACCCATCTTCTGACTATATTGCCATTTGTTATTGATTATATTAATGTGGTCATTAATGAAAAGAAATAGAATGTAAAAGCATTTTTTCTCATTTTATCTTTACCTGTTTTTGTGTAGGTTATCAAAAAGCATTGATTAAAATAAGATTTGAGGTTGTTGGTTGAATGCAACAGTCTAGGGCTGTTTCTTGGGGCTGTACAATGGGCAATATCAGAGGGAACTGGCCTAAGTTAGTTGTAGAACCCAGGTTAGAGGCTACTTACATCTTCTACAGATGAAACCTTTTTCCTGACTTAACTGGTTTTGTAATTTATACATTCAATTTATTTTATTTTAGTGATTATTACTTTATAACATTTACATGTAACAAATTAAAATTGAGTCAAGAGCTCTACCCTTCTTCCAAACAATATAAAGAAATTAATTGCTTTAACTCTGAACTTCCATCTTTCAGCTTCAGTGCTATTGTTGTTGTGTATTTTAGTTGCATCTTGTTCTCTGACCCACCATAATCAGTGATAATTATTATTATTTTAACAATTAATATTTATTTAAATTTCCATCAATTAAGTAATATCTTTATTTAGTCTTGGTTCTTGCATCCAAAGCCTGCCTTCTTGATTCAATTTTCTTATTGCTGAGTTACTTACTTGGTAGTTATTTCAGCAAAGGTCTGTGAGTGACAAATATTTAAGACATTGTGCAGGAAAATGTTTTAATTTCACTGTTACCTGTGAATGATCGTTTAGCTGAATATAGGTTGACAGTAATTTTTCCTCAGCACTTTGAAATTGTCTTCTGGCAAGTATTAGTGCTTATGGTTTGCTATCAATATAGTTGTGCTTTTGTAGATAATTTGTATTTTCTCTCAGATATTTTGTAAAATGTTCTCTTTGTTTTGATAGCTTGCATTCCATTAGATGGAGATCTATATTTGTTTATCCTGTTTGGAACTTGTTGTGCTTCTTCAATCTGAGAATAACTCATGTCTTTATTTAATTCAGGACAATTTTCAGTTTTTTAAAATAAAATTTTTTGCCATTCTTTATCCTCTATTTTTTATTTTCATTTTTATTGAAGTGTAGTTGATGTACAATGTTTCAGGTATACAGCAAAGTGATTCTGTTATACATATATTCTTTATCCTCATTTTATTGGAAATTTCTGTCATACATATCTTGGAGCTACTCATTCTATCATCCATGCCACTTAAATAGTCTGTCATATTTCCCATCTGTTTTACCTCTGTTTTGTATTTTGGGTAATTACTTTCAATCCATTCCAATTCATTAATTTTTTTCCAGCTATTTCTAGTCAACTCTTCAACCTATCCATTGAATTTTTTAGTTCGATGACTCTAATTTTTGCTTCTAGCATAAAAAGTGTTTTTCAAATCTGTTTTTTTCCCTACCTTTCTGTTGTTACCTCATGGCTTCTACTTTTCTCTTTTATAGATTACTATATTCAGTTTTGAAGTGCACATTCCACCATTGCTTTAGGTGACTACTTCAAAGAGACTTATTTTCTTGTGTGGTTTGTAATCCTGTGAGCTAGTCTTCACAAGAAGCTGTTTTTCATGAGAATCAAGAGTATTCTGCACAATGGAAGTATGTCATCAGTTGTTTCAATTTTGTCTCTGTAGAGGTGCCAATAGCATTGTAGACAAGTTCACCCTGATGTCTCACAGATTCTTAAAATTCAGTTTCTCCACAAAGACTACATCATTTCCTCTACCCCAAACTTGCTTCTCCTGTTGTGTATTCCCTTTCTCAATGAAGGGGACTGTATTAGTTTGCTAGGGCTGCTCATAACAAAGCATCACAGACAGGGTGTATTAAGCCACAAAAATTTATTTTCTTACAGTTGTGGAGACTAGAAGTTGGAGATCAAGGTGTCAGCAGGGTTGATTTGTCTGAGGCCTCACATTGGCTTGTAGGTGGCCACCTTCTCCCTTTGTCTTCACATAGTCTTCCTTCTGTGTGACTGTGTCCTAATCTCTTCTTCTTATGAGGACACCTGTCATACTGGATTAGGGCTTACACTAACGACCTCATTTTGACTTAATTACCTCTTTGAAGGCCTTATCTCTAAATACAGCACTTTCTGAGGTACTAGGGGTTAGAACTTCAACATATAAATTTTTGGGGAGGGGAACAGAATTCCGGACACAACAGGTATCAACCAGTTACTCAAGCTAGAAATCTGGACATTGTGCTTTACTACTCCCTATTTACCCTCTTGCTTCAAGCAGTCACCATTGATTCTATTTCCTAAGTATCTTACAAATTTATCCAATTCTAAGAATTTCACTGCCACTTGCCAACTTTTGGCCATAATTATTTTTTCCCCGGGATAATAGCAATAATTTCCTTGCTGATTTCTTTCCCCCCAATATTGCATTCTTGTACTCTTTCTTCCACATGATTATAGAATAATTTTTTTAAAAAAGGAAATACTTATGATTATAGCTTTTTCTATCCCTGCTGAAAATTCTTTAGAAGTCCAAAATCTTTTCTGTGGTTAAGGAATCTTTGATGAATGGAGTCTACATTTCTTTCTATGTGTTTAGAAACATTTTTTGTCTTATGCTTTTTTTGTTGTTGTTGTGGCCTCTCCCGTTGCAGAGCACAGGCTCCGACGCGCGGGCTCAGTGGCCATGGCTCACTGGCCCAGCCGCTCCGTGGCCTGTGGGATCTTCCCGGACCGGGGCATGAAACCGCGTCCCCTGTATCTGCAGGTGGACTCTCAACCACTGCACCACCAGGGAAGCCCCTGTCTTATGCTTTTTACTAAACCGTTTTAAATTCCCTGCACAAGATATATACTCTCCAGCCTCTGGCCATTTGCATCTTGTTCTTCATACTTGGAGCAGTCTCCTCCCTCCCCTTCACCTCACTTTTGAACTCCTACTTATCTTTTAGATTTTGGCATAAAAGTTTTTTTTTTTTTTTTTATGAGGAAGAATTTCACCACCCTCTAAGTCAGGTAAGGGGCTCCTTAAATTGTCCCCCCATCATAGTGCACACCATGTTGCAATTGCTTATTTCCTGGCTGTATTATCCTCTATTCTGGAAGCTCCATTAGAGCAGGGATTATTTGTATGTAGTTCACAACTGTGTCAGTACTGCCTAACCCATAGTAGGCGCTTAGTAAATACTGACACTTGGCATACTCCATATTATTTTTTTGAAATAGTGGATTGAATGGTACCTCATTTTCCCGACCATCCTATTTAAAAGTTCAACCCTATTGTCCTTTCATGCTTTATTTTATAGAGAAGTATCCATATCTGATTTTCTATCTATCTATATCTATCTATCTATTGTCTTTCTCCTCCCTGTCTTTACAAGTGTAAAGCTTGTACTACAGACTAAACATACATGAGAACTGAAAAGTTTACTTATGCTTTTATATGTCTGATGATTGAAGAAATTTTATACAAACTAATTTCCTGCTTCTTACATTTCAAACCTTGGTGCCTTCCATAAGACATGTTCACATCACTATACTACCTCTGGCCCTACACCTTTGTGTCACGATGCTAGGTGAGTTGGCACAGTGAATGATGGGAGGATCCTGGAAGCCATCCCTGCACTGGGGTAGCTAGCAATAACTCAGCCATACACAGGCATGACTGTGACGCTCATAATATATCCCATGCCACCCCCAACAAAATCTGTCTTCAAATTTCTCTTTAACTTCATCCCCCAAAATGCCTGTGACCACTCCAGTGCCATATAATATCAAGGGAAATTAGAATGAAAAGAGATAGTGGCCTTAACTAATTGTGTCTGTTTGTTTTTTACTTTTGCAAGTTTTACAAAACATTCAACCATGTGAACACATCGCTAGGGGACTTGGAAAGGTCTGTGCAAGTGAGGGTCCTTGAAGCTTAACTTCATTCTGTTCAAGATAAACGTGCTACTGAAGGCAATGCTGCTCTGGTTAGAGTGAGGACATAGGTGGGATTGGGGGCTGGAGCCAGACCCTGTGAAATCAACTAATTCCTCCCTTCCCACTGCTAGGAAGACTCTAAGAGCCCCCCTAAATTATTTCTGATCACAGATGAAAACAACTGCCCTGTACCATCTTACTTTCCAGTGTCAATTCCTTGAACTTGCTTAAGAACCAGACTTGGAGTAAGAAACATTAATTTTTCAAACATGGAGATAAAGGACAATTTCTTTCAGCCGAAAAGCTCTTTCATATTGTTAAGACTGGTTCTGTCATTTACTATCAAAAGGATAATTCAAATCTCTACTCCTGATCTCTTAGAAAATAGCCAGACTTTCGAGATCATATCAAAACAAGTGGCAAATACCCTCTTTTGAAGGGGAAATGAAGAATCAGTGCAGAGAGCTGCTGTGAAGGCAGTGAGGGGTAGTTCAATCAGACTTTGATTATAGGTATATTACCTCTGTCAGCTGAGCCATCAAACCAGCCGTAGTGATTAAGGTGCACAATATAAATGCCTGCCCATATGAACACAATTTTGTAGGTAGCACATGAAAGTTTCCAGCCATAACCAAGTAATATTATTCAAGAAGAGATGACTTCAAGACTCTCCATGCATGCTATTGGCCCCTTACATGGAAACCGTTTTTAGATTCAGTGATATTCAGCCTCCTGCTGTGAACTCGCAGGCACACAGAGAAAAAATTTAGAATGCAGCTATCATCCAAGAAATGAAGGTGGTATGTAGTTTTGTAACCAAACTGTGGCAAGTGGTATGTAGTTTAATCCCTGAAAAGACAATCCCTGCTCTTTTGTTTTTAATAAAATGGAAACTGAAGTCTAATGTTTGTGAACATTGATAGAGATGATGACAAAGCACAAGTATATGGTTAATTTATATAGTGTAGAAAACTGAACTTTATTCCTGGTGTCAGGATAGGGGAACCCAATGAAGTATCTTCCAAGGACTCAAAAATTTCAATTGTCTACTAAGAGTTAAATTAATCAAGTCCAAATATAATAGATGTTATTATCTGTAAGAGTAAATATGTGGCCAACAAGTAAGGGAACAACTAAAATACCAACAAAGGTGAACTGGACGGAGTCATTTATAGGAGAAAGTAGGGGAATGAGATTACATCTGGGGAGAGGAAACATCACCAATTATTTCATGGTCAGTTTGGAGAATGTGTGACAGTGATGGGCCTTGGAGGCACTGATGGGGAATACTCAGAAGAGCCAATGTTGACAGTGTCCATCTAAATACTATCCAGTGGTGAGAATGACTTGGCCAAGTAGATATGTGTCTCTCAAGATAAACTCCATGAGAGCAGGAACACTGCATTTCTTGTTTACTGGCACACAGTAGTCACCCAATAAATACATGTTAAATGAAGTTGTGAAGAAATAATGGTGGCAAGCCTGTCCTTTCATTGAGTGCTGTATCTTATCAACTAACTCGCCTTGTTCTGAATCTATGCAAATTTATGATAATTTGTATTCTTATGTAGCTTGTTTATAGGGAAAAATCTTCTGATTTGGTCAAATTGTCATTCTAGTATCTGAGAGTTTAGTTAATGTTGTCTACTCCTGAGAACTTTATTATTCTCATTTGTGTTCACAAATTTAGGTATCTCTCCTGCACAGTTTATGCCTACAATGAACTTACAGTGGATAACAACCACCTTGGGAGTCTTTTCTGGGAGTTGCTGGTCTTCTTAGGTGACATTCCATTTCACTGACATCTTCTGAGAATGTGCGTTACTTTCTATTAATATTAGCTTTTGGGAGACCTTTTGTTATTTTTAAAGACATAGGCTTTATGATTACAAGGAATATTTTCATTTTGTGTTCATCAGATATAAAGCATTTCCTAAGTAGAATCAATTATGCTCTTGCAACAGGACCATGAAGAGGTGGCTCGAGGCTACTTTCTACAACATAAATAGCTTAAGGATTTAAAAAGTTGTAATAGAGCCTATTTGTTATTCCTCTGCTTATTAAAAGAAAAGACATCTTTCATCACTACTTTATGTTAAAGATGTGGTAGAAATATCAACAAGCCAGGACAAATAAATGTGCTAGCAAGATGTCCAGGCTAGGAAAGTATCACTATTAGCAGGAAACCACTGCTCCTGATCATGATTGCAATATCAAAGTAGAAAGATTATGTTACTGTTCTTACTAATCACATTTGCCAAGATGCTCACAACATAATCCCAGAGCCCTGGTGGTGCTGGGAGAATTGGCAGCAGTGGCAGAGGAGACCATTAATGCCTCTTGCCTTATACAGGGTTTTGTAATTAGAGAATATGCAAGGTGACACATTATCTTACTGGACATCAAAGGTTATTATTTAATTATTGCTCAAGTGTAAAAACATTGTTAAGATTGCTGTCATGATTTTATTTTTTCACATTGCAAATTAAATAAACAATGACTAAGAGACACTTTATTTCCTCATAGGAATTCAGGATTGAGTATTATTTTTATTTGCAATGAATTGTGAAGGCCACTTCTCTAGTTTAATATTCAGTTCATGTTCAGTTATATAGATTCTCATGCTGTAGTTTTTTGGCGTAGTTACAAATTGACTTGAGAGTTTTGACTACGTTTGAATTCATTCATATAATTCAGAACAGAGATACCACTTAGTGATTTGGATCAGAGAAAGTAAATGTAGTTGAACTCTGGGATACACAAAGAATCTCCATATCAAAAAATGATGTAATTATAGCATTTAATAAATATTTGTTCTGGAGTTTAGCATGACTCACTTCTAAGTGGGAGGAATAAATGTACTGAACTTCTAAAGTTATTGTTCTTTTTATCAGTTAATATTTTTATTTTTAAAATAAAATACGAGTTTACTTTCATTGAAATGCACATTATAAATTCAATGAATTTGATAAATGCATACTCCACTGTAACAACACTTTTATCAAGATAAAGACCATTTTAGGTTTGTACAATTATAAATAAAACTGCTGAAAACAGTCGTGTACAAGTCTTTTTGTGGACATACATTTTTATTCTATTGGTAAATACTTAGAAGTGGAATTACTGGGTCATAGCTTGGGAATATATTTAACTTTACAAGAAACTGCTAAACTGTTTTCCAAAATTATTGTCCATTTTATATTTATATATCCACAAGCAATGTATGAGAGTTCTGGGTGCTCTACATCCTGGTCAACATTTGACACTGTCATTTTTTAATTTTTCTCCCCATTCTAGTGGGTGTGTGGTTATGTCTCACTGTGCTTTTAATTTGCATTTCCCTATAATTAATACTGCTGAACATACACTCATGTCTCTATTGTCTATTAATATAACTTCTTTTGTGAGGTGACTGTACAAATCTTTTGCTCATATTTAACTGGGGTAAATGGAAATTTATCATTGAAATTTTCTTTCATTTCACAGGAAGAGATACAAGGTTGTGATAAGTTAAAAATTAATATTGTAATCTCTAAAGCAATCAAATAACAAAAAAGTAAAGCTAAAAAAACCAAGAGAGGAGATAAAATGGAATAGTAAACTATACTTTCTTCATCCAAAAGAAAACAGGAAAGGGAGGAAAAAGAAACAAAACAGAAAGAACAAATGGAAAAGGAATATCAAGATAATGGACTTAAACCCAACCATATCAATCAATTGCATCATCATTTATTTATTTTGACCTATTTTCTCTTTCTGAAAGTAAAATTACATGTATATTAATCTGCTTGATATTTTTCCACATATGTTTAATTTTTTAACTTTTTTTCCTTGGTTTTCTAATACCTTCCACTTCTGTGTGTCCTCCAGATTATCAATTGAGCTTGAAACACCTCACTAGCACTTCTCTTCTGAGCCTCTGCTAAACCTGCCTATCCATAGCTTAAAATACAGCTAAATCTCAAGATGACTATGCTCTTGCCTGTATCTCCTTTTCTGGATACAACATAGTCTTAAATGATTTCTTTTTAATATCCTTTAAAATATTATTTTAAGGGTAAGCAAGAGATAGAATAAGGAGTATCAGAATAATTTTACATAAATAGGGAGAAGCAGAGGAGTCACAAAATGATTGGAATTGCTGCAGGAAATACTGCAGTGAAAAAAAAAACAATTTTAATCCATTGTTTGTGATTGTTATAATTTTTTTGTTATCTGAACTCAATTCCTTCAAAAGTGGAATTTACTAATACTAGTTACTGAAATTCAGCAGCATATGCTGGTACGGCTGTGGTAGTTGTTAAAACACTGATAGCTTCTGTATATGACAGAATATAGCTGCTGCCTCCAAGCCCTCTGAATGCCTCTGCTGCCCCAGCTGCCCCAGTCACCACAGCCCCTCATCTCAGGAGTCTCTATAACTACCCATAATCCATGAATTTAAGGGTTAAGATTTAGACATTTTTCACAGAATGAAAAAAAAATCCTAAAATTTGTGTGTAATCACAAAAGACTCTGAATATTCAAAGCAATCTTGAGAAAAAATAACAAAGCTGGAGGTGTCATGCTCCTTGATTTCAGACTATAGCACAGAGTTACAGTAATAAAAACAGCATGGTACTGGCACAAAAACAGACACACACAGATCAGTGGAACAGAATGGACAGTCCAGAAATAAACCCACATGCTTATGGTCAGTTAATCTACAACAAAGAAAGCAAGGATATACAATGGGGAAATGACAGTCTCTTCAATAAATGGTGTTGGGAAATTGGAATGCTACTTGTAAAAGAATAAAACTAGAACATTTTCTCACACCATATACGAAAATAAACTCAAAATGGATTAAAGACTTAAATGTAAGACCTGAAATCACAAAACTCCTAGAAGAAAACATAGGTAGTACACTTTTGACATTGGTCTTAGTAATATTTTTTTGAATCTGTCTCCTTAAGCAAGGGAAACAAAAGCAAAGATAAAGAAATGGGACTACATCAAACTAAAAAGCTTTTGCACAGTGAAGGAAACCATCAACAAGATGAAAAGGCAACCTACTGAATGAGAGAAAATGTTTGTAAATTATAGGTCTGATAAGGGTTGATATCGAAACTATATAAAGATCTCATACTTAATATCAAAAAAACAAGCAACACAATTTAAAAATGGGCAGAATAGGCATTTCTCCAAAGAAGACATACAGATGGCCAATAGGCATGTGAAAAGATTCTGAACATCACTAATCATCAGGTAAATGAAAATCAAAACCACAATGAGATACCACCTCATACCAGTCAGAATGGCTATTAACAACAACAACAAAGAAACAACAGGTGTTGTCAAGGATGTAGAGAAAAGGGAACACTTGTGCACTGTTGGTGGGAATATAAATTGGTACAGCCACTATAGAAAACACTGTGGAGGTTCTTCAAAAAGTGAAAAACAGAACTACCATTCGTTCCAGCCATTCCACTCCTGGGTATTTATCAGAAGAATACAAAAATGCTATCTTAAAAAGATATATACACCCAATGTTCATAGCAACATTATTTGAAATAGCCAAGATATGAAAACAACCTATGTGTACACCAAGAGATGACTAAAGAAAATATGGTATATATATGCAATGGAATATTACTCAACCATAAAAAGAATGAAAATTTGCCATTTGCTACAACATGGATGGACTTGGAAACTATTATGTTCAGTGAAATAAGTCAGGCAGAGAAAGATAAATACTGTATGCTTTCACTTATATGCAAGATCTAAAAAATAAAACATGAATAAATACTAAAAAAACAGAAATAGACACAGCTACAGAGAACAAACTAGTGGTTACCAAAGGGGAGAGGGATTGAGGGAGGATCAAAATAGGTGAAGGGGATTAAGAGGTACAAATTACCAGGTATAAAATAAATAAGTTACAAAGATGTAATGTGCAGCACAGGGAATAAACTTTGTATGGTATATAATCTATAAGAATATCAATTGGTATGCTGGACACCTGAAACTAATAAGTCAATTATACTTCAATTAAAAAAAAGATTTGGCTTAATAGGGGGACTACTGTGACATATTCCAAACTATTGGTGTCTTATGCTATACTATTAGTGGTTAAATATTTCTAAGATCACCCTTACTTATATATACATTGTGATTAAGCTTCGCCATATTCATGGAATTGTATTAAGCTTTCAGCTGGGTGAGCTGATTGGAAAAATATAATAGCTGCAGTCCAAGTATTTGTCAGAGAATATTATCTTGATTTTAATGCCATGCAGTGCTTTTTGGAAGTTGATATTAGCCATCTTCTTAGCCTAAGGATTACATGAGTGATATGCAATCCATCCATTCCCCATTTTAGACATGAAAATTTATCCCTAGAAATTATCATACTAAGTGAAGTAAACCAGACAAATACAAATACATGGTATTGTTTTTATGTGGAAACTAAAAAAAATGATACAAGTGAACTTATATACAAAACAGAAATAGACCCATGGACATAGAAAACAAATGTATGGTTACCAAAGGGGAAAGGTGAGGAGGAGGAATAAATTGGGAGTTTGGGATTAACATACACACACTACTATATATGAAATAGATAACCAACGAGGACCTACTTTATAGCACAGTGAACTATACTCAGTATTTTGTAATAATCTATAAAGGAAAAGAATCTGAAAAGAAATATATATGTTTGTATAACTGAATCACTTCGCTGTACACCTCAGACTAACACAACATTGTAAGTCAACTATACTTCAGTAAAAAAATTAAAAATATAAAAGTTTATCCTTGAATTAGATTTCAGCAAGATCTGTATTTTAGAGTGAATTGTTTTATCCCTTTCTTGAATTGCTTTAACTAAATTGCAGTTGGTAATATACCATTAGTCTGCACTGAAAGATGTTTTGAGAAATAACATTCAGAATTTTCTTTCTATTGAAATGTATTCTTTATAAGAATTCAGGGGAGAAACTCTTCCCAGGGCCTAGTAGGGGAGAAATAATTTTGCTTCTTCACAGTTACTGTTTGTTTTCATGTAAGGAAAACTGTCTTTTGAGTAACAAATTGGGTTTCCCTTACTGGATCAAGCATTAACAATCTCAGATCCAAATTTGTTTTCTACCTTTAACAATTCTTCATTCTATCTTTATTTCTATTAAAAAATCTTATATGGCAGATACTTTTATAAATTTACATCAGTTTTAAGCAAGGGTGAGTACAATTAAGTAAGCAAAACATGCAAATGAAACACAATAAGCTTTCCACTAAAATATTTCTTTGTGTCCATGAAGCTGGAACCCAACAGCTAGATTGCAAGGGCAGGAGGCTCCAATATTTCTGTGACGTTTCATTGTCATCTGAGGCCTTCATGTTGTGTGTGTGTCATTGATGCAAAGATGCACATCTTTTCCACATTTTATAGTGAAAAATCTAGATGCACTTTACAATTGATAGTGCCTGAATTAGAGGGAATATGATATTTGTATGTATTTGTGGATGGTAAGGAAAAAGAGAGAAGTTGTCTTCATTTTCCCTTTAATAAACTAGCTGAAGCCTTGCCTTTTCTATTATGTATCACAACCTGCATCCCTCTTTCCCCATCCTCTGTCTGGCAAACCTGACGCACTTTTCAAAGCTAAGCACAAATATCCTGTTCCCTAGGAGACCTTCCTTGATGCTTCTGTTAAGGTTAGGGTACTTTTTTCATGCTTTTAGTATCCAGTTCCTCTTTGCACTTACTATACTCTTATAATTCTCTGTTCAGGTGTTTGTGAAGCAACATAGCAGAATAGTTAAGCACTTGGCCTCTGGAAGTAGACAACTTTGGATTTAATTTTACTATATTAACTTTTGGGTGAGTTGCTTAAACTCTGCTGCTCAGTTTGTTCATCTGTAAAATGGAATTATCGTGGTAACCTATCTCATGGGATTATTTCAAAGGTTAAATGAATTAACACATTGAGAGCACTGTTTGGAACAGTAAATGTTTCTCTTCTTCCTCCTCCTCCATCTTGTCTTTCTTCTCCTTTTTTTTTCTTCTTGTTATTACTATTTTTGTTGTCCTCACTGTAATGTGAGCTTGGGAAGCAGGAACTGCCTAAACTCCCTCTAAGTTTTTTATTTCTAATTTCATTTTCATTTCTAATTTCCCAGAACCTACAAGAATGCTTGGTACAAGGAAGTCCTTACTAGATGTTATCAGTAAATAAAATCCTGTATTAGAGATGAATTTTGAGTGATATGTCATATTTTAGTGAAAACTGAACTGTGTTTATGAAAATGCTTTATGAAATTGAGCTAGTGTAACTATCAGAATATCTTTCTAGATGGTATAAAATCATTCCCTTTATTGGGAAGGATTCAATTACCTATTTAATAAACAGTAAGTGAGTGCCACCTGTGTAAGAAACTGTCCTAGCTACATGGGAATGCAGAGGCGAAAAGAACCTCTGCCTTCAAGGAACTAATTTTCTAATGTAAAGAAGTGAGAGCATATGTTTTTTTTAACTGGACATTTTGTTTGTTATGAAAATGCCCTTAAATCTAGCAGTTTGTGATAGTATATACAAAAATAAGAAAATTTATTATTCCATAAATTTATTTTGTCCCTCAGGATAATATTGAGAATAATAATTTCTTCCCCAAAGTTTAAAAAAATTACTATTTCCTTATCTATTCTCTGATACATTAAAAAACCAGAATTGAGAGGCTAGCTGTTGATTTCTGTGATGTATTCTTTAGATTGAGGACCATTTATGGCGTTAGATATTGTCCTTGAAAAACCTTTTGCATTTCTTGGCTTCTTTTAGTAAGTTATGTTTGATCTTACTTAGAACCACTACAAGTTGTTATATTGAAATTTGGGCCCTTAGTTTCAAGTTTTTCCACTGGTATCCATTTAACTCAATTGCCCAGTACATAAAAGTAGCTCATTAAAATAAACCCAGCTCTCTTATGTTTATGTTGTACTTCTAAAACAGCAGTAGCTTATGAATCCTTTTTTTTTCAGTTGCTTGTTTCTTTTTAAAGAAAGTGCTTGGGCACCATTGACTTGTACAGTGAAAAATATTTTCTTGAGAGATATTCTTACACAGTCTCTCTTTCGTGAGAATTTTCTTTTTAACCTTTAGTTATTCCATGTGTTTTAGTGCCTACTCCCAAATTCTAGCTGATGTAATTTCTCCTATGGTACATATCTCGACAGATGATTCCTCCAAAATTTATGAGTACTATATAGCAATCCTTAATTCTGGGGCAGGATTCCATCTCCTGAATGTGGTTATCACTTATAGTCTTGCCAGTTTTGCTTCTTTTTACTTATTTTGTCCATCTGGCAGTATACTCCCAAGCCTTTACAATTTATGAATCACTGGCAATATTCACACCCAATTGTCTATGACTCACTAGGAATCTTTGCCAGATTTCTCAGCATTTAAAGGATATATTCCTATTTTATGTTCTCTTGTTTTAACAGGAACGGTTGGCACATATGCTTCTTTATACTGTAATTTCAAAAATGGATGCTAGGTTGAAAATCGTTCCCATATTTAAATCATTTACACATGTAGCCTCTTGTTCTAAAAACTCACAAATTAAGACCTCTTTAGGGGCTGCTTTTAACAAGTGTGGATGTCAGACTTAATGTGAACTTCTCTAGGTGAGACATTAGAGTGAATAAATTATTTCAGTTCTGTAGGAAAATTGGGAATGTTAACTCTCTTTAGATGAATTATAATTTCCAAGGATTTCGTCCTTGTTTCCAATAATGATAAAAGCATAGGCTCTGTTACTCACTAGCTGTGTGATTTTAAAGATATTAATAGCTTTTCACGTTTCCTCATTTGTAAATATTTGTGTCAATATCTATGAGGTTACCTCTTCAGCACTTTAAGAAATTCTTTACATGGAATTTGTTCCTTGGAAAATATTTTTATTGATTAGAAGTAGTTTAGAAGATACTTACATAAAAGATGAATATATGGAAAGAACTTAATATATTTTTTTTCAGACATGGGTATACCCACATATAATCATCTCACCTTTTTTTTTTTTTGTGGGGGGCAGAGGTGAATAACTCATTATTATCTTAAGTATATGAAGATAACATATAACTTAACAGAGAACAATACCATATCACTATAAAAATCCTAAAGATATGAACTAATAATTCATGTATGTACAAACACAAAAAAATTACAATTTGATTAAAAACATGGGTAAAATATTCAGTCTCTATAGTGATCAAAGAAACACCAAGTAAACAGTAAAATTTCATTTTGAATCCATGAATTGATAAAGATTTAAAATCATAATAGGTAAGGGTGCATGGTTTTAGAAAATGGATGTTCTTTTTTAAAAAATTTCATTGAAGAAAGAATATCTCAATACCTGTGATTTATTCCAGGAGTTCTGATACAAGGAAATGGACATTCTTATACATTTGTGGTAGAACTGTAATTATATTATTTCTAGAAGTCAACTTGGCATCATGTCTCAAAAGCCTTAATATATTTCTAATGCACTGTGAACCTACAATTTATTTATAGAAATGTATTCTATATAACCAGAAAAGCCCCCACACACATATGTATAATATATGCACATATGCATATTAATTGAATATTGTCATTAACAGTGGGAAATCAAAATAATCTAAATCTCCATCAATAGATTTCTCATGTCACCAACAAAACTGTTCCTCCCTTGGTTTTCCCCATTTCAGTCAGAGGACTTGCTTAGATAAAAAACTTGTTTCTTCTCCTTCTCTCACTTTCCATATAGGGTGAGTCCCAAGTCCACTTTTTGACATCCCAGAAAATAACAAGGGTTATAATGTATAAACTCATTTAAAACAATACATGGCTTTATGTTAACAGCATCAGAAAAGTAAAAAGAAGGACCATATACATCTGTACATTTACATTAGCTCAGAGAGAAGAAATACAGAGCAGAGAGGCTGGATATAACTTCTTTTTGGATGCTCAACTGTGTAAATAATTCTCTTCTCAACTACAAGTGTTTTTATATACCAACTTTAGACTTTGGGTGATAGCCTATTCCTTGAAAGTACCTTAGCTTAGGAGAGACCTTTCTATAAGGCACAAAAACAAGGAAGATGAAGCTCTATCTAATATACTTATTTACCTTCTGAAATAGTTAGAATAATCACTTCCCATTGTTTTTATTACTTTATTGTTGTTTTTATTATATTTGGATTTGAGTACATTTTGAACCGTCATATAAGACCTGTTCTTTAACAGCAATTGTCTTTAACAGCAATTGGAAGACATGTGACTTTCTTTCTTTCTACTGATATATGCTCTCTTGATAAAAGTTCCTTCTAGATGTTTTGGAATATTTTAAACAGAATTTTAAATTCTTGTGAAATATCACATACTGGCATTAATTACCTATATTTTTCCAATTGGAAAGATGTGGTGAAGTGAGTGCATTGGCTAAGTTTATTTAGCAAGAAAATCAATATATAAAAAAATGAAAGCAGATATACTGAATATATTGTGGTATTTGTCCAACTGGTCTTCCCCTAACTTTATATTTTCACTCAGCTTACATAAAATGGAGGCTGCAAGCAAAACACAGTGCTGTCTAAACGTAGTTGTCATTGTGGCCTAACAAGTTTGATTAGCTCCATTAGCAAGAATACGCTGCAGGGAACTTTAGGTAAAAAACATTAAAAACTTGTATTATCAACAAATTCTTAATCCTAGCTGAGTCTGGTAGCCAATTTAGAAATTGGTTGTCTCAAGCAGTTGGATTTACCGGGGTTACTGTATCAGTATCATATCTGATACTTCTTTTTTGTTAAGATACAAGTAATAGACTTCTGCTGCCTTCCTCATTATTCCATTTCCATGGGATAATCTGGATTGCCATTGAAAGCATTGTTCGGCAATGTGAAAAAGCATTCATTATAAGGCACTGGATATAGCCAACAGGAGTCCTTTTAATTTTTATTATTAGTTGAATTTATGAAAACTTCACAGGGAAAAGGGAATAAAATATCTCTGCTCATAGTTAGTGCCATATTCTCATTTTTATATTGGTTATATTTTTTAAAAGTTAATGCTTTATAGGTTAATGTGCTTTATATAGAAGTCAAAAAGAATCAGACTGGTTTTGGAGAAGAAGTAATATTGCCTTCTTTGTACCATTGCCTTCTTTGTACCATTCTCTGGTAAAAACATTTCAGAGATTTTATAGGTCATAATTTCAGATTCACATATTTAGGGAAAAATATTATTTTTCCCTAAAAGTTCTATTTGATTTATAAAGTCAATATGATCCTACCCAGATTCAGCCAGAGGTTTTCTCCTGGTCTTCAACATTCAGATTTCTCATCACACTAGTGGCAGATAACAACTTATCTTCCATAGAGTTCTTGAATGGACTAAATTAAATGAATATATGTTAATCACCTGGAACAGAAAAGGTGCTCAATTCTAAAAAGAAAAGAAAAAAGAGAGAGAGAGAGAGATGCCCATTTATCACCAACCCTTTCCCCCGACATTGAACCAGTTCTCCTTTCCTCTGAACTACTATGGCACTGGGGACTGTGCCATTTCTTTGCTATGTCATTTACTACCTCGTATTGCTAATGTTCTTAGCATTAATAGTTTGAATTCATCATGTTTCACACCAAATCTGTTCCTCATCCGGGATTTCTATCATGGTGAGTGGTAGAACACCATCCAAAGAGGTGTTTAAGCACAAACTGGACACCATGTGTGACTCTCCCATCTGATTCCTCAACAGTAAATGTGAAGTTCTGTGCCATCTCAATATCTCTGTTCTCTGCCACTTTTTGACGTCTTTCCTTAGCTCAAGGTTTGATCACCTCTTGCCTGGATTACTGCTACAACTTTCCACAGCTGGTTGGATTCCAGCATTGTTCACATTTAATCCATTCTCCCTCATGCAGCCAAAAATATATTTGCTAAAATGCATATATGACCTTATCACTTTCCTGCTTAAAATTTTTCATTGGTTCTGAAATACTTTTAAAGTCCAAATTTCCTACCATGGCATACAAAATATTTTATGATCTAACACCTACTTAGTTATCTAGCTTTATATCTGGGAACTCTTTCCACTGTCCACTCTAATTTCCTCCCATACTGAGGTGAACACAGATATTAACTATGTTGATGAATGTGGAATGGGACTTTTCCTTTTGTCTTAGAATTTCTGCTAAAGCCTCAAAGTTAAGGGCAGTAGGCAATAGGTATTTACGACTTCTAAAGAGAGCTGCTAGACATTTCTATAGAACAGCCTAAAACATAATAATGTAAGTTTGTGACTTATCATTTTCTATCACCCACATCCAACCTATACAAAAGAAAATTAGAAATGCAAAAGACAGTTTATTGGAAAGTAGGAGAATTACTAGTGGCGATGGTGCTATGGTATTTCCCTTCCTCTCACCATGGAAATCTGATGGACTTCATCCACTTCCCCCAAACGCATGAGGAGTCATCAGAAGTATCACTTACAGAGGTTGGAGTTGTCTGAAAGAGGGGAATTCATATCTCTTGTTGTATGTGTACTGTACTGTGTATTGCTAGCTTGGACTCTGGTATGTACTGGAGCAGAGAGTTGAGAGAATTCTTGGAAGAATTCTCCCCTAGGGATTTGAAACATATGAACACAGAGCCTTGTGATTGCCTTCCCCTGGTGAATTTGAAGTCAGGAAGCTGACTGGAGTACCAATGTGAAGAAGACAAGGCAACAACTGGTAGAAGAAGCATTTGTCAGAGCAAGAATATGGGAGTTTCCCATAGGCCAAGTGGATGTTATAGAGGGAGCACTGAACTGCAGGGGTGAAGAGAAGCCTGCTATATGTTCTGCATGAAAGTGTACCTCCAGCAGCAGGAGTTTGGAGGGTTTGCCAAAGATCTGTGGAGTATGTGTCTGTTTGGAACAAATGCAGTGCACAGGACCCTGCAGAGGCCAGGGATGGTCTCTAGAGAACATCCAAGCATCTCATGAAGCAACCAGCATTTGAACGCTCTCCATAGTGCAGGGCCTGATATCCAGCTGGGGTCAGCCAAGAGAGAACTACAAGCATACCTGCCAAATATGAAAACCTCTGCCATCTGTCTTCTAATCCTTTCTCCCCTTATTCCCTATGTTGGGGAAGCTTGGAGGGATGGAGAGGAGATAGAGCAGGAAGAGTGAAGAAATGGACCAAGCTCCCTACCCACCACAGGTCTGGGGGATTAAGCTGGGGAGAGGAGAGAAAGTATGCTTAACTCATTCCTTCAGTAAATATTTATTGAGAATTTATTGTGTACCTGCCACTTTTCTAGGCACACGGAATACAACAGTGAACAAAAAAAGAATGATCTTTGTCTTTATGGACCTTATAACCTAATAGAGGAAGAGAAATGATCAAATTAAAATGATAAAAATAAGTTAAATGTATAGAAGGTAATATGCGCTACAGAAAAAGGACATATTGGGAGGGGGAGAGGGTTAAGAGTGGAAGAGATGAGAAATGTTTGCTAACCAACCAAGACAACCACATTTGCTGAGGATTAGATGTGGGGTATGAGAGGCAGGGCAGACTAGCGTGATTTTTGGCATGAGCAACTAAAGGATGAAACTCTCATTAGCTGGGAAGTGTTCTGCTATAGGAGGAACAGGTTGGGAGCAGGCTGCTTTGAGACATCCAAGTGCAGATGTCATGGCAGGCAGTTGCAAGGGAGAAGTTAGTGTTAGAGAGAGAAATGTTGACACAGTCAGTGTGTGGATATCATTTAGAAGAGACTGAAGTTTTGATTTATATGGCTCTGGAATTTTTAATACCTGAAATTAAAACTATTTTTAGAGCTGAAAGTGACTGGAAAGCTATCAGGTTGGCCCAGGGTGGTATTAAGGGGCTGGCATTTGAGGAAAAATCCAAAGAAGTGCATTAAACTCAGTGATAGAAGAACGATAAAAGTTTCCTGTTTGTGTTCCGTCAAAAGCAGCACATTCAACAAACCCGTTACATCCTCAATGTACCTTGCTCTCTCAAATCTTCCCACATTTACACATGACTTTCTCTGCCTGGGTATTCTCCACAGTACCTTTACTTATCTTTGCCCGGAGAGCTAAAGTACATTTTTCTAAAGTGCACTTTTCTAATGCTTTATGGGAAGTGTTTTCCTATTCTTCTGGTTGAATCCATTTCCTTCCTGTGAAAGCTAAGACCCTTCCCTTTATGACACTGTTTCCTTGTTCTTTGTCCCATTCTAAACTGTAAGTTCCTTGAGGGCAGGGCACCTGTCTTATTACCCTTTCTGTCTCTTGTGTCTAATATAGGATCCTGAATAGTATATGCCCAATATATCATTATGAAACGTAAGCAAGCAGGTTAAGGGAAGAGATCATGCCTTATATGTTGTATTGTTTCCTATGGCACTTGAGTAACTTGTATCACACTTAGGAATAAGTCTGTCAGCATCAGTGTAGTGTAAGGAAGGCTGCTGGTCTGTTTTTCTTGTAATGGGTACTACACACTTGATAGTGTTAGACAGGCAGTGTCCCAGTTCCTTTAAATACTGGGGAGTTTCTCTCTAAACTTTATGAAGATGACAAAAAGATTTGTTGAGAATGACTGAACCAATGTTCTGAAATAAAACTGTATACATTTATCTTATGTGTAAATTACGATGCCTGTGAATTCTATATTTAGGTATTTCTCACCGACAACAATATATACCCAAGTTAACATCTTTTTTCTGGTCTGTGCTCTTCTTTTCCTCAACCATTTCCAATGGTGTTCACTTCTGGCATTAATGTCATACAGGTTCTGTGCTGGGATTGTTGTGATATAGTTCAGGATTAGGTGTAGTTGAATAGTACAGAACACCTAAACTAACAGTTACTTAAATAACATAATTGTTTATTATTATTTTTTTTAATGAAAATGAATCCAGAGGTAGATAGTACAGGGTGGATTTGATGTTCCCATAGTCACTAGGGACTCAGGTTTTTTTCTTAATTTCTGCTTCTCCGTGTGTCTAGCATGTGCCTCCAACTTCGAGGCCACCTCATAGTCTAAGAAGGTTTTTGATGCTCTAGTCATTGTGTCCCAGTTACAGACCACAGGAGGAAGGTGGGAGAAAAAGAATGGTAACAGGGAATTTCCTTCCAAAGGAGGCAGCTACCCTTAGGCTTTCCTGGAGTCCCACTCAACGTTTCTGTTTACATCTTATTTTTCAGAAGTAGTCACATGGCAACTGCTTGCTCTAACAGAGGCTAGAAAATGCTGTCTTTTAGCTAGAACTGGGGTTCTATTCTATACAAAAATGGAGATTGGTGGCAACTGGAAAATACAGTCTCTACCATGGCTGTATGCTTGTATCAGGTTTACTGTTTACTACTTTGTCCCTTATTTTACTCCATGTCTTCTTAAATACAAAATCTTTACTTATTGATTTCCACAAAATGCCACATTTCTCTCTAATCTGCTCTGAAAATCCTGGCTGACTGCTTTGCTTGTTCTCAGAGGAGTAGCTTTGGTTGGCCTACCTGGCCCTGCTGCTTTCTTTCTAACCTCAATGCTCTGTCTTATATCTGTGTTCTCAGAGCCAGCTGTGTTCTCCCTGGAGGGCAGGGACAAACAGCAGGACTTTATTCTGCTCTCTTTCTATTCAAATAATCTCTTTCTTGTCAGAATCTGAGCTGAAAATTGCACCTTGGCTTTGCAGTATTTTAATACTTCCTGTGGCCAAAGGATGAGTAAGTGGAGGGTCTCATTGTGACCTGAAGTGGCAGCAGACTGTTGCTCATTTGTGTCAGGTGCCCTTCCATGCTGCTTCCGATTCCTAGGTTGGCCACCTCTTCCTTCCCTACTCGTCCCATTCTGGCACCTGAAGTGGCAGCAGACTGTTGTGACCTGAAGTGACCTGAAGTGGCAGCAGACTGTTGCTCATTTGTGTCAGGTGCCCTTCCATGCTGCTTCCGATTCCTAGGTTGGCCACCTCTTCCTTCCCTACTCGTCCCATTCTGGCACCTGAAGTGGCAGCAGACTGTTGTGACCTGAAGTGACCTGAAGTGGCAGCAGACTGTTGCTCATTTGTGTCAGGTGCCCTTCCATGCTGCTTTTGATTCCTAGGTCGGCCACCTCTTCCTTCCCTACTCGTCCCATTCTGGCACATCTAGGCACACTCCCTTCAGTAGTTGCTGCTGCCTCAGTGAAGGGTCCCTTAGAAAGACAAGCTCTTGATACTCCACATCAGCATCACATAAAGCTCTATGAGCTTATAAGATTTTAATCAAAGATTTGGGGAACTATGTTGAATTCCAGTGTAGATGGTGGGCAACGGAAACTATTTTATAGACAGGACTTTTCCATAGTCAAGAGAGGACCATCACAGCCATTCAGTCTTTCAGAGGATGCCCTTCTCTATTGCTCCTGTGTATTAAGTTCTTTCTAAGTGAGAGTGCCTTTTCTCTGAACACCTTTGAAATAACCTCCTCTCCTAACCATAGGGACTGATTTCACACCAGAACCTAGTCCTACCCTGATTCCCCCAGCAGTTTATTTCTCCTTGTCTCAGTTACTTGGAAAAGGATAACACCCAGGAGAGTTCATAGTCACCCATTACATTCCAAGTCCCACAAAATAATCCAGAGTAGATACTTCAAGTTTCCCCACTAGTGTGAATTTATTTTGATTATGTAGTAGGTACTTGTACCCTTTCTTCCAGACACACACTCACACACATACAGACACATATGCATATATACACATCTCTCTACCAAAGAGGAACAGTATGAATCTACCCATAAGATGGTAAGCAAATTACCTGATATTTTCATGCCACAACAGGATTCACTGAGAAAGGCTTTGGGGAACTTTACCACTGTGGACCATGTGTCCATTTTTCATTCTGATATAGAGTTGCCATATGTTTTAAATAGTGAGCAGCACTGGAAGAAATCTATGTATGTGCCGGCTCTGTGGCCCAGCCATTTGTTTGTTTTGTTGATTTTGTGGCATGCTTGTTTGGAAATGAAGGTGTACTGATCTATAAATGGGAAATATTCTCAGAAAAGGCAGTTTTGGAAGGTTTTGTAGCTTAAAGTAGAATGTAAGCATCTGAAGACCTCAAATGGGAGAGATAGGATTGAATTATTATAAATTGTTTAACCATCCTATGGATTTGTTTGCATTGTTGAATAACATTTTATTCACACCACAAAATAACATCTTGATAAAATAAAACTTGATAGTTAACTTTTCTTAAATAGGCTTTATATTTTAGACCAGTTTTAAGTTCAAAGCAAAACTGAGGAGAAGGTACAGACCTCCTATATACCCCTGTATGGTTAACATTGAATGTGAAGTATTGATTCCTGTTCCTGCCACCTAATTATAGTGAAATTCACTTCTCTGTTGGATTTTAGTACTATTGAACTTAACTTACTAGTGATCACTGGGGATAATCATTAACTTCTAGGACATAGAATGACTTCAGCATAACAGTATTCTCTTCTGTTCAATGTTTATTATTTGATAACTTAAAATGCTGTTTTTGTATCATCTTTAATTTCTTTCATCAGTTTCTTATAATTTTCTGCATACAGGTCTTTTGTCTCCTTAGGTTTGTGCCTAGATATTTTATTCTTTTTGTTGCAAAATGTTCATTGCAGCTCTATTTATAATAGCCCGGAGATGGAAACAACCTAAGTGTCCATCAACGGATGAATGGATAAAGAAGATGTGGCACATATATACAATGGAATATTACTCAGCCATAAAAAGAAATGAAATTGAACTATTTGTAATGAGGTGGATAGACCTAGAGTCTGTCTTACAGAGTGAAGTAAGTCAGAAAGAGAAAGACAAATACCGTATGCTAGCACATATATGGAATTTAAGAAAAAAAAATGTCATGAAGAACCTAGGGGTAAGACAGGAATAAAGACACAGACCTACTAGAGAATGGACTTGAGGATATTGGGAGGGGGAAGGGTGGGCTGTGACAAAGCGAGGGAGAGGCATGGACATATATACACTACCAAACGTAAGGTAGATAGCTAGTGGGAAGCAGCCGCATAGCACAGGGAGATCAGCTGGGTGCTTCATGACCGTGCTTCGTGACTGCCTGGGGGGGTGGGATAGGGAGGGTGGGAGGGAGGGAGATGCAAGAGGGAAGAGACATGGGAACATATGTATATGTATAACTGATTCACTTTGTTATGAAGCAGAAACTAACACACCATTGTAAAGCAATTATACTCCAATAAAGATGTAAAAAAAAATGCTGTTTTTGGATTGAAATGATGCACTTATAATTTACATAGAAATGGCTTCATTCATATGCAATCCCTTTATCCATTTGGTGAGTGAATATTTTAAAGTGAAAGTAATTTAGTTGTCTTTACATTGTTACACATCAATTAAAATAATCAGGTATTTAATGAAAGGGAATACTATGACTTTGCTATTGTGGAAGGTACCTGTTACCTGAACCACTCTTGAAGTAGTGACTATAATCTTGATACTGCTTTATCTACCTAAATAAAGGTAGATAGAGAACTAGCTCTGCTACTGTAAAATGTACTTGGGCTGATGATTTTTCTGAAGATGTCCTAGAGGTTCCACTTATCACTAGGAAGTAAATGTTATGGCCAGTGCTCCTTGGTGAGTTCTAAAGCTTGCTCTGAGAGCTCAGAAACTTCCACTCCACCATTTTTTCATGCATGGGATGATGAGTTTGCTCTACGGAACAGTTTTTTTAATCTAATAAAGTAGTGATTTGCATTTTTCATACTTTTCTCCTTGAAGCTTCTAATTCTCTTGAGTGTTATATTGTGTTTCTGTGACTGAGGGGAGGAATGTACATAAAGATTATTTTTTAAAATATTCTGCCTTATTATCTTTTTGTGCTCATTTTCCCCTTTTGAGCTGTTATATTAAAATTTCTGGACTTCATATGTATAAATTAAAATTTTCTTTCTTTCTCTACCCTTTCTAAAATCTTCATAAAGATTCTTCTCATATCCCTTAAATGTTATCTTCTTAGGAGGAAGAAACTTGGCCTAAACTGTCACATACATTTTTCATGAATGTTTGCCTGGTGTGGAGAATGCCTTGCAAAGTCTAAGAATTTTGCCAAAGGTGACACATGCATTATATCCCTTCTTTCAACAATTCATTCACCAGCTCTGTATTGAAGAATACATTTTCCAGGCACTGTTCTAGACACTGGTAAGATAAGTGAGACAGATATGGTTGAGGCCTGAAGGAATTTACAGTCTAATAGGGGAGACAGATTTGTGAGTCAGCTACAGGCATATGTTGGAGATATTGTGAGTTTGGTTCCAGACCACTGCAATTAGGTGAATATTACAATAAAGCAAGTCACACAAATATTTTGGTTTCCTAGTGCCTATAAAAGTTATGTTCACACTATACTGTAGTCTATTAAGTGTGAAATAGTATTTTGTCTAAAAAACAAAATACATACCTTAATTAAAAAAATACTGTATTACTAAAACATGCTAACCATCATCTGAGCCTTCAACAAATCATAATCTTTTTGCTGGTGAAAGTTCTTGCCTCAGTGTTGATGCTGCTGACTGATCAGGGTGGTGGTTGCTGAAGTTAGGTGGCTGAGGCAGTCTCTTGAATAAGACAGCAAGGAGGTCTGCCACATTGATGGTCCCTTCTTTCATGAAGGATTTCTCTGTAGCATGCAAGGCTGTTTGATAGCACTTTACGCTGCTCAGTAGAAGTTCTTTCAAAATCGGAGTCAATTCTCTCAAACCCTGCTGCTGCTGTGTCAACTAAGTTTATGTAATATTATACATCCTTTGTTGTTATTTTAACAATCTTCACAGCATCTTCACCAGGAGTAGATTCCATCTCAAGAAACCACTTTCTTTGTTCCTCCATAAAAGCCAACTTCTCATCCATGAAAGTTTTATCATGAGATGGCAACAGTAAATTCCTGTCTTCAGGCTCCACTTCTAATTCTAGTTCTCTTCCTATTTCCACCATATCTAGTTACTTCCCCCACTGAAGTTTTGAACCCCTCAGAGTCATCCATGAAGTTTGTAGTAATCAACTTCTTCCAAACTCCTGTTAATGTTGATATTTTGACCTCTTTCCATGAATCATGAATGTTCTTAATGGCATCTAGAATTTTAAACCCTTTCTAGAGGTTTTTAGTTCAGTTTGCCCAGATCCATCAGAGGAATCACTATTTATGGCAGCTATAACCTTATGAAATGTGTTTCTTTATTTTAATAAGAAAATCTATTGAAGACAAGAATAATCTATTTTTATACTTTGGTGATTTCCATATAAAAACAGTAAATATTTATTTTGTTATAATGATTGACTAAATTATAATTCTCCTCTCTGTCATTGTCATTTAGAAGTGTCCAATATGCAACATATAATTCCTTGAAATTCTGCTTTTATTTTTTGTTGTGACTTCAAATGTAGTACTTAGAAGGATTTAAGAGTAGATAATCTGGTTGTATCTAGGTCTTGCAGCTCAAAGGTCTTGCTGATAAAGAACAGCAGCAGCATCTGCTGCTGGTAGAAATGCAAAGTCTCATGCCCCATCCCAGATCTACTGATTCAGAATGTGCATTTTAACAAGATTCCTAAGGGAATCACATTTATGAAATGTGTTTCTTAAATAATAAAACTTGAAAGTGGAAATTATTCCTTGATCCATGGGGTGCAGAATGGATGTTGTGTTAGCAGGCATGAAAACATGAATCTCATTGTACATCTTCATTGGAGCTCTTGTTTGACTAGGTGCATTGTCAATGAGTAGTAATATTTTGAAAGGAATCTCTCTCTTTTTTTTTTTCTGAGCAGTAGGTCTCAACGGAAGGCATAAAATATTCAGAAAACCATGTTGTAAACAAATGTGCTGTCATCCAGTCTTCGTTGTTCCATTTGTAAAGCACAGGTAGATTTAGCATAATTCTTAAGGGCCATAGGGTTTTCAGAATGGTAAATGAGCATTGGCTTCAATTGAAAGTCACCAGTTGCATTAGCCCCTACCAAGAGAGTCAGCCTGTCCTTTGAAGCTTTTGTCAGTCATTAACTTCTCCTCTATAGCTATGAAAGTCCTAAATGGCATCTTTCTCCAATAGGAAACTGTTGTCTGCATTGAAAATCTATTGTTTAGTGTAACCACCTTTATTCATTATTTTAGTTGTATCTTCTGGATAACTTGCTGCAGCTTCTACATCAGCACTTGTTGCTTCATCTTGCACTTTTATGTTATGGAGGCACCTTCTTTCCTTAAACCTCATAAGCCAACCTCTGCTACCTTCAAAATTTTCTTCTGCAGTTTCCTCACGTCTCTCAGCCTTCATAGAATTGAAGAGAGTTAGGGCCTTGTTCTGGATTAGGCTTTGGCTCACAGGCACGTTGAGGCTGGTTTGATCTTCTATCTAGACCACTAAAACTTTCTTTCTATTAGCAATAAGGCTGTTTCACTCTCTTATCATCCGTGTGTTCATTGAAGTAGCATTTTAAATTTCTTTCAAGAACATGTCCTTTGCATTCAGATTTGGCTAACTGTTTGGTGCAAGAGATCTAGCATTTGGCCTAACTTGGCTTTGGACGTGCTTTCCTCACTAAGGTTAATAATTTTTAGCTCTTGATTTAAAGTGAGAGACATGTGACTCTGCCTTTCATTTGAACACTTAGAAGCCATTGTAGGGTTGTCAATTGGCCTAATTTCAATATTGTTGTGTCTCAGGAAATAGAGAGGCCTGAGGAGAGGGAGAGACTTAAGGAAACATCTAGTCAGTGGAGTAATCAGGACAAGTACAGTATTTATTGATTAAGCTCTCCGTCTTATGTGGGCAGGGTTCATGGTGTTCCAAAGCAATGACAATAGTGACATCAAAGATCACTGATCACAAATCACCATAACAAATATAACAAAAATGAAAAAGTTTGAAATATTGTGAGAATTACCAAAATATGACCCAGAGACGCGAAGTGAGCACGTGTTGTTCGAAAAATGGTACTGATAAACTTGCTAGATGCAGGGTTGCCAGAAACCTTCAATTTATAAAAAAAAATTGTGTGTGCTTGTATTATAGTCCTGTGGGATAAATGCTATGATTTCAGAAATAGGCTGCCTTTGAGTTGAGTTTTGAAAGGGTAAGTAAGAATTAGCTTGAAAACAGAAAGAAAAAAAGGCATTTGAATGGAGGAGGGTCTGAAACAGTATATATGTTTAAAGCATTTTAAATCCATAGATGTGGACTAAGAGGAAGAAGCATGGGAAGGAGTGATAGAAGAAGTTACAGTAGGTAGGTGCCTGGTCATGAAGAGTTTGTGTGCAAGTGAAGAAATTTACCTCTAATGTGAAAATTATGGGGATATACAAAAGGATTTTTATTTACATCTTTATTGCAGTATACTTGCAATACAATGGTGTGTTAGTTTCTGCTTCATAACAAAGTGAATCAGTTATACATATACATATGTTCCCATATCCCTTCCCTCTTGCATTTCCCTCCCTCCCACCCTCCCTATCCAACCCCTCCAGATGGTCACAAAGCACCGAGCTGATCTCCCTGTGCTATGTGGCTGCTTCCCACTAGCTATTACGTTTGGTAGTGTATATATGTCCATGCCTCTCTCTCGCTTTGTCACAGCTTACCCTTCCCGCTCCCCATATCCTCAAGTCCATTCTCTAGTAGGTCTGTGTCTTTATTCCTGTCTTACCCCTAGGTTCTTCATGACATTTTTTTCCCTTAAATTCCATATATATGTGTTAGCATACGATATTTGTTTTTCTCTTTCTGACTTCCTTCACTCTGTATGACAGACTCTAGGTCCATCCACCTCACTACAAATAACTAAATTTCGTTTCATTTTATGGCTGAGTAATATTCCATTGTATATATGTGCCACATCTTCTTTATCCATTCATCCGTTGATGGACACTTAGGTTGTTTCCATCTCCGGGCTATTGTAAATAGAGCTGCAATGAACATTTTGGTACATGACTCTTTTTGAATTATGGTTTTCCCAGGGAATATGCCCAGTAATGGTATTGCTGGGTCATATGGTAGTTCTATTTGTAGTTTTTTAAGGAACCTCCATACTGTTCTCCATAGAGGCTTTACCAATTCACATTCCCACCAGCAGTGCAAGAGTGTTCCCTTTTCTCCACACCCTCTCCAACATTTATTGTTTCTAGATTTTTGATGATGGACGTTCTGACTGGTGTGAGATGATATCTCATTGTAGTTTTGATTCACATTTCTCTAATGATTAATGATGTTGAGCATTCTTTCATGTGTTTGTTGGCAGTCTGTGTATCTTCTTTGGAGAAATGTCTGTTTAGGTCTTCTGCCCATTTTTGGATTGGGTTGTTTGGTTTTTTGTTATTGAGCTGCATGAGCTTCTTATAAATTTTGGAGATTAATCCTTTGTCAGTTGCTTCATTTGCAAATATTTTCTCCCATTCTGAGGATTGTCTTTTGGTCTTGTTTATGGTTTCCTTTGCTGTGCCAAAGCTTTCAAGTTTCATTAGGTCCCATTTGTTTATTTTTGTTTTTATTTCCATTTCTCTAGGAGGTGGGTCAAAAAGGATCTTGCTGTGATTTATGTCATAGAGTGTTCTGCCTGTTTCCCTCTAAGAGTTTGATAATTTCTGGCCTTCCATTTAGGTCTTTAATCCATTTTGAGCTTATTTTTGTGTATGGTGTTAGGGAGTGATCTAATCTCATACTTTTACATGTACCTGTCCAGTTTTCCCAGCACCACTTATTGAAGAGGCTGTCCTTTTTCCACTGTACATTCCTGCCTCCTTTATCAAAGATAAGATGACCATATGTGCGTGGTTTTATCTCTGGGTTTTTATCCTGTTCCATTGATCTATCTTTCTGTTCTTGTGCCAGTACCATACTGTCTTGATTACTGTAGCTTTGTAGTATAGTCTGAAGTCAGGGGGCCTGATTCCTCCAGCTCCATTTTTTTTTCTGAAGATTGCTTTGGCTGTTCGGAGTCTTTTGTGTTTCCATACAAATTGTAAAATTTTTTGTTCTAGTTCTGTGAAAAATGCCAGTGGTGGTTTGATAGGGATTGCATTGAAACTGTAGATTGCTTTGGGCAGTAGAGTCATTTTCACAATGTTGATTCTTCCAATCCAAGAACATGGTATATCTCTCCATCTATTTGTATCATCTTTAATTTCTTTCATCGGTGTCTTATAATTTTCTGCATACAGGTCTTCTGTCTCCTTAGGTAGGTTTATTCCTAGATATTTTATTCTTTTTGTTGCAATGGTAAATGGGAGTGTTTTCTTGATTTCACTTTCAGATTTTTCATCATTAGTGTACAGGAATGCCAGAGATTTCTGTGTATTAATTTTGTATCCTGCTACTTTACCAAATTCATTGATTAGTTCTAGTAGTTTTCTGGTAGCATCTTTAGAATTCTCTATTTGTAATATCATGTCATCTGCAAACAGTGACAGCTTTACTTCTTCTTTTCTGATTTGGATTCCTTTTATTTCCCTTTCTTCTCTGATTGCTGTGGCTAAAACTTCCAAAACTATGTTGAATAAGAGTGGTGAGAGTGCGCAACCTTATCTTGTTCCTGATCTTAGTGGAAATGCTTTTAGTTTTTCACCATTGAGAATGATGTTGGCTGTGGGTTTGTCATATATGGCCTTTATTATGTTGAGGAAAGTTCCCTCTATGCCTACTTTCTGCAATGTTTTTATCATAAATGGGTGTTGAATTTTGTTGAAAGCTTTCTCTGCATCTATTGAGTTGATCATGTGGTTTTTCTCCTTCAGTTTGTTAATATGGTGTATCACGTTGATTGATTTGCATATATTGAAGAATCCTTGCATTCCTGGAATAAACCCCACTTGATCATGGTGTATGATCCTTTTAATGTGCTGTTGGATTCTGTTTGCTAGTATTTTGTTGAGGATTTTTGCATCTATGTTCGTCAGTGATATTGGCCTGTAGTTTTCTTTCTTTGTGACATCCTTGTCTGGTTTTGGTATCAAGGTGATGGTGGCCTCGCAGAATGAGTTTGGGAGTGTTCCTCCCTCTGCTATATTTTGGAAGAGTTTGAGAAGGATAGGTGTGAGCTCTTCTCTAAATGTTTGATAGAATTCGCCTGTGAAGCCATCTGGTCCTGGGCTTTCTTTGTTGGAAGATTTTTAATCACAGTTTCAATTTCAGTGCTTGTGATTGGCCTGTTCATATTTTCTATTTCTTCCTGATTCAGTCTCGGCACGTTGTGCATTTCTAAGAATTTGTCCATTTCTTCCAGGTTGCCCATTTTATGGGCATAGAGTTGCTTGTAGTAATCTCTCATGATCTTTTGTATTTCTGCAGTGTCAGTTGTTACTTCTCCTTTTTCATTTCTAATTCTATTGGTTTGAGTCTTTCCCTTTTTTTCTTGATGAGTGTGGTTAATGGTTTATGAATTTTGTTTATCTTTTCAAAGAACCAGGTTTTAGTTTTATTGATCTTTGCTATTGTTTCCTTCATTTCTTTTTCATTTATTTCGGATCTGATTTTTATGATTTGTTTCCTTCTGCTAACTTTGGGGTTTTTTTGTTCTTCTTTCTCTAATTGCTTTAGGTGCAAGGTTAGGTTGTTTATTCGAGACGTTTCCTGTTTCTTAAGGTAGGATTGTATTGCTATAAACTTCCCTCTTAGAACTGCTTTTGTTGCATCCCATAGGTTTTGGGTCGTCGTTTCTCCTATGTCATTTGTTTCTAGGTAGTTTTTGATTTCCTCTTTGATTTCTACAGTCATCACCTCATTATTAAGTAGTTTATTGTTTAGCCTCCATGTGTTTGTAATTTTTACAGATCTTTTCCTGTAATTGATATCTAGTCTCATAGTATTATGGTGGGAAAAGATACTTGATACAATTTCAATTTTCTTAAATTTACCAAGGCTTGATTTGTGACCCAAGATATGATCTATCCTGGAGAGTGTTCCATGAGCACTTGAGAAAAATGTGTATTCTGTTGTTTTTGGATGGAATGTCCTATAAATATCAATTAAGTCCATCTTGTTTAATGTAGAATTTAAAGCTTGTGTTTCCGTATTTATTTTCATTTTAGATGATACGTCCTTTGGTGAAAGTGGGGTGTTAAAGTCTCCAACTATGAATGTGTTACTGTCCATTTCCCCTTTTATGGCTGTTAGTATTTGCCTTATGTATTGAGGTGCTCCTATGTTGGGTGCATAAATATTTACAATTGTTATATCTTCTTCTCGGATTGATCCCTTGATCA